>NC_081406.1:69548741-69918741 GCF_030272615.1 Cryptomeria japonica | reverse complement strand
AATTGTTGTGAGAAAAAATTATGCTAACGAAGAAGAGGAGGATTATGAGAAAGCGGAAAGTGAGAAGGGGGAGGAGGATTTGGAGGCCATGGAGGGCTCAGATTCCTCCAATTTGGGCACTAATGTCCCCGACTCGGAGACCATCAAGGAGGATATCAAGAACACCTCCCCTCATTCTAACACTTCCCTACCCCACACCTCTGAGGGGGATGGTAGACATTCTGATGGCAGGAAGACTGGTGCTGAAGAAGGGGAGAAGGAAGAGGCGGTGCAGTTTTCGGGGTGTAGTGCTATCTCTAAAGATTTAAATGGTGTTAAGAAAAAGATGGAGCACATGGAGTCCTATGTCAACAAAATTGGGAAATTCGTTGTCAAAGTGATGCACTTGTCGGCTATCTCTATGTGCTTGCTCCACCAAGATAAGGCTGATCCGGACAGGCTGGAAAGCAACACCACTAAGGAACTATTCCAGTTCCTGGCTGATGATTGGACATGGTTCATGCTCTCTAAGAACATAGGTGCTGATAATTAGGTTGTATGGTTGATTCCCTTCCTTTTTGCTATAGTTTTTGTCGTTGGAACGCCTGGTTCCATGGTAATATTGCTACTATTAACAATTTTTATAGTATGGACATTATGATGGTTTATTGCTAGTTATGGCGCTTATTGGACGAGATTGGTTTCGATCTCGGGTTATCCAATAGCGGCAGACAGTTTTTGTTTTTGATTACTAGAGTAGGGATTGGCCGATTGCCGATTGTCTACAGTGTGTGTGCTGGTAGTGTTTTCTTCTGTCTCTTTCGGGTCAGCCCCCGGTTTTAGCTGCTTTATAATAAAAAAACAAATAAAACTAAACTTAAAAAATATATATTCCTCCCCCTCTTCGTTTATATCTTTATATCATCTCCCTATCTTCATCTTTCCTTCTACCTCTCTCTATTTCTCTATTTATTTCTCTTCGTCTTTTTCTCTACATTCCTCTTCCCTTTTTTATCTCTAGACATTTCTCCCTTACTCTATCCAAATGCTTTTCTATTTTTTACTTCGAACTCTTTTTTACTTGAGTGAAATCAATTGGTCTATCATTGTTATTATTATAATATTAATGGAATCATGGATTGATTATTAAATTGCAAGGCTTGTATAAATAATTTCCATAAGCAAGCTAAAATAACAATAAAGATTAGAAATGACAACACAAGGCAAAGTGTGTTGTGATGTCATTTGGTTTTATTATTATGAGAAAAAGATTTTGGTGATCTTCCCTATTGTTTAGGAACAGGGAGAGCTTTATTTTATGTAGGTATTTAATCATTGATATGATTTTTTTGTAGTGCTTTTGGGAACGCATGGCTCTATTCTACATTATTATTCGTCACTATAATAGATATGCTTTTGTCAGCAATAGTAAACATTAAACAATGTAATCAGTATCTTGTACAAAAGGTATATATTATTTTATTTTTTATTTAAATCTCAATGTGTTGATATGACTAGTTTAAAATATTTTTTCATTTTTATTTTGGTTGATTGATTAGAATTATTTATTATATATTTTTACAAATATTATTTGTGAAATATATATTTTAATTTACATTAAAGAATTTTTTTCTTTGTTGGTATTATTCAACCGCATGTTATTGTCAATCTTTAAAATTGAGGTATAGAGTAAATGGTTGTAGTGTTATTGGGACAAGGTTAGTTTATTCTAACGAGTTTATAAGCTTTAATTTTTCTATTTTCCTCTTTAAATTAGACCAACATTAAAATAGTGGAGCAATATTATTTTTAAATTTGTGAATAAGAATATTCAATTGCAGAAGGCAATTCTTTATTTTAATTTAATTTTCAATCCATCGCATATCTGCATTAGATTAAATGGCATGCTTAAAATTGTGAGAGTTAACATTAGATATACAAACGATCCTTGTCAAAGAAAAAATTATTTTCAAATAGTGCTACAACAAAAAATGAATATATTTAGAGAAGCTTAAAAAATATGCCAATCAAAAGCTCAACAAATAAATATTTTAAAAATGTGAAATGTAAATAATCTTTTTTGTAGCACATAAAACATCTCATCATATAGTAAATCGCCATAAATTAAAAAAATGTGTGGACTTCTTGGTTTTTGAATGGTTCCCCATTGTTCGTGATAGTGTTAGAGGGAGTACCATAATGACATTTTACAATATATTGGAGGATCAACTTGGCTATTTGTGTGCCTATGATGTATGTGAGGGAGATGTAGTGAAAATGGTAATAAATTTGTGGCCATTAGAGGAGGATGGGTGAATTTTTCAAAAAGATCAAGGCTGCTCTATGAAAAAGGACATGGAGTAGTAATTAGTCACAATTCTTGAGATGGTGCATGTATAAGATCTCCATGTTATTGACACTATAAGCACTTCTATAGAAATTGATTTGCATCTTGTTTTCCAATACACCAATAGTAACTTGCTTAAGATTGCCCTTTTGGCAAGAGTGGAAGCACTGGGATGTGCACCATAGATACTGGTATGCACCTCTTTTAGAGCTAGCGAAGCTTCCTCTGTGTTAAGGCACCTTAAGAGAGCACCATCAAAACTCCTTCTATTGAGGGTATCACCAAGGATGGTGAAATAGGATGAAAAATACATGAATTCATTGCACTAGTTGCTAGATAAGTTGTGTGGGAGAATGTGGTCAAGGTAACTATAAATATTGTGATACCACATGGCATAGAGTCTTGGAACCAACTATTTCACATACAATATAAGATTTTAGCGTATCATAAATGGTATTAGGATTTGTTTTGGAAAGAAGTCATACCATTGACTATCATGTGGCATGTCTAGTAATGGCCCAATAGTAACCATGGTATCGTCTACCGTTTTGCTAAGATAAGGCACTTGTTTAAGTAGGATGTGAGAAAAATACTACTTGAATCATTCATTGACTTTGGCTTGTAGAGAAGAACATTTTAATCTTATGTTTGAAACTCATTACTAATTGCATCGTCGTAAATTATCTCTATATAATTTTCATCCTCACGTAGGCATCACTTTGGCATTCTAGCCTTCCATTTTTTAACTATGTTTGATTCTACTCACACCAACTTCAAATTGCAATCTTCATGTAGCATCTAGTCCATGGAACTTTGTTCAAGCCTGATAAGCTAGGAAAAGGCACTGCAAGTGCCCTTGTCCCACTTAAAGGGGGCCAATTTTTGTCCCAATAATGATCATAAAATATGGGCAGGAATTCCCTTCTTGTATCGACCTATCTGGAAATTTTACACACGTTTGATGTAGTGGCCATAAAAGCAATCCTTATCCCCTCATTTGAACATCCATGTTACATATCTCAATTATCTCTCCACATGAGTCAAGTTCAAATTCAATTCAATTCAAGTGAGCAAGCAATCAACCATTTTCAAGACATTGAAGGAGAGTTCAAGCATTTAGTTCCAAGAATTCAAGATGGCATCCATGATCAAGCCTTCATGAAGACATCCTAAATCCTACATGACAACATAAAACCTTGCATTAAGACTTCAAAGCAAGGCTCATCAAGGTATCATGTATCAGTTTCAAGCATTTCAATTCAGATCTAGCCTCTTCCCCCAAAAGGCACGCTTTACATTTCCATTTAATTTTAATATCAATTATAGGGTTAATTCTAAACCCAAAGTTTGACTTAGGAAACACCTATCCACAACACTTCTTTCCTTCTTTTGTGTGCAAGTGATAGGTTCAAAATTTGTAAGTGTGAAATTAGGTAGAGTGGATAGAGATTATCAAATCCAACTTTAACAAGCATGAAAAGTGGAGGAAACGGTCACTCCACTCATCCATGTTTGACAAATTTTCATCAAATCTTTAGGAGGATATCAAGACAACATCCTAATCCCAAAAAGATAATTTTTGTTTGCATCCAACATTCTAAAGGGAGGGTCATCTAGAGCATCCTTGTCCTACATTTTTAGGATCAGATTCTAGTTACATGTTCTACTCATCTTCCTCATTCCAAATTTATGTTTACAACTGCATATCAAATCTAAAAATATTTGTTAATGCTGATTTATGTCAATTTTACATCTTTAGCCCTAGATCTAGCATTCACTTTATGCCTTTCCATATTGATTTAAACTCAAAACAGAAGAGGAGTGGAATCTAATTAGCTTTCAATAGTTTCCTAATACAATTGAGGTTGAATCTATTGATTTCATCTCCTCTCCCTAATGTATTACTTTTATTAAAGTGTTTTAGTTCCTAGTTTGTATGTCTAAGATTGTGAACACCTATTTCCCCACATTATATTTTGGTGAACCTGACATTGTGTTTGCATTAATTCTGATTTTTTATTTTAGCTATGATTTGTATGCATTTAAGTTATTCAAATTTGCAATCATTTTTGGAATACATTATTTATGTGCTTACATTACATAAGCTTAGAGATATAACTCACAAGAACCCTAAATATTTTGATCAAGTTGACTCGTGGGTTGCATAATTTATGATTTATATGCTCGCATCTAATTGTTATGCCATATTGGGCTGGGGGCCTTGCTTGATTGGTCAGAGCTTCTTGTGGTGAAGGATGAGGTCATGAGGTATAGTCTCCCCCAATCCCATGTGGTACTGGAGGACATGTCGTGCCAACGTCACCAGTCACATTAAAAAGTTTACCCGACGCACTGAAAAAAGTAAAAATAAATAAATTATTATGCCATTACTTTTAAATTTAAAAGCATTCATTGTTCATTTCTTTAGTGCATATTGCTTAAACAATCATTCTATTGGAAAATTGCATTGTTTAGCAATTTATTTTTCTTGCATCATCAATTGTATGAGAGGCATTGTAAGTACAAATCCATTCCATTAGTTTTGTCCTCATTGTGTATGAGTTTCACTACCCTTTCACCTATATCTAGTGTCCCAATGAAAAGAAGTTATACACTTATGACTTCCCAAAGTTCAAACACTAAGGGTTGTGAGCCTAGGTTGAATAACCTATTCCATGGGAACTTGGGTGAATCTTTTTTCCCTACACAAGACATTCCTAACATTATGGAGAACCATTCCCCTCGCACTTCTCATGATGAGGATGGCTCCGTAACTATTGACCAATTGGGGAAGATTGACTATGAGTTGAATAAGCTTCAACAATGGATGGGTCAAGAACACTCAAATATTGAGGCAATCCCCTTGATTAAAGGCTTGAGGAGAATGATTCAAAGTGATGAAATTGTTATGGAAGTTTTGTGTGGCATTGCTCATATTGCTGTCTCTAATGTTATGCTAATGAAAAGTTGTGCCGAAGCTCATGGTCTTTCCAATCCCACAATTCAAGTTGAGCATTCTGTTCTAATGCCTACATATTTTCCTAATGTACCTACATATACATCTTCCTCCATGGTACGTCTACACAAAGTTTTCATCCTACATATGTTAGTAATTGAGGTGATTCTATCAATTAGTTCTCCTAGATACATCCTTCCACTACTTCTCCATTTGTGTCATTGCCATCTCCTATACCCACATACCATAATGTTTCACCTTCCTATTTTCAAGCTCCACCTATTTATCCTTATGTTACGCCTCCATCAAAATCTAATGTGTCTAATTCCAACTCATCTACTAAAACCACTATAAACAATTTAGCTCAAAGTGTTTTATCCTTACAACAATAATTGGATTCTTTAAGCCAATCCAAATTGAATGTTCCCACATGTGATGTAGCTATCCCACTCTCCAATGACACTGTCCATATTATTACTTCTCAATACATGAATGTTACCCATTTGGTGTTATACAATAGAAAAGGTGACCCCAAACTCATATGAAAATATTTTAAATATTGTGTAGTGATTTTTCTAATGATCATATACTTATGGAAAAACTAATCACTCATACCTTTATAGATAAATCTTTGCAATGGTATTGTTCCTTTCCTCCTCGATCAATTTATTCTTTCCAACAATTGGTTGACGAATTTCCGCAACACTTTTAAAACAACAATGGTCCTCAAATTAATTTAATTGATTTAATACATTGCAAGAAAGGAGTTAAAGAAAAAGATTGATTTCATTGGTAGATATAAACATTTGGATGCACAAATTTCTTATCCTATGTCCGATGGTTGTGTTCAAATAATTTTTATTAATAATTTGCAAAAGGATATTAGAGACAAGCTTATGTTTTCTAAATTTCAATCTTTCACACATTTATGCATAGTGCTTTATAATTATTGGATTCAAGTGTGTTAATTTAAATCCTCCTCATCAATGGCTCTGGTTGATAAGAATAATATTACTCGACATAAATCATCTCAAAAGTTAAAACAAAAGCCAATAATTTCATCAAGATCAACAATGATTCTTCCAATCACATTGATATGCAAGTGGTAGCCACAACTTTAGGTGTGGCCCCTTTATAATCAATCTTTACAAATTGTAATTTTACTCCTCTTTCTGAATCATTGCATCTTTATAATGCTTAAGTTTATTAACTCTAATGTGATGAAGCTTCCTCCCATAAAACCCATAGATACCTCTAAGCCATTGCTAGCTTCCATTGATCCTAAACCTTGTGCCAATACCATCCTCAACCCACCCATGATACTAAGAAGTGTTATAGGTTGACGAACATGATCCAAGATCTTATTGATTTCAATACCATAACTATGGAGGGTTTGAATGATAAAGGAAATGCATCCATTACACCTCCTAATCAAAACTTGAAAATATTTACCAATTATTTGTCTTCTCATTCTACCAGTATCATTAAGCCCAAACCTTTAGTTAATATAGCTCTTGATGATATGTGTGTAGAGGCTACAAACATTGTGAACCTTATTGAGCAATCCAAGCCTAAACCTGAACTTAGCATTATCTTTGACTCAAAAGAGGCTATTGATGCACCTGATGGACCATTATACATTACTATGAAAATTAAGAAAATCTCTCATGAGGAGTGATCATTGATCTAGTATGTATGGTGATTGTTATTACTGAAGAGAATCTCTATACTCAACAATTTTATCAAGATACTTATAAAAAAACTAATTTTATGATTAAGATGCATGATAATTTTATTTTTAGCACCATAGGTTTCATCACTCTTCCCATTGAGGTTGGCACTAAGTGCTTAGATGTTACCTTTACTATTATTCATGCCTCTGGCCTATTTTGTTTAAAATCAGGGCATCCTTGGCTCCATTCCATGAATGCTATCCATTCTACCATCCATAAATGTTCAAAGTTCCCTTGTGATGGGTGTATTATCACAATCAATCACATGCCTTATAAGCCCTTTAACGAGCCATCAAAACTTCACCTTAGACTAATTTTGACCTAAAAAATCTGAACCTTTTCAATCGTGTAAAGATATCCTATTATTATCCTATCAAAACTTTAAACATGAAAGGATATCAACCTTGAGTAAACCTAAGGATCCTTCACGTATGGATATTCCCCCTCCTCATTTGTGATGTGGAATTCTTCCTAAACCTTCTATTCCTCCTATATATGTTGTAGTCCCACCTCCTATATCCTATACAGGTAAACATCTAGCATATTTCATCTCTCAAAATAGTGAGGTTTCTTTCATTCCTCTCCCTAGAAGGGGAAAAAATAGGCCTATGTCCATTGATCCCCAACCTTCACAAGTTTTAAGTAAAACTAAGAGAAAATATAGTGTGAGATAACATTGACAAAGATGCCATTGAAGACAATGAAAATAATAGCTAACTAAATGTATAAACACAAGAAACTGATATAAATACAAAAGCCTATACCTTCATGAATCCTTGAATGAGTTAAAGGGAGTGCACCCAATCTTCACTTGATTTTCTCTTTTGATGATATTTTATGTGGATTTTGTGTGTGTGAAAAGTGGACCTGTATCTGTATCTGGAATACACAACACTTCAATTTAGTCATTACATGCATGGTTAGTAAAACAATAATCAATGAATAATAAAACCGTAACAAAGCGACCCATTGCCTTCTAGCAGATGCGAGTTTAGATTGCTCTCAGATTGCTAAGCTATCCAATGACTAGACAACACCTAAACGAAGGATTTTTAATCTATATGAGCATGGATTTGAGCTAAATGAATGCAAGATTTAAGCTAGATGAATGCAAGATTAATCTAACATGATTTAAGCAATAAATGAGCTAAATGATCTAAATATGTAGGCAATAACTAATATGTGAACATCTAAATGCACAAATATCAATGAACCTAGAGCAAAAACAACATGATAACAATATATTCTCTAGGATCTCTCTTTTTTTTTTAATGAGAGATGAGAGCCTGAATTTATAGAAAATTCAGAAAGAAACCAAAGGCTGAGATCAAATGATGATGAGCGGTCAAGATTTTCCAAGAGGAAGCACAATCCAGGTGAATTGATGTGATTGGATGCTTTTCTCAGTTTTAAAGGAAATTGAACTAAAATTAAGATAAAATCAGAAAAAAACTGATTTAATTTCTATTTCATTCAATTTTGATATTTAATTGTTTTAATTGCTTTCTCTGAGATTATTTATCAATTTTTAATTTGTTTTTCAAGATTATCTCCAATTGATTTCTTTTTTCAATTTTTAATTCTTTCTTGGTCAATTAATTCCCTTTTGATGATTTATTTCCTTTTTTGAAGATTTGATGGCAAATTGATTTATTTCATTAAATATGCTAGGATATTCAATAAAATAAATAAGATAATTGTTTAAAATGATTTACTTGGAATGATTTAGATAATTAAATAAATATTTAATTAATATTGAGTGATTAATTTTGCCATGTGACATTTGATGATTAAAGGATTAATTGTGTGCTTGAGATTTATTTAATTGCCTTTGGTTAGGACCTTGGTGATGTTGTTGAGATTAGGGGCTCATGGTTTAGATGACCATTTTTAGGGTATTACATTTGCCCCTCTTGGAATTAATATACGAGCAGGGCATTGGTTCAAAGAAAGTTTTGGTTCAAAGAAAGTTTGATGTCTAGGAGATGCCAGTTCTGAACTTGATTGATCACGAACTAGATGAAAAGCGAGGTGTTTAGCTTGATTCGAAGGGACAAAGCTAAATGAAGGCTGATTAAAGTGATACCGATCCCGAACTTGATTGAACTTAGGAACAATATAAAACAAAAGATACCGAACTTGAACTTGATTAATCAAGAAGTGGATCTTACTGATCTAGAACTTGATTGAACTAGACACAGTGAGTGAAGATAAAATCGATCTTGAACTTGATTGATCAAGATACGATGAGTGAAGAATAAACTATCCAGCTTGATTCGATGCGATGAAATTGAACACCTTCTTAGATTGAGTATGATCAAAGATACTCTTTAAACTCTTGATTGAGTTTAAACAACTAATCAGCTTGATGAGAAGTGATGAAACTGATTAATGTTAAGAGATTGATTCAGACGAAGACAAATATCAGCTTGATATGAAGTGATGAAACTGATATGCCCCTAGTGATTGATTCGATTCAGATGATCGAGAGATCTCAACTTGATATAAAGTGATGAAGTTGATATGCCCCTAGTGATGAGGTCTTATTTGATTGTCTTTAGTTGAAAATATATATATATTTTTTGCTCGACTTTTGATGAAGATTTGAAAATTTTCTCGACTTTGAATATGTGAGGTCATAAGGTCACGAGTATGCCCCCTCGGGAGCGAAATTGAAAGATAGCGAGGGTACATGATGATAGGCAATTTTGAGTGATGATAAGTTGTTTGAGCACAAATTGACTCAGAGGAATTTATGAAAATTTTGCATTGATTGATAAGAAATTGAGTGCAAAGTGGATTTGTAGAAATTAAATTGAGATTCAGCGTTGATTCATGAGAAATTGAGCGCAATTAGAAGAGAGAATGAGCTTTTGATGAAAAGCGCTAAGTGGTCCAAACTTTGTGAAATTGACTAGGAAAATGATCTCGAATTTTGATTTCGATCCCGAAAATGGAATCAGAACGGGCAAATTAGCTAAGGGTGCAATTTTCATGACCATCAGAGCAAGTTGAAAAATTAGGTTTTTGGCTATATATGGGACAAAAGTGTCATTTTCAATTCATTTTAACCCTCCAAAGTTTGATAATTCAAAAAGCCTTATGTGAGAAAAATGGTGGCCCCTACTCGTGAGCATCGATTCAAGCGCTAGAGATGACATAATCGATCGCGACACTATGAGCCACCAGTAAGTGATCTATCTTAAGCTTGTTATTCATTCCAAATTTGAATTTTTTTGTTGATTTTTCAAGTTTTTTGGTATGTTGAGTTGGGTTTTATTGTTTTGTCATGCGAGACAGGATCCTGTCTCGTACGACAAACTGCTAAATTTTATTTTGTCGTTTGTTAGTGAACAAATTTTTTTCTTTCTTTTAATTGAATTAATTCAAAGCTCTGTTACCCTCTTTGAAAAACAAAAGTTCAACTAAATAGTTGGGTAAGTGTGACATACATCACTTCCCTTTGAATTTTAGATAGGTACAGCTCCTTCCATTAGTTATTCAAAGAATAATCTAACTAAATAAAACTGATATTCTTTTAACTTGAAAGCATGTAAGGCTGTCTACTTCATTCTTAGATGAGAGGCCGGTAATATGCAAATATTTCAGAAAAAACTTTCTTCAAGATTGTAATAACCCACTTACTTAATCCAAAAACTCAAGTGTTTTTTTTTTTTTTTATATATAAAAATATTGATTTCTTATTCTTACTTATTCTTATTTATTTTTTATTCAATCACATACTCAGGTACATCTATCCAAATGAGATAGGCATCCATCCAACCAGGATGGACATCTAACCATACGGGGTAGGCATCTGTCCATATGGGTTAGGCATCTAACCATACGGGTTAGGCATCTATCCATATGGGACAGGAGGTTTCATCTATCCAATCTGGGATAGGCATCTACCCAAATAGGGTAGGCATCTATTCATAAGAATAGGATATGCTCTAGCCAGAGACTTTAGACTCATCGGGACTATTCGGGTCCTGAGCCACTCTCTAAAGACTACACTCCCCTACTAGGAGTGCACCGAGTTCACCGTCCTTAGGAGTATAAAAATAATTACTTAAACAAGCTTGAGTTCCACCTCAAAATTCGGCCTAAAGCCTTGGGAAGTCAAGCGAATCCATACGGGATTCCTTCTGAGTATGCATTGAATTAATTTTAACATTTCAATTATTATTTGCACCATTTGATTAAAAGATCAAGGAGCTTCAAGAACCAACTACTCACCCATAACCAAATCCTAACCCCCATCCCCGAATGCCTGAGTACAAGGGACAACTTCGTCCCTAGACTATGTACATAACCGTTTCAGCACGAGATCAAGGCGTAAAGTATGTAGTTCTAGTTTCTAACTATGGTTTAATGTAAACTGTTTGGTGGGTATGCAACCCTTTCTAGGGTCAATGTCCCAGACAGTTTCTCTACGGTTGCTACCCACGATGGTAGCTCTATAGAAGAAAAAGCTCAAGATGGTCTTTTGCTTGTGGCCTAAACAACTAAGTCCTATTTTCTATTAAATATGTCACCCTTATTCTGTTATCATCCATTGAAATCATCAAGATAAAATAAATTTTCAAGATCTTCACACACATCCAAACCCTAATGGGGTTATCTAAAGTTCAACTTATCAGATGTAAATTCATTTAAAAATTAATCTTTTTAGATTGTCGATCCAAGGGGGATTACCCGCCCCTTGGATTTTAACTTCCAAATGACCCTTATTTCTCCCCGACGATTTAGAGGGATGATGCCACAGATGCCGTTATTGTAGCTTTATTAGGCGTTAAGTGCAGTAGTTCAACATGATGACATTACCCGTAAGTGTGACCTAGAGGCACCATAGATACCGAATGCTACCAATTTTGGTTCCAACTCCTCTTGTTTAGTTATCTAACTAGGAATTTGACTTTGAATTCATGAATTTTAAAAGAAGCAATATACCAATACAATTATGAAAAAGAAACTATTATATACAAGGAATTATCTCTTGAGTTTAAAAATAAAACTATGAATTTTACGTAATTGAAAGGAAATAGACAAATTGACTACTTGGAATAGTGTTTTCTCTGAAGGAAAGTTATGTTAATTAAAAATTTGAAAACTTGAACTAAATACATGAAATTACTAATTGCTTGGAAACCATGATACTTTCAAAGACAACTTATGAAAATGATTTGAATTACTTGCAAGATATAATTGTTTTGGACAAACCATTACACAATAAGTATGAATCCTAGTACTGATTTGCTTGAAAGAAAATTAAATGATTGAATAGAAAGAATTTGGAAATGAATTTTAACACCTACTTGTTTGAAGTGAAAAATACTTAATAATAATCCCAACTAATTCTTCCATATGAAGTAATACAAATTTCATCTACAAATGATAACACTGCTTTAAATGTGAATCCTAATACTAGAAAGGTACTAAATTGCTTGAAATAGAATTTAAATTATCAAATAATTATACTTTGGAAATGAATTTGATACTCACTTGTTGAAGGGAAAAAGGAAACAACTATTCAACAATAAGCTTCAAATTAACCATATTGTTCTTAGTTACTAATTGTTTGAAAAAGAGATTAGACAAGAGTGTAAACACTTGCTAGTTAACCAAGTAAATAATACTAAGTTTCCTAATAAAAAATTCTAATCAATAAACTTCAAGTTGCTTTTGAACTAATACCCTTGCAAAATTATAAAGTCATAACTAATTACTCCTTCCACTTGAAGTAACATTAACTTTATCGTTGGATACATTCTACAAATAATAACTTTATCAATTTCAAATAATTCGAAGGGAGCTAATGTTTGCTCCTTAAATTACCCTCAATTAGAGTTGTTATTTAATTTTCTAACTGATCACGGAATAGGTTTCTTGAAACTCATTTGCTAAAACAATTTCAGTTTTGAATAAATTCTCTTTGCATCCTAATTAATACTATTACCATATGAATATTTAACTAAGCAATTTACCTCTAAATTTAATGTTAATTAAATGTATCCTTACTAATTACTTGTATTATTAAGTGTAACTTTTCCTTTTTACTAGTCTTATGTTTCTTTTAGCTAGAAGGTAAATGATTTTAACTATTAAAAGAAGTGACTATTCTCAATGCCTTATATACTCATATCTTGGAATCTAATAAAGAAACAAATCAAATAATCAACTTTTTGAATTGAGGCAAAACTCTGTCTAACATTAACTCATATTGCTAAAATACCTAAAAGGGTTGCTATGAATCTAAACACATTTACTTGTTAGGTATAATCCTTTAACCTTTGATACTTGTACTAATCGAAATATAGAAAAGATAGTTTTGAAATCCAATAATTAAAGAACTTAAATATTTGAAATGTATTGAATGTCTTGAGGGAACCCACTTACTATTAGGATTTAATTATTTGATGAAAAGATCCGAAACTATGGAATAAGTGTATCATTGGTGCAATAACATTTTCCTTTGCTTTGTTTTTCCTCAGTCAAACTAATTTGTTTAATAAGAAGATTTAACTATTATATCTACATCCTAAGAATGATTAATTCAAGATGATAGATCTCTTAATGCGCGATTATCTATTGAAATTCTCAACTGTTAATTGACCCTTTTGCCTTATGCAATATTTATCTTTTCAAAACCCAAGTGACTCTTTTCCCATCATTGAGGAGATACTAACTCTTTAGAATTTAAAAAGAGTTCCAATTTGCAACTTAATTCTCCATAATAAAACACCAATAAGGTATCCATTAATATGTGTTATACTCTTTTCGCTTAAATTTTCCTTTAATATTTTAATAATCTAATTCCTAAAACTTAGAGATGATATTTTAAACATATCTCCATTAATTTTAATAAGGTTAGATTATAAATAGGTCTCATTAATCCTTTTTAAATAGATATCAATAAAAAAAACCATTTTTCATTAAATAGACCTCAATAAATAAATCCATCACTAAATTTGATTAATTTTCAATTATTAAAATTTATAATTATAAACTAATCCTAAATGATTTTTTTTTATTCACCAAGTGCTTAATTAAATTTCAAAGAACTATAAGCTTATTAATTTTAATAATTCAAAATAACTTTCAATATTTTAAAACATTTTTTTAATTTTAAATTAAAATAAAAGAATAAAATAAATTTGAACTACTTATTTTATTGATACAAATAAATTTCAATTACTTAAACAACTTAGAATATAAATAATCTTTTTATAAAATTTAATTACAAACTCTAAAGTATAATTCAATTTTAATAAAACAATTCCTAACTCAATATATATATATTTTAAAGTAATTGGTAATTAACGCAAAATATTTTAATAATATAATAATTATATTTATTTAATCTTAAATAAATAAACTAAAAAAACTAAAAAAAATCTTAAATCTACAAACAAATTTAGAACATAAATTTAATACGACTTTAAATAAATTTGATATATATGCTTATATAATATATATTTGAAGGGAAATTTACTAATTTATTAATCAAGGCAAGATTTACCCTTTTTTTTTTTTTAATTTCATACATGCATAGGAATAATATCTATATATATATATATATATATATATATATATATATATATATATATATATATATATATATATATATATATATATATATATATATATATTCTAAAAATCCAAAGAGATGAATATGTTTCTATAATGCACAGAGATGAATGTTTTTCTAAAATCCACAGACATGAATATTTTCCTAAAATCCAAGAGATGGGTTTTTATTTTGCATGTAAGAAATAAATTGGTTAGTTGATTGAGGAAAAGATAACAGATTTAACCATATTCGAATTTGTATATGCATATTGTGAAAGAAATCAATTAACCAATTTATTTCTTACATGCAAAATAAAAAAGAAGATTTTTTTCTTTTCTTTTTTGGATAGAAAATCAATTTATTACATGTATTTGATTAAATCAATCAACATAAACTTAAAAAGATTTCCTTGCGAAAATCTGAAATGGATAAAAGAGATTTCTTTAAAAAAAATAAAATTAAAATATAAACTTACTTATGTACAAAATTCTGAAAGAGATAAGAAGAAGATTTTCTTTGAAAAGAAAAAGCAAGCAATGAATATGCAAGAGGGGAACTTGGATTTGAATGAAGAACCTTCTTGACCTCCTTCAATTCCTCCTTGAATCTTGGTAATGATATTCTCAAAAATCCTGCAACACATCTACAAAATTTCTCTTACAACGAACATGGTAGTGAAAATAAATTCATAAGAATTTCAAGACCACTTTATCATAAAAAAAAAAACAATGAACTCCTCATTTTCGAAAATTTAGAACTCAATATATAGAAAAGAGAGTCATTTTCCCACTAAAAAAAGAAATTAATTGATTTCCATATTCTTTTCCCAAAATAATTTCATGCAAAATGATTAATTGTCATAGTGAGGGTTACATGCAAAAATTGAATTTGAAATTCTCTTCTAGAACCTTCTCATTTCCTCCTACAACATGTGCTAAATAGCATATTGAGAAAATAAACAATTTCTAAATTAATTTCATGCAAAAATGATTGTTGTCATAGTGGGGGTTACATTTGACCATGCATTCAAATTCAAATTCAAATTATCCTCCAAAAATGCATTTTGTAACTCCTTTGTCATAAAAATGCCATGAATAGAATTATTCTTGTCATAGAATAATTTTGTAACTCCCATGACATATATTTTCTAAATATAATATTTATTCCTTAATATTTTAAATTTTAAATTTCTTTTCTAGAATCTTCTTATTTCTCCTACACCATGTGCTCAATTAGGATATTGAGAAAATAAGCAATTTTCAAATAAATTATGACCTCATGTGTGTGCCACCACTTAAATTCCTTTTTATTTAAAAACTTCAACCTCATTTCAATTTATCTTTTCTTTCTAACATTACTCATAAAATTAATATTATAATAGTAGTAGTAGTAGTGATAATAATAATAATAATAATAATAATAATAATAATAATAATAATAATAATAGCAAGTCATATCAAGGTCCAAAAAGAGGGTTATGACAAAGATGCTTCACCACAAAAATCAGAAGTAATCAAAGCAAAGTTCAATAATGCTGATTTACCCACTTCATAAAAATAAACAAGAGAAACAAAGTCTCTTTTCAACCAAATATCTTTCAAAACAATAGAAAGAAGCTCCAGATTAATAATAGCATTCACCATCAGAAAGATAATCACATACAATTTGACTGGATTAATATTTGAAAATAAACATTACTCCATGGATTCAAACTCAAAGATTTAAAACCTCAAAATGCATATGATCTTTATATGTATATTCCATTTAACAAAGACAAAAGATACACACATAAGTTCCTTCCAATTTTAGATTTTGGAAAAACTAATCACTTCTTTCAGACGAACAAAATTTTCTAATCTCTAAGTCTATTGTTCCAACCCCTTCTAAAATATTTTTCATCTAACTTATAGTAGTCTTTTTGAACAACAAAGGAGGTCTCCCTGAAAACCCGACCTCCTCTGAAACAGTTATAAAACTAACAGAGTATTTAGGGGACAAATGTCTCGAAGTAATTGCAAGGTTTTTGAAAAGCATTTAAAAATAAAAACAAAGCATAAGCATCAAATTATGCTTCATCTCTAGTGTCATCTCCTCTTCCACTTTTCCAGGCATCATGGGCAGTTGTAAGCTCCTGAATCATAGACTGACTCAGATTCTTCATGACATTAGTTTTCGCCTTTGCAGCTTCCTTTTCCCACCCGTGTTTTACCATTTTCTCAGCATGTTTAGGTAATTGATCATTGCCAATGAACGTCATGGATTCAATTCGAGCAATCTTTGTTATATCTTTAGAAGTAAAGTTTCCTTTGGCCCTAATTTTCTCCATGTGCAATTTAAATGCCTTTACCGTGTCTTGTGTATTCAGCCCATAAAGTCCTAGTTGCCAATCATGATCTGGATTAACCACTTTATTATCATTGACCAAGCTATATTGAAGTTCCTGGAGCTCGTAAATGGAGGCTTTGGCATCAGAGATTACAACCTTGAATGTAATTACCTGCCACACTATGGTTTTCTTCAACACAAAGAGCTGGCACTCATCAGTTACCAATTTTATTGAGTTTTCTGTTAAAAACTTAGTGGCTCCATATTTTCTATCTTGGCAAACATGGGTAATACATTTTCCCACTTATGCTCCTCCTTTTCCCATTGCACAACCTGATTTTGGATCTCCACAATGAGGTTTTGAATTTCATCGCATAGCTTCCTGGAATCTGTAATATATTTTTTGCCATCCTTGATCACCCATTCAATCCATTTTTCTATGGCCGCTGCAATGCTCTTGGCTCGTTGAGCTTGATTCATCAGTTTCTTGTTTTCCGGTGAAGTGGGATCAAATCTTTCCGAAGCTTGTGATATAGGGAGTACTCCAAAACAGCCTAGGCTATCAATGAATTGGGCTAAAACCTTGATGTGTTGTTTCAGTTCCTTTTTCTCTTGTCCATCTTTCTCTGACCTGGTGAGAATTTTCTTAGCTGTCACATTGAAAAGGTGGTTATCAAAGTCCCTGCTCATGTTTCCCAGATCTACTTTGGTGACTTCAAAATCTTTTGCATTTATTTCTTTACTTTCATCTTTGGGTTTATAGGAAGCAATTTCAGCAACCCATCTCCCGGTCTTTTCATCAGCGTCCAACCTGGTGGTTGTTTTTAACTTCTTCTATTTAGGACCTTTTTCCATCTATTTGACCACCATGTCTTGAATTGGGATAGACACTGGGATTGAGCTTCGTTTCTTACTTACTGAAGTAGTTAACCATTTGGGAGTTGTGCTTGAACTAGCTATTCTTCTAGTTACTTTAGGTGGTGGTCTCATGGCTACAGTGATTGCATGGGAATCTGTGATGTTGACAATATCACTATCAAGGTCCTCGACCTCAAAAATCTGAGGATTAAGGGTCTTGTCTTTCACCTCTGTGTCTTTGACCAGGTCCATTTTCTTCTGTGCAACACTCCGTGACCTTGTAAATCGAGGAGCAGGACAGTTCAAAGCAGGATTAGGCTCGTGCTTGGTGTGAGATGACCTTATTTTTACCTACATGAATAGGCATAGAAGTGGGGTTAGAAAAGCTTTTTGGAGAACGTAGAGAAACCACATTATCTCTTGCAGGACCGATCTTGATGCCTGATTTCATTGCTCTTTTCTTATTAACCCAATCTGTAGTTCTCTCCAAGAATCTTTTTGTTCTGAGTTGTATATCATCTTCTTCTTCCACATCCCAATTAATAGAGGATGTTTCAAGTTCAGTTTTATCTAGATACCTAGGTTCAAATAGCTCTAGATTATCTTCTTTGATCCCACTTATATCAAGTTTCACCTGCAGTGAAACTATCTGTTCCAAAACCATTCTCATATTTTCTCTCCTGAACACTTCAAGTTCATCACAACAATCTTCCCAAAAGTCTTCCAAGTGTGGGATAGGAAGGTGCAATATCAAACCAATGCCCCATGAAAAGCCTTTATTATCAAAGCCATTCCTTTCTTGATATAGTTTGAAATTAAAATTCTTCAAGTCAGCTCCTATGCTCAACGCATCTGGCATTGAACTACAAGATAAAGCGCCCAATTGAACAGGGAAATGATCTTCCCATTTATCTTTGGGTTGAGCTTTTTTAATTACAACAGACAACTATCTACAAATCTCAGCAAGGACAAAGCAATCTGAACAAAAATGAGGAAGTCTGAAAGGTTCTTCAAAACCACCTACCCTTATATAATAGAAATGAGGAAATTGAACAAAGAAGCTACCATATCTTTTCACCAAGGCCTGGGCATCTTTAGACATTATTTTTTATTTCATGTTCTTCAATTCATAACACAAGTCCCCCAGGAAAGCATTATGCACTCTCCTAAAATATTGTAATGCATTATCTCTTTGCAGCATGGGGTAAAAGTCATATACAGAAACATCCCCTTCAATAGGTTGCCTAGGAATTCCCATTATTTCTTTGATACATGCCAAACAATATATAAAATAAGAAGTCATGAAGAAATTTTGTTTGAACTTCTTTGCCATGCTCAGCTATTCTCTCATAGAGTTAGCAATAAGCTTTGCCCAGTCAAGGAACTGCTTTCTCTCCAACACCAGTTGCACATAACAATAAATCCAGTCATCAAGGCTGTAGGCTTCAGCTGAACCTCTAACTCAGTGTAACAACAACATAACATCATGAATATGGGGAAGCATGTGATTTTTGTTGGGGTGTTTAGGTAGTCTAGAGCCACCTTTCTGAGGAACTATCAACCAATGCTTCACTATATTGTTTCGGTGTCCACTCTTGTCAACATTGAACTCGGTGATTGATTGGGCAAGGGAAAAATTTGAGAACTTGTAATCTGGTGATTTGAAAACAGAATAAATGACTTCCCTATTAATCGCGAGGAGGGTTTCACCATTGTCCCTCTTGATATTTTCGGAAATAGGGTCATATCGCACAATGCACTCCCTAACTAATTCTGGGCAAGGAATAGCAGGTGGGAAGGCTGCTACCTCTATTAGGCCACTACTTAGAATTTCTAGACCAAAAGAGCCATCAATACCTTTAAACGTCCTTTCCTTCAAGGCTTCCAAATTCTCCCCTTTCAAGTCCATGTCACTGACAATGGGTTCTGTACAAGAAAGACTAAAAATATTTCCGAAAAGATGCAGAGTGGACTTCATAATTTATAACCAACAACCCTTATCCTACGAGAGAGAAAAACAACTAAAAATCACTGAAGAAGATAGGAATGAAAACTCACCTTCGCGACTGAAACCAATTGAACAACTACTAGTAGAAAAACCTTTGACCAGACACTCTGCAACAATGAAGAACAGGTTCCAAAAATAAATCACTTCATACCTTATAACAAATGAAGCGCCAAAAGCTCATTTAGTGCATTAATTTTGGCCGTCAACTCAAATGAGCCGAGCATTAGGATTTGACATCATGCGTGTGTATTGAATGCACGATAGCGCTCGTCGATGTAACTGCCAATTCCCAAAAATGATTACTTGCCTTCAAAAATTGGCTGGTTGACGTCACCCGAGATATGGCCAGATCTTCATCACACTTAGCAATAAATGCACCATCACATCGTTTAGTCTTTTCTATGGGATCCACCCGATTTGAAAATTCATGAACCATTTGAACTGACTTCATGAGGGTTCAGCTAGTTCAAATCATATGCTATGCCAAGGAGATTTTCCTTTGGAAAAGATTAACTTTGTTGATTGCCGCTGGTCCTTTGAACTTCATCGAACATTTTGAACATCACTGAACTGTTTGAACTAGGTTCAAATGGTTCACAGTCTGAGAATGAGGATATGAAACATCATCCGCAATCGTGAAATAGAGCTATTGCAAAACACTTGATGTGAACGTTAGCCTAAAAATGTCTTAGACACAACTTAGAACCTACGGTACCTAAATGAACACTATGAACTCTTTTCAGGATGGTTCGAGGGGTTCATGAGGTTCAAACAGACCATTGAAGCATAATTCTAAGGATTTAGAAATGATTTACAGGAGGATTAGGGATTGAACCAACGAACTTTTAACAAGATTTCAAAAAAAGAGGGAGAAAAGGACTCAACTAAAAATTTTGCAAGGCGACTCACTCTTGTTATGAGGGGCGAATGACAAGGTAACATCGTTTAAAGCCATAAGTTTTGTTGTTCGAGACTTACCCTTGTGTTGTACGACAACCTTCATAAAAACCCATTTTGTTGTGTGAGGTCTAATATTTTGTCGTTTGGGAGTCTTTTGTCATACGAGGCTCAATCCTGACTCATACGAGTTTCCGATGTTCTGTGTTTTGTCGTTTGAAATACAATGAGCATTTTTTAAGGTCTAAACTTGAAATTTTGTTTTTGCAATTGACATAGTTGGATTTGCATGATGTTTTACTTCTTTTGTAGGCTAATTTGGAATCTATTATGATACTCCATTGTTTGATTTTGCAGGTTCAATTGCTTCATGTTCTCTTTAGGTGTGTTTATCCACCTACCATGACTTTAGTTTGGTAGCTATCAGAGGTTGAGCAGGCTCATATTGACTTGTGCAGCTTGACACATCTGTTGAGATTACTCGATATCCATGTGAATCATGGTATGCTCACAACATTGGTAGAGAGATTCCATTCTGAGCATACTACCTTTCACTTACCAGTTGGAGAGATGACTATCACTCCCGAGGATGTGTATAGGATCCTCCATATCCCTTTTGCTGGGGATAAGGTGGATTAAGATTCAGGACACCTTCCCAGATTATAGGCAGTGAGGCATGTCTTCAGGGATCCTGATATCCTGACATGTTCCATCAGTTGGGACATCATGATGAGCAGGTACAATGATGAGTTTCCTCTGGCTTGCATCTTAGCAGGTTTTATCGGCTGTTTTCTGATGCCGAATAGAGGTCAGTAGAGATTTCAGTGTAGATGGGGCTGAATGTTGGAGAGATTGGTTGAGACCCCTCAGAGACTTGGTTGGGGTTCATGCATTCTGGCCCACATGTATCACGAGATGCATGAGATAGTGTACATGGAGGGCAAGAGCATGGCCGCTGGTGTTTTGATCTTACAAGTTTGGGCTTGGGAGCACCTCCTAGTTTGTCAGCCTATCGTTGATGATAGCAGAGAGCCTGGGTAGCTAGTTGTATATAGGTATGCCGGTTACGTTACACAGCCCCATCTGGGCAAGACATATTTTTGGTGGTGGTAGTTGGATGACCTGATAGTCATGGTATGGAGGCCTTACAAGGGCTTAGAGCCATGGGATGACTGGAGGCTGGTACGTAGGGACCTTTTTGTTACTCGCCCCCTTATTGGCAGATTACAGATGATAGTGGAGCGGTTTGTAGTATCATAGGTGATGAGGTAGTATGGCCAGCCTTAGGGGGTATCACATGAGTTTACAACATATGCCTGATATGTTGATGAGGAGAGGAAGGGATGGTCATCAAGGTTATCCTATGCCTTGGCCATGCAGGAGTTGACGGGTCTACAAAGACTAAGATGGGATTACCTGGGTGATATTGCAGATGCAAGGGTATTGCCCCAGTATAGAGATTTTTTCCAGCAACATCCATTCCCTCGTTTGATGGATCCAGCTGAGAATGCTCCTCACATTGAGGAGGTTGAGGATGATGCCCCCGTATAGGGACAGGGACAAGGTCAGAGGCAGGGCCAGAGACAAGGATAGAGAGCTGAGGCTCCGAGGCGGACAAGTGGTGATCCTAGTGCTAGTAGTAGTAGGGTTCCAGCTGATGTGGGACAACAGAGGGGTGAGGGTGGATCTCTTGGGGGCATAGGCATGAGATTGGGCAGAGTTGAGGAGGAGTGAGTAGCTCCGAGACAGGTTCGTCAGTGGCGAGAGGAGCAGGGTGGAGCTGGAAGTGGAGATGGGGGTGGAGAGCCTACGAGAGAGAAGGGGATGGAAATTGGATGATCAATGAAGGAACATTTAGCAGAGCTATAGTCACAGTTGACAGTGGCTCAGACTCAGCTGGCAGAGTGAGACCGACAACTTGCAGAGGTGAGGGCTGAGCGAGATCATCAACTTACAGAGATTAGGGCTGAGCGAGATTGTTAGCTGGCTGAGCTGAGAGTAGAGCACGATCGTCAGGTTGCGGTGATGAGAGAAGAGCGAGACACCCTTCAATAGGAGGTTTTGCATCAGACTAGTAGGGCAGCCTACTATGTTGCAACATATAGTGTCATAGTTCCAGTTGCGCAACAGGTTGTCCCCTATTCGTAGTATATGGCATGATTTGAGGGAGTGCAAGCACCTCGTTAGGATCCTGGTCATCAGGCTCCTCCTCCTCCACCTGGCAATGAGGGAGAGGGCACCAACTAGATATTTCTTTTTATAGCAGTGATATTTTTATTTTTTTTGTAGACACACCCATTTTTTGTAGCCTATACGATTCTTGCTCCGATGGGAGTTTGTACATGTCATTGGACATCATTTTGTACTCTTAGACTTGATACGATATATATATATATACGAGATCCGATTTGACTTCATTATACTTGTGTTGATTCGATTTTTGAGATGCTTTCTATATGCTTTATTCTACATGTATGCATTTCTTTCAGTAGGGATGTATGTAATGCAAATGATCATGGATGTCTATTTTTGTTTCTTTTCATATGCAAATAAATGAATGCGAATGAGTAATGAGTAATGCAAATTGTTCATTTTTCTATGCAATAAGATGAATGCAAATGAGGAATAATGAAATGTATGAATCTATATAAGATGCTTATGTATGTAGCTAACATCTCAAAACACAAGTACTCGATCAGAGAAATGATGAAAAGAGACCACTTAGCTAAGAAATAATGATGCTTCCAACTCTCATGCAGAAGATAAAGAGATCATTGTTACCATACCGAAATCACTCTAAAATCACAAAATGCATAATGAAATGCAAAATGATATGCAAAATGAGATGCAATCCTAAACCTAGTCACTGGATTTTGAAAAGCTTAATTGTCATCATTGAGCGTTTTACAACCACAACAGGCAGGTTAGAGTTCCTTTCTTTTCATGTGCAATATTAATTATCTTGTCCGCAATGACCCTTTTTTCATTCATATCCTTGGACAGATTACGCATGGACCTGGATTGCACAATAAAGAAATTCCCTCAAAATAGATAAATAAATGATGGGAACCTCCCTGTAGCATTCAAATAAATGGAGTCGAGGTATGTGAGGCAATTTCACCTTGATGTGAAGGCTCTTATCACAGACACCCAGCTAATTTAGATGTTTCCAGATCATCAGAATCATTGAAAAAAATGAAGATATTATGCCCGCAATCCTTGCTCCTCTTAGTCAAGATAGACTTCCTCGAGTTACTTAGAGGGATAATAATCGAAATTCAATAAAAGATAGCACACAAAGAAATTTTCATGCATAGCTCAAACTGGTCAATGATTGTTTTCAGTTATGTTTTGCTTGTGTACTCAGTGATAAAACTCTTCAGTAGTTGGGAGACAGGTGACTGACTTAGAGTGGATGACCAGGTTTCACTGACGTAAAGATGACGTGGTTGATACTGCTTGGGTGAACTCACAATACTGGTTCCCACTTTTTGACCAACTTTGACACTTATATGAATATTTTGAAAAAAACCTTCACTTTCCGACACCTATAACTTTTAAATCATTAAGAGTTTGAAGATGATATAAACTAGTGATTTTTAACATCTTGTTTATAGATTCTAAATATATTTTTTTCAAATTTGTTTGAATAAATTTTATTGATTTTTCCATCTCCCTCAAAAAGTAGTTTTTTACAGCAAACAACATTTTTTAAGAGTGATGTGTATCCCGAAATGCATAATTTTTTTTCTATAAATGATAAAAACTTAATTCTTTTGAATTTTGGTTTGTAACATCAATACCTAGGGCATGCAGTTGGGTTGATAGTAACATGTTGAATATTTTTTATTTTATTAAGTTTTGAAGTTTGACTAATTATAATTTAGATATAGGTGTACGTTTGAACACATAACTTGTTCTATATATATATCAAAATTCAATTTTCTTTTTTTTGTTAGAAATAAAATATCAATACCTAGTGCATAGATATTTTTCAAATTTTTTTTGAATTAGTTTACTATTTTTCCCAATGCATTGAACAAAGAAGTTCATGTTCGGTGAAAAACCTACATTCATAAGAAATAAAATAAAAATATATTAATTAATTAAATATATTAAAAGTTATACTATTTGGAAAGCTAATAATAAGGACTAAATACTTTTAAAACAAAAACTTTTAAATGAATTAATTTGATCCCCCAAAAGCTAATGTAAAATTGGTTTTTTATCAACATTTGATAGATGCAAATGAGACTCCATTGCAAGTATGATTTAAAAGTAGAGAGGTTCTATCCAATAAATTTTGATCTAAGAGCCTTTGATTTAACTCTCTTCAATTAATTACTTAAAATGGGACCTCTTAAAGCTTAAATCATTATATTTTCTAAAAAATGTATGATTTCAGCAAAAATCAGGACGTACCAAAAAGTGAGAACCAACTTTATGAGTTCACCCGCTTAGGACAAGTAAAGTGCTCTGGCGATTAACCTAAGACTAGGACAATGATCGGTTTCAAGCCATGAGGGTTCCAATGAACTAGGATGTCACGAAAGATAATGAAAGATATGTACAAGCTAAAGCAAAGATGTAGCACTTCAGTACAAGAGATAAGACTAACCTGGACAAAATCCAGCAGCCATACTGATCTATGTCATTGTTTTGATTTAGTCATTGATAGGAATGTCTGGTTTCAAAGAGTAAGTACCCTGTATAAGACCAATCTGTCTGGTTTCAAGTGTACCCTTCCTTGTATAAGACATATTGATGTTTAATAAAGTTGATAGATTGATTAACAAGACATGCAATAAGTTTGATTGCAGATTTTGAGAGTTTGTTTGTGGTTGATTTGGTTTGAAGGATAGTCTATGCTTTCTTGCTTTGATTTTTTCAGTTTTTTTTTTTGATTTAGTGAATTTTTTTATTTTTAGGATTTTGTTCAAGACATTTTATGATTTTTAGGAGTTTGTTCAGGACATTTTATGATTTTTAGGAGTTTGTTCAGGACATTTTATGATTTTTATGATTTTTTAATGTTTGCCCCTAGTGTCTAGCAAGACAAAAGGGATTTTGAGTACATGAATGGATAAGCGAATGATGGTGGACGCTTTCAAGGACTATCTCACAACATTAATCCAAGCACAGGGTCTAGATATAGCAATGTAAAGCAAGTATTTTAGCGATGTAAAGCAAGGATATAGCGCAACGAAGAAAGGATATAGCGTAACGAAGCCATATGGTCCAAAGAAGTGGCCATGTCAAGAGGTTTGTGGAAACATGTTTTTGCATTTTGTCCATAGTGTTGATCAAGATCTGGATAGATTTGGATAGGAGGCAGATATGATAAGCCAGATCAAAAGGGAGTAATGAAGGATGTAAGTGAGAAATGGAGAGGAGCTAAAGGGTCTAGATCAAGTGTAATAGATAGGACACATGAAGCCTGTAAAGATCCTTAACCTTTGTCAAGATCAAAGGTGGAAAAGGGATATGAGCGTAGATAGAGCGAATGAGGGATAATGGAGGATGAAGGATAATAGATGGAAGAAGGATAATAGATGGATGTACATGGATGGAACTTGCCCCTAGTGTAAAGTGCAAAAGGATAATGGATTACACATGATGCCTATTTGCCAGGTTTTCATCATGGTACTTGTCCAAGGTGCCACAAGAAGTAGTTTTCACTTGTGGACAAAATTATTTCTCTTTACTTTACTTTACTTTTTTTCTTTTTTTTTTCACTTTTTCATCATTTTTTTTTTCTTTTTTATTTTGAAAGATATTGGAGGCATGATAGGGGATGGAAGGACCCCAATGTCTCACTTCTTTGGATGGTACCCTTAAAATATGAGTTGCAATAGACCATGGCTATGAAGGTATGCTCAAAGATGTTGGCAGGATAATGAAATGAAACCAAGGCAAGGACTTATGCAAAGGATTGGATAAGAGGGATGGAAGGGTGAAAAAGAGGTGTTGGATAATGGATGGGATGTTGGAAGAATTGTGTATGGCTAGATGGAAATGTTGGAAAGATCAACATTGGCACACACCCTGAGGGATGGTAGACATATGGAAGAGAAGTGAATCTTAGATTTTGAGATTTGGATGGAGGAAAGGTTACAAATTTTGGGGCATAAGAACCCAAAATTGATGAAGGAGGTGATGGAGGAATAGACTCGGAAGGTTTGGATGGAGGAACAACAATTTTGGATGCCAACTTTGATTTTTCTTTAGACTGTTGTGCTTCAAGTAGCCGCTTAGGGATCCACATGGCTTTTGATTTTTGATTATTTTGTAGTTCCTTAGAGTGCATTGCTTGTACAGTACCTTAGGAACCCATATAACTTTTGACTTTTCTTCTTTCTTTGTGGGCCTTTGTGGCGTTTTGTATTTTTCTTTTTCTTTTTGGATCATATTTTTCTTTGTTTTGACATGTCGATTAGATGGGACATGTTGATCCTTGAATACATGTGGATTACTTGACTTATGACTTTTATGCTTGGCATCCAAATTGCTTGGAGGGAGATGTGTGGATAGATAGGAATGATATGGAGGTCTTTTAGATGGATGGAAGGTACTCGAAGATGTGTGCCTTTGTTGATCCTACATAAGGGATGGAGGGATATAGGGACCTAGAATGGATGGAAGTGATGATGGGGAAAGCGTATATTTGGATTTAACTGGATAAATGTAGGATTTATGAGGGATACTAACATATTGAGAGTGAGAAATGTAGCCATTATAATCAAGATCTTCTTTTATAGCAGGGGGTTCTAATATACCTTGTCCATGAATTTCTAACCCTTTTCTTTGATAATGCATGCTTTGAAAGATCTTTTTAACAAAGGGTTTCTTCTTACTTTTAATGCTAGAGGCAAGTTCATTTTGAGGTGGAAGTGGCTTGCAAGGTATGATAGGATCATGAAGTTGTAAAGCGGAAAAATCGAACCCTAGTTGTTCTCCCCTCCCCAACTCCAAGGAGAGAGAAGGGAGAGTCACTAGGGTTGATGGTTTTCACTTAAGAGAGACTTTACATTCAAAAGAGGGGTTGAAACCCACAAGATCCAATCCCATGCAATGCAAGATTGGATTCTATATGAGTTTCAAGTGTTAAGACATCAAGGATACCCTCTTTTGTAAAGAATGTAGATAGAAAGATTGAACTAGGAATGCATGTAAAGTAGGAAAGATTCGCTTATAAACAGAGATAGGGATATGGGATGAAGCTGCGGACCTGGAATTAGCAGTAAAAAGTCGAGATGGTGTTGTTCTACAAATTTGAGTGAAAGTTGACGGGACGATGGCGCCCGACATGCACATGGTCCTCCGAAAAATCTGCGAAACGAAGGTGGATCTGTTCGTCTCTGCACAAGGATTCCAGATCTTCAATTACAGCTGCGTACCTGCAACCTACACACAGAAAAGAGAGGATGATTGGGGGGTTAGGGATGAGGGGTTTGCCTTTAGGTCAAACCCCAGTTTTGGAATTAACCAAGAAATGAGAATGCTGTAAATGTAAATGTTTGTAATGTAAACAAGTACTGATACCTTGTTGTAAGAATGTTTGTATTCTTACATACGAAGGTGTAATGTATGTAGTGTGTTGTATGTTGTATGTGATCTCCTCTTCAATGGTTGAATCCTTGTCTTGAATGCAACACCTAGCCTTGAATGGAGACTTAGAATGCTCAATTGCTTGAAGGAATGCTTGAATGCTTGAATGTTTGAATGTTTGAATATCGCTTCCACGTCTTGTTCTTGCTTATGTTCTCTTTTTTGACCTCCTCAAATGGGAGAGGAAATGTAGTTTATATACTTGTCAATTAGGGTTGATAGACTGATTTTCCCGACCTTAGGCCGACCAGGAAACATTATTTTCCAATTTGCAAACTTAAAGACCCGAAGCCCCATAAGAGACCGGGCCCAAAATAGGGCCAGGGACCAGGGTGCTAGGCGCCATGGTCCTGGGGGACCAGGGCGCTGGGCGCCCTAGTCCTGAAGGACCAGGGTGTTGGGTGCCATGGTCCCACCTCCAGGGATAGCGGGGTGCAAGGAGGATCAGGCTAGGGTGCTGAAAAATGCAGTTTTTGATGTCATGAACAAGTTTCGGGGTCTCCATTCAGGTTCCATGTTGCATCGCCATTGTGAAGACCCAAATACGGTCGAAATTGCAAGTGTCACAATTTTAGGACACTACATTTAGCCCCCACTTTAGCGGGAGTATAAGCGTACGCTCATACTTCCAGTAAAGTACAAGGAAACAACATTGAAAAACTTTCACCACGTCAAGGAGGCAAGATACACCAAGCCCCCAGTGGACTAAGGATCTTACGACTTCGATTGACAAAGTAAAAGGGAAGATCACGAGGGAGAACCATGACTGTCAGTAGTAAGGTTCCCTCACTATGAGTCATGCAAGAAAGATATCAAAAATTTTCAAGGCAAAGCTAAATTTGTCAAGAAATTTTCAAGTATCTTGAAAAGATATGAACGGGATGTATGCCCCCCTACATTAAAGCGATCGCACACACCTCACCGGGGGTGATTTCTTTAAGGTAGTGATACATATAAGAAATGAGAAAAGAGCACGTTATCACAAGGATTTACCCCCAAGTGTGAGATAAGCCCAAGGATAATAGACACAAAACACAAAGCACAAGGTGACTTCGCTTTCCTCGGGGTCAGTATGCTGTATGATAATTCATGTATATCATATGTATGTATGCATAATTGTTCTTCATTCCCCAATCAAGGAAGGTCACCTAGAAGAAGGGAACACATGTGTCTTTTGAGTCAACATGAGAGAGACCAAAAGAGATCTCAATGTTTTGCATCGTCCTCAAGTAGACAACATTAAGGACAAAAAATAGAAGAATGGGAGTAACACATAGAAGAAGTAACAAAAAATCAAGAGAGGAGGAGAGAATCTGCTATGCTAATGAAACTAGTCTAGCACGTCATCCACCCCCCGATCTTGCTGATCAATATTTCGGGAAGGTAGGAAACACGCTAGAGAAGGAACATCCAACACAACAGATGGAGCTATCACAAGATCCAAACAAGGGCTATGTTCATGTTCCGAGCCATGTTGTTTTTGTCTAGGAGCTAGGATAAGTGCTTTAGAAAATTCATTAGATAGATGGTTATCAACATCAACATATTCATATTCACTATCAGAATGAACAGGAGTAACATTTTCATCATGAATAACATTTTCATCATCAAGATTTATAAAAATAGGATCTTTAACTTGCACAGGATCAAGACCATCATGCATCTTATGTTTAGGAGATTTCGGCTCAATCGTCGGCTGAGGAGAAAATGGAATAATGTTGGCTGAAGGTGTTTTTGGGGATTGCAAAGTTTGAGAAGCAGCTGCCTGAGCTCTAAGATGACGCTTTCGTCGGCGTTCACGTGCAGAACGATTTCGTCTAGTCTTAGTAGGAAGTTGAGAAGATTGAGGAGGAGGAATGTTCTCATCCTTATCACTTGGGTGTTTAGGTTGTGGTCTCTTAGGTTGAATAATAGGAGAAGAGGAAGGTCTCTTCTCTCCATAAGAGGAAGGAGGAGGAACTGCTCCATATAAGGGAGGAATATTTGGTTTAGGAAGGAGACCAAGTCCATCATGACGAGGAGGTATAGGTCTACTTTTAGGAAGTTTATTAGATATAGACATAGTCACATTCATAGGGATGGATTGGGAATCTTCTTGAGGAAAGACATTAGTTTTATCTTTCAAAGGAAGAACTTCCTTCTCAAGAACGATAGGAATGTCAAGTTTGGGTGTTCTAGGTTCACTTAGAGATAGGATCATATCTTTCTTCCACTTTTGATAAGATTTAAAAAGATGATCACTTCGCGGAGGAAGAGATTGGAATTGTTTAGGCCAAAAGTAATCAATAGGAACGCTAGAAGTTCTTTTAACTGGTTTAAAGAGACTATGATTGACAGTAACAACTTCACCATTATGGGGAAATTTCAAACACTTGTGAATAGGAGAAGCAATAGCTTTCATGGAAGATAGCCAAGGATAGCCTAGCTTCACACGAAATTGTTCGGATGATGGAATAATAGCAAAGTCCACATCAAGGAATTTGTTATGGACCTCAATAGGTAATGTAATAGAACCAATTGCAGGAGAAGAAAATGCATCAAATAATTTCACAACCACATTTGTTTCGTCATAGATCACTTGATTCAATTGCAAAGTAAAAAGAAATTCTTCAGTAATGACATTAACCATACAAGAAGGATCAATAAGTACTCCACGGCAAGGTGTGTTCTTGACTTTTGCAACTATATATAAAGGACCATCAGGTGCCCTGATAGTTTCACTAGAATCAAAGGTGATGGAAGGTTCTTTAGGGATTTTCTGCTGCTCTACAAAGTTAATCACATTCGGAGTCATGGACACAAGATCATCAGGTGAGACAAAGGAATTAGTAGTATCAATCGCATTAGAGGTATGAGAAGGAAATGGATCAGTAAAAATATTAAGATTTTGGTTAGGAGGAGCTACAGATGTATTGCCTTTATCATTCACACTAGAAACAGAGATAGTATTATTATCAATCAAATCTTGAATTTTACCCTTTAAAGCAAAACATTTTTCAGTATCATGCCTAGGATGACGATGAAATTGACAAAAAGATTTGTTATCAAAATAGGGTGAATTAATCTTTGCAGGATCTATTTGCCTTATAGGAGGAAGAGTAAGCACATTTTGTTCCAATAACTTATTCATAATACTATGCAATGATTCATTCAAAGGAGTAAACTTTCTTTCTTTCTTGAAAAACTTAGAAATAGGAGGCACACCTGATGCTGCATTCACATTGTTGTTGATGATGTTTTCATTGAATTTAATTGACTCTCTGTTCGGTTTAAACTTCCCAAATGGTTGTTGACTACTATCACCCTTATCACTCGGAGCCATAGGATTTGCTTGTTCCATTTGACTCACAGTCAGTTGATAATTGTGAAGAGTTGCACACAACTGTTGGAAAGAAGTAAACTCAGAAAATAGGAGTTTTTCTCTAATATCTTTTTGTAAATTAGAAATAAAGATTCTTTGAATATCATTGTCAGGCACTGGAAAAGAAATTTGAGCATACAAATGCTTATATCTACCAATGAAATCAGTCACTTTTTCTTTAACACCTTGTTTACAATGCATTAAATCAATCAAAGTAACCTTAAGACTTATATTGTTTTGAAATTGTTGAATAAAAGCATTTGCAAGTTGTTCGAAAGAAGTAATAGAATAAGAAGGCAACGAGCAATACCATTGTAGGGCTTTATCTCTTAATGTTCTAGTAAACAGTTTTGCAAGCAACCTTTGGTCATAAGCAAAATCAGTACATATTGTTTGAAAGGTGTTAACATGTGTTAGAGGATCACCCTTACCATTATAAAGCTCTAAATGCGGAATTTCAACATGTTTAGGGGGGATAGCTCGAACAATATCAAGAGAAAGTGGGCTCGCAACATCAAATGTGGGCACACTAAACTTAGATTGATTCATAGATGCAATTTGTTGTTGTAAAAAAGAGACAGTTTGTGCAAGATTGTTAATGGTCGCTTCAGTCGAAGAGTTCATATTAGATGTGTTAGATTGTGATGGAGGTGTTATGTTATTGAAAGAAGGTAGAGAGTAAGGTGGTGGGACACTATGATAGTTATTCATAGGAGATGATTGGAAAAAAGGAACACTACAAGGAGGAATGGAAGGGTTAAATGAATTGCCCCCTTGCGTCATGTTCATTTGTGGTGATATAATAGGGACACTCATTGAAGGAATGAATGAAGAAGTCGGATTGAATGAAGGAAGAGGGTTGATTGAAGAAGAAGGATTGCCCCCATGACTAGTGATCATAGGAGGAATGTCTTGTATTGAAGTAGTCATTATGTTTGATGTAAAAGTAGGTATACTAGCAATAGGAGTTGTCAAAGGAATAGAATGATTAACTTGAGTAGGAGGTTGTGTATAACTTAAAGTTTCGGCACAACTCTTCATAGGCATCACATTCGAATCCACAATGTGTGCAATACCACGCAAAATATCAATTCCATTCTTATCACTTTGAACCATACGTTTTAGACCCTCAATTAATGAAAGAGCTTCACTATCAGGGTATTCTTGAGACATCCATTGTCGAAAATCATCAAATTGGTTATCCAATTTTGAAAGTTGTTCTACAGAAACCTCATGGAGAGATTCTTCATCATTAAGAGGATTAGAGGAATTACCCATGTCCTCGTTAAAAAGGCCATTCAAATTAGGTTCCATCTCCTCGGTAATTACACCTTGGAAAGACTTAATTCTAAGGCTTCGTCTAACGAGAATAGTGTAAGTAGGACTTATTGTTGTAAAACTAATGCACTAAAGAGAGAGAGAAGATTTTGAATTTTAGAGGTAGCAAATTTCAATAAAATCAGCCAATCTCCTAGATTTAAGCTGTTAAATGCAATCAGGACAATCTAGCAAAATTTCGGAAAAAATGTCCGGGACCGTGGCGAACGGAGTGCACACGGTCCTCGCAATTTTTTTCAAAATTTTTAGGGATGAAAGTTATGATGATTTTAAAGCTAATCTGAAAAAATTGAGTGATTTTACGATCTGTAGATAGGCCAAATTAAAGTTGCAATCTCAAAATTGAACCCTACCAAGATTGTTGAAAAATGTAAAATTTGAATTTTGAAAAAGAGAGGGAAACTGAAATTTTGAATTTTATGATTTTAGAGGGAATACTAAAAGCAATGCAAGCTTTGAAATTTAAAAGTTGACTCGATTTCATGCAAAATCCAAATCTGAAAGTGGAAATCAAGGTTGATGCAATTAAACACTTAATTTCAAAAGTCACAAACTGCAAAAATTTGAACAAAACATTGAAATTTCGAATGAATGCCAACACACTTTTCAGATTTAGGACTGTAAGAAACACAATTTTGATATGAATTCCAATTTCAATAATTTTTGAATGATTAGAAGCCTCAATCCAAGCAATCGCTTGACCAACTTTGATTTTAATTTTGAAGGTGTTAAAATTGATAAAATCAGCCAAAATTCTGGATTTTAGCAGAAAAATACAGTAAGATCTAGCTCCCGAAATTTCAGAAAAAATGTTGGGGACAATGGCGCTCGGGGTGCACACAGTCCTCGCAAATTTTTTCCAAATTTTCAAGGATGAAAGATATTGTGATTTTGTTTCGAAATCCAAAGTTACAGCCGATTTGGAGGTGTTTTGATCAATGAAATTATCAATCAAAGGTTGAATCAAGAAGGTTTTAAAAATTAGGGTTTTGACATTTAACCACTTAATTTTCAAAATTAAAGCACAAATATGAATTGACAATTTGCAATAGAAGGACAGATCTAAAACAAGCATTAACAATGAAATATTTCACAAGTTTAATTACTTAAAAAGAAATTTTTAGGGTTTTTATGCAATCAACCTCTAAAATTTGCAAAAGATCAAACATGGAAATATAATTAGGAAAGCAAAATTTTTAGATCTAACCATGAATAATCAGAATGAGGATGTTCACGTCGGGTTCACCAAAATGTAAAGCGGAAAAATCGAACCCTAGTTGTTCTCCCCTCCCCAACTCCAAGGAGAGAGAAGGGAGAGTCACTAGGGTTGATGGTTTTCACTTAGGAGAGACTTTACATTCAAAAGAGGGGTTGAAACCCACAAAATCCAATCCCACGCAATGCAAGATTGGATTCTAAATGAGTTTCAAGGGTTAGGACATCAAGGATACCCTCTTTTGTAAAGAAATGTGGAAAGAATGATTGAACTAGGAATGCATGTAAAGTAGGAAAGATTCGCTTATAAACAGAGATAGGGATATGGGATGAAGCTACGGACCTGGAATTAGCAGTAAAATGTCGAGACGGTGCTGTTCTGCAAATTTGAGCGAAAGTTGACGGGACGATGGCGCCCAGTGTGCACACGGTCCTCCGAAAAATCCGCGAAATGAAGGTGGATATGTTCATCTCTGCACAAGGATTCCAGATCTTCAATTACAGCCACGTACCTGCAACCTACACACAGAAAAGAGAGGACGATTGGGGGGTTAGGGATGAGGGGTTTGCCTTTAGGTCAAACCTCAGTTTTGGAATTAACCAAGAAATGAGAATGCTGTAAATGTAAATGTTTGTAATGTAAACAAGTACTGATACCTTGTTGTAAGAATGTTTGTATTCTTACATGCGAAGGTGTAATGTATGTAGTGTGTTGTATGTTGTATGTGATCTCCTCTTCAATGGTTGAATCCTTGTCTTGAATGCAACACCTAGCCTTGAATGGAGACTTAGAATGCTCAATTGCTTGAAGGAATGCTTGAATGCTTGAATGTTTGAATGTTTGAATATCGCTTCTGCGTCTTGTTCTTGCTTATGTTCTCTTTTTCGACCTCCTCAAATGGGAGAGGAAATGTAGTTTATATACTTGTCAATTAGGGTTGATAGACTGATTTTCCCGACCTTAGGCCGACCAGGAAACATTATTTTCCAATTTGCAAACTTAAAAACCCGAAGCCCCATAAGAGACCGGGCCCAAAATAGGGCCAGGGACCAGGGCGCTGGGCGCCATGGTCCCACCTCTAGGGACAACGGGGTGCAAGGAGGATCAGGCCAGGGTGCTGAAAAATGCAGTTTTTGATGTCATGAACAAGTTTCGGGGTCTCCATTCAGGTTCCGTGTTGCATCGCCATCGTGAAGACCCAAATGCGATCGAAATTGCAAGTGTCGCAATTTTAGGACACTATAGAAGTGAACATGGAGGATTATGAAAAGGAGATGAAGGGATACTTTGATCTTGACATGGAAGAGGACCATTAGATAGAGTAGGAAGGGTGTGTGACTCTTCATTTTGAATAGGATCATTTGAAAAGGTGGAAGAGGCATCATGATCTTGCTTAGGAAGTGGATTAGGAATGGGATTTGGAAGGATTCTTTGCTCTTGAGATAGAAGTGAGTCATCTCGAAAGAAATGAAAACGTATAAGGGGATCATCATGGGACTCTAGTAAAATAGGATTTTTTTCAATCATTAGATGGGATTGAGGAGTTTTGGTGTCTTGATCTTGATTTATGATAGGACTTGTTTCTTCATTCTTCAAATTATCCTCCTCGAATGGAACCACTTCTAAGGAAAGGATAGGATTTTGCATAGGCGTAGGGGATTCTTGGAAGGTGTTCATATTTTGGCATGATGGGGAAGCATTTTGAGTGGGACTCTCTGGACTGGGTACATTTGGAATTGAAGTGTATGATAACATAGGATCTGGGATTTTTAAATCTTTAGAGGAACTTGTATTAGTATTGGGATTAACTTGGATTTCCATAGGAGATAGCCCTTGAAGGTAAACATGAGAAGTTTCATTGTTTGAAGGAGATGAAGACATCATGGAAGGGATGGAGGCTACATATGGAGCCTTGCTAGACACAGGTTCATGATTTTGATCATGCTTAGAAATAGTTCCTTCTTTTTCTTTAGGTGAGTCATTAGGATCTTCAATTTCAATGACACCATCATCAAGGAGATCTCGAATCTTATGTTTTAATTTCATACACATTGAAGTCTTATGTTTGTTATACCTATGATATGCATAGTAACTACTCAAAACTGCACATCCCCATGTGGTCTTTTTAGGCAATATGATAAGATTATTCTTAAGAAGCTCTTCCAAAGCTGACTCAATAGATTGCCCCAAAGGTGTAAATTGTCTATCTAGGGAATAGATGTCATTTTGTATTGATGAAGGTGTTTTGTGATCTTGTATGAGATTTGGTCTTTGATTGTCAATTAATTCTTGTTCCATCTTATGTAATTGTTTTAGAATTTCTTGAAGTCTAGTGTTCTTAATATCATGAAGTTTTATCTCAAGAGGTGTCATTGAATCTTTTTGTTGAGCTTGAATGTCATATATATCTCTCTTGAGATCTTGAATTTGTTGGGCCAAGGTAGCCATGGGCTTCTTACTTTTGTCAGAATTTTTAGAAGAGCTTCTAGTTTGAATGGGCATTTACAACCGACGAGACCCAGAGCTAGATGTGTTGCAGAAGTCAAGATCAAATTGTAGCTAGTTTTTCATTTAATGTAGTGATTTGAGAGAGTAACTAAGATCTGGTATGGTTTCAGGAATGATCTATCCTGTGTAAGACGTTATCTAAGTAAACTTAGGTTTGATAAGATATTGTTTGAACTAGCTGAGAGATGATCGACAAAATCCTGCAACACAATGACATGGGTACACTATCAAGGTTGTTTATGCTCAGGAGGATGATAACTAGTTTTATGCTCGTTGTAGACTGATATAGGCAAGTTTGACTGCTCTGTACTGACAAAATCAAAGATTCATACGACAATTTAATAGCTTTAGGACGACAACAATTATGTTTTGTATGAGTTACTACCTAGTACCATACGACAAATGGGTATGTCTAAAATGACAAAAGATTCAGTGCAGTTCTGTCTTGTATGACACTGGATTTAGTTTAAAATGACAGACTGCTAGGTTTTATATGACAAAGGATTGAGCTCAAATGATAAATTAGAAGACTCGTACGACATAGGATATGGTACAAGATGACAAATGATCAGGTTCGTACGACTGTTAATAGGACAGAGACAAAAATTTTGAGTTTTTCAATAGCTGAGTATGACGACTAAGTATGATCAATTCTGAGGTGGACTGATTTTTTACCACGATAGACTAGTTTTGACACGGATAGAGTTTTATCACTGAGTTGTTGATTTGTTTTCTCTAGTTTTAGTATTCAAATTTTAGTTTGAGGGATGAAAACACAGAAAACACGTAGTATGAATAGTAACTCCAATCACAACATGCAAACCCTATGGAAGTTGGCTTAGAGAAGAAAACCTTTGCTGGCTGAATTAGGTACACACCCAATAGCTAATCAGAATACGACCGCTGAGTCTCACACAATGGATTCTCAACGCCGTATTAGCCGACTCCAAATGCTAATGGGGGCACGATATGGCAGTGTCTTGGGAGAGTTACTATCTCTCTTGCACAAAGATTATCAACCTTTTGGAGGTGAATTAGGTAGCTTCTAATTTTAATTGGATCTAGTAAGGGTTCCGTTCGGTGCGTCAAGGTATAAACTCAATTAAGAGGTCTCCCAGCCTTGAAAACCAAGGTTCAATATACCCGAAGGTACTAAGGAGAGCTATTCTCGAGCATTGCCGTTGATTTGATTTTCATCAAATCATGTTTATTTTATAGTGGGTTGGAGTACTTGGCATTTAGCTATTCCCACTTAGGTCGTTCCCCTCACACCGGCCGTAATGGCTTTAAGAGTTTTTCAACCCCTCGGGAGGGCAGGCCTGCTAAAGATGTACAAATCTCAAACAAAGAAAAAGCCTCAAGGGTCTAGATTTCTGTTTGTCTTAAAAAGACAAGAGCATACTCTCCTACCTCTCAAAATTTTCTAAAAATGCTAAAGATAGATTTGTTCATTAACTAGATAGCAAGTTAAGTGCCTAAAAAAAATTAAAGAATACACAATGTTTGATTGATTCTCTTTAGGCAACCTGCAAAAACAACGTATCAGTAGTCATGTTGTTTTTATTCTTTGATAGACATATGTTTGATTGATAAATTCTTTAACAAGCGTCCTACAAGAAACTGGTTAGGCTGTGAAAATACCAGGCAGACAGAAGATGATTCAGGGTTAGCGTTAGCGTAATCAAAATTTAATTCATGAAAAACCCTAAAAAGTGAAACTTGCTTTAATCCAATAGAGAACAGAATCATACGAAAATTATCATAGAATGAAATGACAAAAATCTTTGATCGTGTGAGTTAGAATTGAGCATAGGACGATAGAAGATAAAATCAGATAATCAGAACAGTATGTCGTATGACACCATTTTTTGATTCATGCAACAAATAACAGGCTTCAATATAATGTCGTACGACAAATAACAGGCTTCAATATAATGTTGTACGATATAGTGAAACTACTCGTACGATATTTCATAGAGATTGTACGGACGAAACTTGCAGGATAAAAAAAAATGATTTTGAGGCCAAAAAAATTAGTTTTCTGCCCCACGGTGGGCGCCAAAAATGTGTGTGTGAAAAGTGGACCTGTATCTGTATCTGGAATACACAACACTTCAATTAAGTAATTACATGCATGGTTGGTAAATCAATAATCAATAAATAATAAAACCATAACAAAGTGACCCATTTCCTTCTAGTAAATGCGAGTTTAGATTGCTCTCAGATTTGCTAAGCTATCTAGTGACTAGACAACACCTAAATGAAGGATTTTTAATCTATATGAGCATGTATTTGAGCTAAATGAATGCAAGATTTAAGCTAGATGAATGCAAGATTAATCTAACATGATTTAAGCAATAAATGAGCTAAATGATCTAAATATGTAGGCAATAACTAATATGTGAATATCTAAATGCACAAATATCAATGAACCTAGAGCAAAAACAACATGATAACAATATATTCTCCAGGATCTCTTTTTTTTTTTGTGAGAGATGAGAGCCTGAATTTATAGAAAATTCAGAAAGAAACCAAAGGCTGAGATCAAATGATGATGAGTGGTCAAGATTTTCCAAGAAGAAGTACAATCTAGGTAAATTGATGTGATTGGATGCTTTTGTCAGTTTTAAAGGAAATTGAACTAAAATTAAGATAAAATTAGAAAAAACTGATTTATTCTCTATTTCATTCAATTTTGATATTTAATTATTTTAATTGCTTTCTCTGAGATTATTTATCAATTTTTGATTTGTTTTTCAAGATTATCTCCAATTGATTTCTTTTTTCAATTTTCAATTCTTTCTTGGTCAATTAATTCCCTTTTGATGATTTATTTCCTTTTTTGAAGATTTGATGGCAAATTGATTTATTTCATTAAATATGCTAGGATATTCAATAAAATAAGTAAGATAATTGTTTAAAATGATTTACTTGGAATGATTTAATTAATTAAATGAATATTTAATTAATATTGAGTGATTAACTTTGCCATGTGACATTTGATGATTAAAGGATTTATTGTGTGCTCAAGATTTATTTAATTGCCTTTGGTTAGGACCTTGGTGATGTTGTCGAGATGAGGGGCTCATGGTTTAGATGACCATTTTTAGGGTATTATAGATTTCTCTCAATAGCATAATAACAAGGGTCTCAAGATGGAAATTTGAGCATAATAAGGATATAATTGCAAGTGGTGATTTTGTGAATGGAGAAGGTTCCAATATATGGATTTTTGATGGAGGAATGTGCAGTTAAGATTCAAAGTGGTATGGAGTGTTGAGATTGAAGGAGAGAAGATGAGTTGGATTGAGTTCATAGCCTTTGCTGAATTTTGCAAGACAAGCCTGCAAGATCAAACAAAAAACAAGAAAACCTTCCACAAGTGATAGTAGGAAGAAAAATATGTCACGTTCCTCAAAGGAAAATATTACAAAATGAATTAAAATGCATAGATGTGCTTGTATACAGATCACAAGGATTCCCTAAACTAAATTTAGGAGAACTAAAGAAAAAACATGAGGATCTAAATGAAGTTTAACTCTAGCTAGACTAGATAAACAAAAGCTAAACTAGATGGACAACTAAAGCAACTAGAAGCATAAAAGCACAACAAACTAAACTTAAACAAAAAAATCACTAGTAGGATAAGGAAGGATGACGAGGAGGTAGTGGTATACCCCCTCAAGAGGACATGTGGGTTTTAAGAACATGTGTGTGCTCTCGAAATGGATAGGAGGACTATATGATGAAAATTGGAAAGGAAAAGTGTAGGGATGATGGAGAGATGGATCAGAGGAATAATGGAGAAAAATCATGTTGCAGTGGTATAAACAACCTAGATTTGATATTGTACATGATGTAATGCACCAAGCTATGAGAAACAAAGATGAAAATGTGCCAAGTATGTGATGAAAAAGGTCAAGTGCACACATATGCCTTATGCCACCATGATATGTAAGACCGTGATGCCTTCATAGAAATAGGAGTAAAAGACCATAATAAATGCAAATAATGATAATACACACAAGCTGAGTGTCCTAAATTTGCAACCTTTGCAATTTTGACCACACTTAGGGCCCTCGCTTTAGTGTTCCCATCCTCATGCTTGATCTGGACTCATTTATGCTTGTACCATGCAATAAATATCATATTATCACATTATACCTTGCATTGCACCTTGACCCTAGCCTAAATATGGGGGCCCTCATTGGGATCATGGTGCCATGCCATGGTCCTCCCCAATTGAGGCCCATTTCAAACCCTTTTCCCTATCCAAAATTTGGGCAGGAATCCCCTCTCCGTGTCAGCCTATGTCAAAAAATTAATATGTTTGACGATAGGAAAGTATATAAGGAGGTCTTCCCCTCTCATTTGGATATGAGGCAAGGAGATAGGTGAACATAAGATGAACTACATTCAAGCAATCAAGCATTCAAGCATTGACGTATTCATCATCAAGCATTTCTATAGGTATTCAAGGCTACATATTCTTCATCCATCCATTGTGAAGGAACATTACATAATTCATTTGCAAGCATGTGTGCGTCTTAGGGTTTTATCATGCTCATGCCATTTCATACAACATATGTGATTACATTCAAGAAGCAAAGCATCATTATCATTCATTGCAGATCTGAGGTATACCTTTCCATCATTTATTTCAAGAATTTACACTATTTCATTCAAGGTTGATTCCAAACTAGGGTTAGACATAGGCAAACCCTTATTTCCAACCTTTTCCCCCTTCTCTTTGTGTGTAGAAAATAGGTATGGAGCTATACTCTTCAAAATAAGATTTGTTCACAGAGACGAATCAACCCTTTTCAACGCGTGGAAAGTTTAGAGGACCGTGGTATCATGTCATGGTCTAGGATTTTTAGGAGCTTTTTCGAGGGTCAGATCCGATTTGGCTTATTCTGCTCAATTCTAGGTGTCCAGCTCAATCCCGCATTTGTAGCTCACTTTTCCCACATATTTTCCTTCATTTTTTAGCACAAAACCTATTTCAACATTTCAACTTACAAAAGAGGAAACCCAAATCAATCCAAACCATTTAGTATTTAGTCCTTATCTAATTTGTGACTGAATCTAGTGGATTCTATCCCTCTTTTGAATCTAAAGGTCCCAAGTGAAAATTGATTTGCTTATTTCTCCCTTCTATGTTACAAATTGCTAGATCAAAATTTCCCCCTTTTACAACAAGAAACAAACCAAAAGGAAACAAACATATTGCCCCTAGTCAAGCTAAAAACCAATTGATTGATTCATTGAATAAATGATTAATTGATTGATTGATTGAGGATAGCAATGTTAAAAAGAACAATGCATACCCCAAGGATGCGAAGGATACATCCCATGATGATAATTGCATTAAATAAGAGTAATAGATTATCAATTGATTTGGATCAAAATTATGGATTGATTAAGGATGATGGGCTAGATTGGGAGATTAGATTGATTTTGGGTTTTTGGATTGGAGGGATGAAGGGATTGGATAGGATGGGAGGAGGATAAATGAATTGGATGGGATGGGATTGTATGGGGGGTAAATGGATTCAAACTAATGGCAAGGGAGAACCGAGGCTTAGGAAAAGGATGGAGAGATTTATTGGATAGGAGATGGATGGATTAAGAGAACTCTCCTCCACTTGTACTCTTCTAGTCAAGGATGGGATTGGATGGGAAGTGGATTGGGACCAATGATAAGGGAGAAATGGGGATTTAAAAAAGGATGGAGAAATCAACCATGAAACTATTTTGTCACCAAGAAAGAACTCTCCTCCATTGATACTCTTCTAGTCATCAACACATATGGCCCAATTCACATTACTATTAGTCTATGTAGTCAAGCTAAACTTCTCACTCTAAAGGTACCATAATCCAAATTCTATTGTAGCTTTTAGGTACAAAAAGTCCTCTGTATAGCTTTGACATGAGTCCTTTGGTTTTTCTTGAAACCTTGCCACCATTTTGACTGCCTACATGATGTCCAGTTTGAATGTAGTCACATACAACAAGCTTCAAATTTCTATAATGTCTAATTTGCCAAAGATGAATCATCATCCTTTCTCAAATTACATTTGGTAACCATAGGTGTTCCTAATGGTTTTAAATCTTCCATCTTGAACTTGTTCAAGATTTCCTTTACATACTTGGTCTGGGAAATGAATATACCCTTTTCTAATTGAGAAATGTATAAAACAAAAAAAAAGTAACTTACCAAGCATTGACATCTCAAACTCCTTTTTTATAGTATTCCATAATTCCTCACTTAATCCATCATTGCTTCCTCTAAAGATGATGTCATCAATATAAACAACAACTATTAATAGCTAGTCACAATCAATTTTTTATGTATAGATTGTTGTTAGTAAAACCTTGTTGCTACAAGTATCTTTCCATCTTGGAATACCAAGCCCTTGGAGTTTGGTTGATTCCATATAAATCCTTCCTTAATTTCCATACAAAATTTGGTTTGTCTGAGCTATAAAATCCTTTACATTGTTTAATGTAAACTTCCTCTTCTAGTTCTCCATTCAGATATGTAGATTTTATAGCCATCTGTTAAAATTTGAAATTATTAAATGTTGACAGAGCAAAAAACATTCTGATAGCTTCCATTTGAGATACCAGAGCAAATTTTTCTTCAAATTATTTGTGAAATCCCACTTAGTACCTATCACATTTTTGTTCTAAGGTCTTCAAACTAACACCCATGTTTCATTCTTGATCTGAGATAATTCTTCTTCCATAGAATGTTGTCATCCCTTCACTTTTCTTGCTTCTGCATAACTGCTTGGTTCAATCTTTTATAGTAGGAAAAAATGTACTTGTTCATTTGTTATTATGATATTATCCAGGTCTAAATACCCTTGTCCTTATCTCCTATAATCTAAGCTTTTGAATGATTCTTTTGCACATACCTTGCCAAAGGCTTTTCATTAGTTACCTCTATTTCATTTCTAAAATTTTCATTATCTTTATGATCTAACTTAAACTTGTCTTCTTCTACTAAATACTCACTTGTTGCAATGATTCAACAATACTTGCATTTGCACTTTCTACAATTTTCTTCAGTCTCTTGTTATAACATCTATACGCTTTGCTAGTCATCTAATAACTAAGAAAAATACCTTCATCAGATCTAGGATCAAACTTACCCAAATTCTCTTCATTTATTTTGATACAACATTTTCTTCCAAATATTTTGAAGTGCCTCATAGATTCCAGTCTTCCATTCCATGACTTATATGGTGCTTTTGTTGTCTTTGGTTTGAACTAATCCTTGTTCAAAATGTATATTATTGTCTGAAATGCTTCTTTCTAGTACATATCTCATAGTTGTGCCTACTTTAGCATTATTCTATCTATCTCCCGAATAGTTTAGTTCTTTCTCTTTGCCACTCCATTTTGTTGTGGAGTTCTAGGTGTTGAATATTGTCTTCAGATTCCATTTTTGCACAATACTATTCATATCTATCATAGGTCCATCTCTATCTAATCTTAGACATTTGATTGTTCTACTAATTTTATTTTCAACTAGTTCCATAAGAACTTTAAATTTCTCAAAATCATCTAATTTCTCTTTCATTGAACCAATCCAATAAATTATAGAATAATCATTAGTAATCATAAAGAAATACATGTCACCTTGTAGACTCTTGATTCTCATAGGGTCACACAAATCAACATAAATAACGTCTAATGGATTTGCAATATAATATTCCTTAGTAGGAAATCTAGTCTTCATTTGCTTTCCTTCATGACATGGTATACAACTTGTAGATGGAGGCTTCTTTATCTTAGGCATGGCTCTTGCCATTCCTTTTGAACTAATTCTCACAAGGCCATAAAAATAGATATTTTCCATCCATTTGTGCCAAATACAACTTTAATTTCCCTATATGAAAAATGTCCATTTAGTTCACTTAGATAATATACATCAATTATCAGTTCCGCTTCCTTCTGCAACCAATTCTCTGGTATCTTTCTTCCTAGTTTTACAACCTTTCTCACTGAAATAAAAACTATATCCATTGTCACACATCTGACTTGCACTTAGATTATTATGTTTCAAACCTTCGACATACAAAATATTATAGGTTTTTGTCTTGCTACCATCAAGACTCAATGTACCTTTTCTAGAAATCCAGGCAACACAATTATTACCAAGGGTACTACATTTCCTCTATTATACTTTTTGAGATTCATGAACTTGCTTTTATCTTTGGTCATATGACTTGAGCATACACTATCACTAATCCACAAATTCTTCTCCTTCTATGCATGGACTGTAATCTGAGCAACTAAAGACTTTTCATATTTTTTCTCTTCCAGCTTCTTTTTCTAAACTTTATCGAAATCACCTTTTTGACTTACTAGACTATTTTCTTTATTTTCCAATATAGAACAACTCATAAAATTACTTCTAAAATTATTTGCAATGTGTCCATAGTTGTTGCATTTATGATATTAAAATCAAATAATGAAGCAAATAATTTTTTGTCGACAAAATTATTTCTTCTAACTATACCTCTTCTACAGTCCACTACTCTATGACAAAAATTATTGCTTTTAAAACAATAACTAGAAAATGAATAATTGAACTTAGCATTGAATCCTTGTTCTCTTGATATTTTCCTTTTGGATCTCTTATTTTGCCTCTAGACTTGAATGAAACCATCATTCATCTTCTTTCTCTTTTCAATTGTCACAAATTATTCTATTTTTTAACATTAAAACCATTTCTCTTCCACACTCACAATGTCTAGTCTCACGGATTTCTTTACATTCTTGCCTTTTTGTCCTCAATAAAGCCTATGTTAGTTTTAATATGTGACGGTCTTTCAATAATTTGATCTAGCATCTTTGTACTCTTCTCAAACTTCATTTGCAACTGATTATTTGCTTTGTCAAGATGTTTTCTTAATGCAACAATCTTTTCTTTTCTTTTTTCATAGTCCTTATCTTTGTTCCACAATATTTCTATCAATACTTCAATTATTTTTTCTTCCTTTAGTTCAATGATTGTTATCTCTACTCTTTCTAGTTTTTGGGATAACCTCTCAAACTTCTTCACTTCCTCAAGTATCCTCTTATTTAGTCATTTTATCTTCGTACAAAGCAACTCCTTTACTAGTTAACCATAAACATCCGATGTCGTGAAAGCCATGAATAGAGATTTTTGTCCATCATTCCTAGTAGTATTTTGATCGTATTCTTCATCAAACAAGTTGCTATCCTCATTTACAAATATATATTTTTATTCTTGTTAAAATTCTTCTTTTTGTTGAAATATATTTTCCCATTCTTTTATCCATCACTATTATAATCCTTGTAGGGACACATAGACATAAAATGTCCCATCTCTCCAAAACTAAAACATTTTAAAGGTAACTTACTTTTATATTTGTCAAAACCTCTTTGTAGTCTTTTGACAAAATTTGCAACTTCCAGATCTAATTCATCATTAGTGTCTAACTCATCTTCCTTCTTAGATTCCTAGAAGGTTGTCTATTTTTCAATAGATTTATCACTATATAGTCCCATCTCAAAATAGTTAGAGATATATGTAACTCATCCATAGTCATTTTGATCAAATACTTAACTTCTTCTATATCAACCACTTTTGGAAAGAACCTTGACAAGGCAGGGATCTGAGAACCTTTTTTACAATGCTTGTAAGGTTCTTTTAACTCTTCACCCAGTCCTCTTATGGATCAAATGATCTTATCAACCTAGAGTAGAAATAAAACAATATTTTCATCCTTCTTCATCTTGAAGCCTTCAAATTGTGTTCTACAAGTTTGAAGCTTTGTTTCCTTAACCTTCTCATCTCCTTATAGATTGCATGCAATTTGGTCCACATTTCTTTAATTGTTTCACATTGTATTAACTTGACAGACTCAAAGTTAGTCAAAACACAAATGATATCATTTCTATCCCTAGAATTATTTTTACAAGCTTTCTTACCAACCACATTCTTTTTGGGGAATGTACAAAAATACATATGTCTATCACAGATTGCCAAACTTCAAAACCTAGAGACATCAGTAGGACTACATCCTTCCACTCCAAAACCATAATTAAATCCATCAAACAGTTGAGTGTGATTTGTAGATGGATCTTTTGGATTAACTAAGTGTGCCATCTTGGATCTACCTCAAGTTGTTAAGCTTTATCCAAGGAACCTTGCTCTAATACCAAATGAAAGGGACACAATATATTGGGGGGTGAATCAATGTATCCAAATTTCACTTGCTCAAGATTAATTACCATGAATAACTTACGAATTCAAAAATCTAAAATAGATTTACTTAAGTATCCCAAGAATACAATAAATAACATGTAAATCAACACACATTCACACAATGAACACTAGCTATATGTGGAAACCTAGGCTAGGAAAATCCATGGTGAGAATGGCTACTTGGATCTATTGCCCAAATCTAGCCTCACAAATAATGAATCATGTACATATATAGAATAGGCACCTTGACCTACTAAAGACAACAATATCCTTTATGTATTGTGAGAACAACTCAATGGGTAGGACCTCAATCTCAGCAATATGAATGATATAGCTATAGGACATTCAACATACAACTTGCCTCTGATAAGCTTCAACTCACTCTCCTCTAACACTTTAAGATATACTGATAATGGCATGCTTGAATTAGGAAATCACACTCTATCTCATTCTTTAACTTGCATAATATAAACATGTATCCTCAGAAGTACATCAACATCATCACTACTACTAATGAAATGAATTTAGGATATTGATATATATGTGTCACAACTACAATTTACAATTACAACTCTGGCACACAACTTTCCTTCATGAAATATATAATAGGATAGTTCCTGATTAGCCCATAAACACATCAATACATAGGAATAAGCCACATGATTCTCAAGGAATCTTTAGTATGTCTTAAATATTGTTCATGCCTAATTGCCAATAGATACACACGATATGCCCCATTCATAGGTCACCCAAATTAAACATGCAATAGGTTTTACTTAAAAGCTCACACACAACTCCACACAAGGAAACAAATCATGTAGATCCTACCGACAATTAAACTGATCATGAGGGACATTGATCCTTAATTTATGGTAGCATATAGTCAAAAGAACTATTGCACCACTTCGAAACACAAATTGTATATTTTAGGAACACAACAACTAATTGGTGAAACAAAGAACGTCTTTTTCCACACCAAAATGTTGGAAACATCAGATATAGGTCAACCTTGTGTAGGTATACTCTCCATTCAAACCACAAGTCCCAATTCTCAAGTATTAGCAAATGCAACTCTCTACAAGTTACTCGAGCAAGCATACTATGAGATTTTACCAAGATCTAGAGGCAATGGAAAGCACAAATAAGAGAGAACAAAATAGATGATAGGAATAAACTGTATTCTATCAAGATGCAAAATGTGATCAACTGGATCATTAATCGTTCAATGAATGCCTGTACAAACAATGTAGATGAGCCTGCTTATATAGGCAAGGCTATATGGATATGTGAGCACACAAACATGACATGTGGTTCAATAAGAAACAAGGGTAGGTAGGAAATAGGTGTGGGTAGGTAGGAGAAATAATATAATATTCCACATGAGGTGGAATGTAACAACAAGATAAGATCAACACCATAAAAGGTGGAAATTCTCCTACACACACTATCCCAATGTGGCACAAACACCCAAGTGTCTCATACCCAAACTACTATGAAATGCATGTACTAAGTAAACTTAAGTATAGAGTAATAATATCCATGATGAATAATTATTTACACCAACACACCCCCTTAAGTGCAACTTAGGGGAATGCACTTAAGTCTACAATGCAACAAAGCAATGCAAGATGGGTCCTGGCTACGAGGCCATGTTAGGTACCCATGAACAAATGCAAATGCAATCTCCCATAAATGAAGAAAGAGAGAAAAACCCAATGGGAAACCCCTCCCCCCCCCAAAAGAGAGATGATGAAAGCACACAATGCTCTCAATGATGAATGAGAAGAACAAAAAATATGTCCCCCCCCATAAGATAGAAGAGAAGACCATGAAGCCCCCCCATCAATGTAAAATCTCCTGCAAAGATGGTCCAAGATGTTGACCCAAATACCTCCCCATAAGGAAGAAAGAGAGCCAATGCTGCACCAATAATGTTAAAGTGTGACAAAACCAGGTACCAAGTCGATGACGATGAATCACTAGCTGCAACAAAATGAAGGCCAAACATGAAGACAACCTACTTTGAACATCATCCGGATACTCATAAATGGTAGAAATACTGGTACAATCCAAGTCTCACGGGAGCCATGCACAAATGTGTACAGTCTAAGTCTCAACTGGAGCCATGCACCAAATCTCACAAGATATTCCTAATCTACGTGTACAAGAGGATTACATCAAATATGTCATCAATGACAAGATACAAAGAGGTGTGGCACTTTATGATAGTGCAAGTACAACATTGCTCAGGCAAGAGCATACAACATGATAGTACAAAATTGGAAACATGAAAATGATGCCACCAAGAAGCCCTGTAGAATACTGCAGAAAAATACGCCTCCGATTGGGATGTGGCCAAGAGATATAAAGGAGTAAATCAACCCACCCCCTTGACTGCCGGTTGGAAGCACTGCAAGACAGGTATGAAGCGACAAGAAAAAAATGTGTTCCCAATTTTGCTTATTAAATGATATTTGTGTTTTTAAAAGATTTGAAAAACCCATTAAAAATAATTATTATGCAAGTGCCCATAAAAAAAACTTTATTAAAAAAAAAAGAAAAAAATAAAAAGGCAATTTTTTTTTTTGAAAATGAAAAAAACTTTAATAAAAATTTTTAAAGGAAAAAAACTTTAAAAACTTTATTTTTTTTATTAAAAAAACTTATTTTAAAAAATAAGAAAAAAGTGATTTTTTTATTATTAAATTTTTAATTTTTTTTAAAAAAATCAATGTACCCCTCAATACAGGGAGGGGCCTGCAGAGGACTGTGGGCCCACCCGCAGGTACACTACGGGGCCGCAGTGCCTGCGGTTACCCGTAGTGCGTACGTGACCAAAAGTACATTGCGGTGTACCTGCAGTGTCTGCGGGACCGCAAGTACACTGTTGTGTACCCGTAGTGCCTGCGACACGAAGCCCCCCAAAAGTTAATTTTTTTTTTCACCCAAAAAAACGAAAACAAACAAAAAATGCCCCCCTTAAAAAATAATTAATTTTTTCATTTTTTTTAATTTTCCGAAAAAATTAAAAAACAGAAAAAAAATAAAAATAAAAATTCAAACCTGTACTTGCAAGTCCGTATGGTGGGTCGAGAGGGGAGATTTTTTCAACTCGGGGTAACGGAGGCCGATTTTGATGAATTGACAGTCGATCTTGGGGTTTTTGGGCCTTCTGAGTGCAATGGCGATGACGGATTTGGCCAAAAATGCTCCAAAATTACAAATTGCTGCCAGGACAAGTCACCACCCTCCACCTTCAAATGACTCTAGATTTGGCCTCAGATGTTAGATTTGGAGGAAATACAAGGTGATTCTTAATTGCTCGAACCTTCTCAATCCAATGGTGACCTCAAATTTGACCCAACAAGCTCCAATAATAACCTGCAATAAAAACTCCAAAATGCAAAACCCCAAATTTCTCTCAATTGGCAAACCAATGACACTCTAATGGCTCTGATACCATGTGATATTTTGCCAAGATCTAGAGGCAATGGAAAACACAAATAAGAGAGAACAAAATAGATGATAGGAATAAACTGTATTCTATCAAGATGCAAAATGTGATCAACTGGATCATCAATCGTTCAATTTAGATGAGCCTGCTTATATAGGCAAGGCTATATGGATATGTGAGCACACAAACATGACATGTGGATCAAAAATAAACAAGGGTAGGTAGGAAATAGGTGTGGGTAGGTAGGAGAAACAATATAATATTCCACATGAGGTGGAATGTAACAACAAGATAAGATCAACACCATAAAAGGTGGAAATTCTCCTACACACACTATCCCAATGTGGTACAAACACCCAAGTGTCTCATACCCAAACTACTATGAAATGCATGTATTAAGTAAACTTAAGTATAGTGTAATAATATCCATGATGAATAATTATTTACACCAACACATACAAACTAGATAACTACAACCAACTTTCCAGAATAGACTTCGATCAACATGAAAGGATCTTTCATGGTAAAAATGAGCATGTCTAGTCTAGTTTTACAATCATATCAATCAATGGGAGTGCATAAGACTACCACAACTCAAAATTCTCTGCCATTATTGGTATAGTAACACAATTATCCAACAATCTAGATATAGTAGTGTAATAGTAAAAATATTAGGGTTTCCACAATTAGATATATGAAAAATGTTAATATTTAGACAGGGACCATTAGATTAAAAGAGGGAAGTAAACCTAGTGGATCTAGCGACAAATCAACAAGGATAAGGGTTGATAATTCTATTAGATTTCCCTCTTTTGAGTTGAATTGTAAAAATGCTTAAATTAGGGTAAATTTGTTGGAATTGATGTAAAAACACATGAACAATAAGCTACAATTGTCAGATTGAGCCACGAACCTAGATCTAAGAAGTGTAAATGTATTCAGATCTATTTCTAGAAGGAGCTCCTTATTTGTTAGGACTATGATAGAGTTTTATCTGGTCCTCCACACCTTTTGCACTCCAATGGGGGATTGATTTGTTACTATGAATAAATAAAATTTTGAAGATCTCAGCTCAGTACTTGTTCCTACGCACACTATAGAAGGGAAATAGGTTGGAAATAGGGGTTTGCCTAAGTCAAACCTTGGTTTAGGAATTAACCTTGAAATAGAAATGAAATATTATTGAATTGCATTGATGGAAATGTTCTCATTTTGAGGGAGATGTTGAATAATGTGTCACGACTCGAATTAGGCCTTAGTTAGATTTATTTATTATGTTAGATACCTTTTGATTAACTTTTAATAATGATAGATGATATTGTGTGGTTTAGTGACAATGATGATGGTTAGTTATTTTATGATGATAATGTTTTAATGCTACTTTATTGTTATGATTAATAATACTTAATAATGATGTTTTATTGCTATGATGTCGTTATTTAATGATGATAAATAATAATGTTATGTGTAGCATCAGAATTAGGAATCATCAAAGCAATATATAAAAGGACATATTATTCATTATTAGCTCAATCACACATTGAAATGATCTAATCCTAAGCACACTCAATAGAGACATAAAAACAAAGCATTCAAAAGCAAATATCATGCAAACCAGATAACAATTTGGATGCTTCTTCCATGCGGCTCCATTGTTCTTCTTTCCTCTTCAAATGGATTTGTGGATCTCACCTACAAGTGCACATACAATTGAAAGCAAGATTGACTTTGATGAAAAGCTCAAGAGTACTAGAAGCATAAGTTCGATAGTCTGATAGGAATTCTCATTATTATCAATTAAGGGATTGATTGAAGAAAATCATCCAATTTATAGAGAAATTGGAGAAATGAACAAATTAGCATGATAGTGATTCGAATGGAAATTCAAATCAAGAATAGCAAAATTATGACATGTTGCTATGCAAAGATTTATGACAATTTTATGACAAATTCTATGACAAATTGCTATGTCAAGACAAATTCTATGACAAATTGCTATGTCAAGAGTATGACGCATGAAGCACAAAAATGGGGAGCACTAAAGACAATTTAATTAGGTGGAAATTGCAATTAGGAAATAATGAAAATAGGTGAAAATTAAGAATTAGGAAATAATGAAATTTAGGAAATTAGAAAATTAGAAAATTAGGTAAATTAATTAATAATGTGTCATTTATTAATTAATTCACAAAAGAGGAATAATTAGCCAATTAAATTAAACATTTAATTGCAACACGAAGACCTAGGATAAATAAATAAATTATTTAACCTAGAGGAAGAAATGACACACAAGGTTAAATGATTAAATCAAAAACCCTGGAAGACGAATTAGGTCTTGAAAGATAATTGACTCGATTTGATTTGATTTTGGATTGATAAATGACCAGTGTTGATAAACGATTTAATTGAGAAAATGCGCCAATTGACGAGGAACAATGGCAAATTGATCCAAATCGACACAATTGAGACAGATAAAGATCGATGACAAATCGGTCGCAAAATAACAAGATTGACAAAAGGACAAGAATCGATGACAAATAGATTGCAAAATGATAGGATTAAAAATGACCACGATCGATGATTAAATCGATCGCAAATGACAAGATCGAACATGACAATGATCGATGACAAATCAATCGTAAAACGACAAGATTGATAAACTGATCGCCAGATGATAAGATTGATAAGAGGACAAAACCCTAATTAGGATTGATGATGTCCAAAATGATAAGATTGATAAGAGGACAAAACCCTCATTAGGATTGACGATGTCCAAAATGATAAGATTGATAAGAGGACAAAACCCTAATTAGGATTGACGATGTCCAAAATGATGACAAATTAGCACGCACATTGATGCAACAAGATAAGATCGATCCAAATCATGATTGGATAGTGTTGTCGACAAGACCAAATTCAAATGCGAGATGAATGAAGAATGTAGAAGAATGACTCGATGCTCGCAAATGATAAAGATCAAGTGCGAATCATAGGATAAATGTTAATGCGACGCAAAAACCTAAAATGAGGCAATGCGCAAATGTTAAAATATGATCCCGCAAGCGTTGACCATTTTTAGGTGTCTACATTTTGCCCCTCTTTGAGACAATGCAATTTTAAGCGTTGTTTCAAAGAACAATAATGAAAATGCCCCAGACAATAATAATGACATATGCATGCCCCCTCGAGGAATTGGCCAGAAACATCCAAAAAAGAGGCCAATTGATCGATAAGAATGACAGAAGACGATAGGTTCGAACGGACTGCCAAGACTGACAGAAGAAATGTTAGTAAGAAGAAATTAGACAGAGGATGGTTAGAGATGAAGGAAAACTTGCTTTCATGAATGCACATAAGTAGGTGAGAACCTTTATTTAATGTAGCAAAGCGGATGCAGAGCATCATGGCATTGAGGGCCAGAGCTGAAATGCAACCCTTTTTTGCAAAAGACAGACACATCACAGACAAACAACAATCACAATCAAGAAAAGGACCATGATCCATCCCGGTCACTCTAAATCACTCAGTGACATCATCGAGCAACATAGGAACATGACCGAAGCCAAAGATAAATCAATAAAAATATAAGATGCACAAATTCCAACAAATCAAACAAACATCTTGATCTTCTTTGTCAAAAGTTGAAAGCGTTGATAGGACAATCATGCTGTCTGGTTTCAGGGAATGCGGTACCCCGTCTAAGACAGGACACAGTCTGGTTTCGAGTATACCACACCCTGTATAAGACCCATGATAGCAGTAACAAGGACAAATGATTTTGATGTTGATATTTGATTGATAAGACAATTTTGATCAGTTTGAATGTCTGGTTTGAATAAAAAGTTCATCTAGTTAAAGCATGATTTCATTAAAGCACCGCGTGTGATTGCGAGTGTCGTTGGAGGAATGCTCAGTGACTTGTCTTATGCACAAAAAGAATAATTATTTGCAAAATGTTTGTTTTTTTGTTTTTGGAGTTTTACAATTTTTTTTGTGTTTTTTCAGGACTTTATTTGATTTTTAGAGATTTTTATTTTTTCAATTTTTAGATATTTTTTTTCAGGACTTTTTTTCAATTTTTTTTTGAATTATTTCAGGACATTTTTCAGTTTTTTTTTGAATTTTTTCAGGACTTTATTTGATTTTTTTTTGAATTTTTTAAGGACATTTTACAATTTTTTATGATTTTGCCCCCAGTGTCTAGCAGGGCAAGGAATATGACAGGTGAATAAATAGGCTTGCTGAAATGTTGGTGGATAGAGGGAAGACAAAGGCCTTTTATTATGGAGACAATGCGGATGCAATTTTCAAGGGCTATTACGTGATGGGACAAAAGACTGGATATGACAATGTAAAGCAGTGATATGGCATGAGGGACATGTCAAGAGGCTTTTGAAACCATGTTAAATTTTGCGTCCTTATGTCAGATCAAGATCAAGGAATGAAAAAGAGTGTATGGATAGTGATAGGATATGGAGAGGATAAGCAAGACCAAGAATGGATAAGGGACATGGACTGAAGGTCGGGATTGGTGAAGGGATAGTGGCAGAAAGTTGCAATAAGACAAGGAATATGGATGAAAGGTTATAATAAGCAAATGGATAAATACCAAAAGCTATGATAGACTGAAAGCTGCAAACAAGATGCATGATGCTCATGACGATCCTCAACCTTGTCAAGATCAAAGGTGGAAAGAGGAAATGGATATGAGGGACAATAGGATATGAAGGGTAATGACATGGTATGATAGGATAATGGAACAATGAAGGACAAAAGGATATGAAGGAGGAAACCTGCCCCCAAGTGTGGTGTGCAAGAAGTTCATAAATTACGCATGACGCCTGTTTGCCAAGTTTTCATCATGGTACTTGCCCAAGGCACCTGTTTGCCAGGTTTTCACCAGTGGATGAATTATTTTTGCTTTACTTTTTTTTTTTCTTGTCTTTTTTTTTTTCACTTTTTTTTATATTTTGACATTTTAAATAGAAGATGGACACATGATAGGGGATGGAAGAAGGACTCAAGCATCTTTTTGGTTGGATAGTAGCCTTAAAAAATTGGAACATGACCTTTAAAAGTATGCTCAAAGACGTTGGTAGGATAAGGACATGGAAAAAGAGATGAAACTAAGGCAAGGATTTATGCAAAGGATTGGACTAGAGGGATGGAAAATATGCATTGGATAATGGATAGGGTATTGGAAGAATTGGGCTTGAGCAGATGGAAATGAAGGAAAGATCGACATTGGCACACACCTTGAGGGGTGATGGACTGATGGAGGAAAGATGTATTTTGGATATTGAAATTTTGATGGAGGAAAGGCTATAGATTTTGGAACATAAGGGCCCAAAATGGATAAAGAATGTGATGGAGGAATAGATTTGAGAGGTTTGGATGGAGGAATAGCAATTTTGGATGCCAAGTTGGATGTTTCTTTAGGCTTTTGTGCTTCAAGGAGCTGCTTAGGAATCCACATGGTTTTTGATTTTTCATACTTTTGTGGTTCCTTGGAGTGCATTGCTTGCACAAGGGATTTAGGAACCCATATATATTTTGAATTTGCTTTATTTTGCTTAGTGGGCCTTTGTGGCCTTTTGGATATTTCTTTTTCTTTATAGATCATATTGTTCTTTGTTTTGACATGTCGATTATATTGGACATGTTGATCCTTGAATACATGCGGATTGCTAGACTTATGACTTTTATGCTTGGCATCCAAATTGCTTGGAGGGGGAAAGGAATGCATAGATGGATGGGAATGATATGGAGGCCTGTGGGATTGATGGAAAGTTCTCCAAGATGTGTGCCTTTGCTGATGTTGCATAGGAGATGGAGGAATATAGGGACCTAGAATGGATGGAAGCGATGATGGGGAAGGTGGACATTTGGATTTTGACTTTGAAGGGATACCAACGCCTTGAGGAATTTCACTGAGGCCATGACCCTTAATATTTTCTTTAACATGAAGGGATTCTTGCTTATGGAGATCTACTCCTTTGCCTTTATGAATATCTTTACTTGTAGGATACTCTTTTCTTTGGGAAGAAGACGTGAGTCCATTATGAGGTGGATATGATATGAGAGAAATAATGAGATCTTGAAGTGGATTGGATTGCACCAAAGTGGAAGAACCCATTATGCATGTCGAGGGTTCATGAACATCTTGCACTGACACGTTAGAATCATGAGAGGGACTACGATTGTGTAGTGGACATGGTTCAATGACAGGCTCTTCAAGAGATGGAATGGGAGAAATAATGGGATCATCAAAAGAAATGCGATCTTGGAGTGTATATGGAGCATTAGGACGTGGAGATGGAGGAACATGTGGATCTTGTGGAGGATTTAAAGGAATAATTTGATCTTGACAAGGAGGAAGATCATTGGAATCCTCTTTAAAGGTGCTTTGCTCTTGAATTTTAATGGGATCATTGGAAAGGATGGAAGGGATATCTTGATCTTGTTTATGAAGTGGAATGCCAATGGGATTTGAAAGGACATTTTTTTCATGAAATGGAAGGAGATCGTTTGGGATTGGATGAACTGGGATATCTTGATCTTGCTCAGGGAATGGAGTGTCAATAGGACTTTGGATAGGATGGACAAGAATAGGGGAATCATCATGAGTGTCTAGGAACATGGGGTCCTGGTCAACAATTGGATGGGATGATAAGGTTTCAGGATCTTGATCTTGATCTGTTTCAAGACATGTTTCTTCATGCTCTAAATTATCCTCTTGACATGGGGTTGGACTTTAGATATGCATGGGGGATTTTGGTGAGGTATCAATGCTTTGGCATGAAGGAAATGCACTTTGAACATTTGTGATGGATTTTGGCAAGGAATCAATGCTTGAACATGAGGAAGAGGGACTTCGAATGGGGTCCTCTAAAATAGGTAATGGCAATAAAGTGCATGGTTGCATTGGGTCTTGTATTTTTGAAACATGACAAGGATGTGCATCATGAATTGGATTATCATTGCAATCAATTATGGATAGCTCTTGGAAAATTTCATCCTTGGGTGTATTGTTTGATGAGGACAATATGGAAGGTTCTTGTGAAACTTCTAAAGGTGTAGGGATAGATACCACTAGAGAGTGAATTTGTTTATGGGGGGATGAGGCATTGCTAGACATAAGTGTATTATCTTGATCTTCCTGAATAAACTCACTTGGTAATTTCCTTAAGATCATTGCAATAAAGCCACCTTTCTTTCGAGGTTTTGACATGATTGGACCTGGAATTTGAACTTGTTTTGATTTAATGTCATGTTTTGATATTGGACATGGTTCAATTGTTCCGACATGTTTGAAACTTGGCTTGGTGTGGGCTGCAACCTTTGTTTTTGAATGTTTGGTTGTGGTTGTTGACATTGATATTCCACCATTGATTGAACCATTTGTTGACATTGCATAGTTGGTTGGACATATTGTTGAAATTGAACCATTGGTTGTGTTAGTTGAATATGTTGGACAATTGGTTGAACCATTGGTTGTATTGGTTGAAAATCTGATTGATAGTGAACACCTTCTTGTTCTTGTTGTGGAGGCACATAATGTTGAAATTGATGTTGACTCTTTTCTTGAAATTGTTTCATCATCTCTATTTGGGAGAGGAGAGCTGGTATGTCTGATCGTTCGAGAAGAGATCTTACATCAATTGGCTCAATCTTTGGATTTCGACCTAGAAATTTTTGAAACGTTTTGGACATTTGTGATCTATTCTTCACAATGTTTTTCACTCTTTGTTCCAAAATCTCATTTTCTTGAGCTAGTTTCTCCTCTAGATTTTGTATTTGGAGACTTGTTTCATCATAAAAAGTTTGATCAATATTGCCTTGTTGTTGGGTTGGATAGAATTGTGATTGTCTTGGATTAAAATTTGATTGCATTGTTGGTTGATACGTCAAACTTTGTTGTATCATTGGTGCTTGGAACCTTGTTTCAATAGACATGTCACTATGTAAATGCAATATTTTTGGAATTTTTCAAGGATAATGTATGATATGCAACTAAATGCAACCTAAATAGGTGAAAATGCAATCTATGGCAAGAATGCAACCTATGTTTTTTTGGTTGTTTTTCAAGATTTTGACAAACTTTTTGGAATGCAAATCTAAAAAGAGACCCTTAGGAAATTGAAATGATGTCTAGACCTCAAAGGACAAAAGGACTAAGTGACAAAAGGACAAATGACAAAGTCTCCCCTATATGCTTGGATACTAAGCTAGGTTTGACGAAATGACATTGATGACAAAAGGACAAAGGGTTTGATAAGGTCTAGACTTCCTAACAATGACTTAGGGTTTATCAAAAATTTGGATTACTCAAGTATGACAAAACCTAGTTTTGACACTATATGCAAAGGGACATTACTATGCAAGTGACCTTAATATGATATGATAATGACCTAAGTTTAATGAAGAGACCTAGGGTATGCAAATATGAATGTATGAAAATGGTATGACCCTTATTGATATGCAAAGGAGTATGACTTAGGTGAAACCTAACCTTGGTACTTGACAAATGACTTTGCAAAATGCAACCTAGGATGAACCTAAATGTAAGTGACATGCATGTTAAGACAAGATTTTGAACAATATTTGACAACCATGTTGGAAGATATGTTTTGAACCTTGTTGAACGTTTGTTGGATGAATGTCTCTTATGTTTAACCTTGTTTTTAATCAATTTGCCTTGTTTTTGAAATGATATGAAATTCAACTTTTGACAATCAAAGAATAAAAGATATTGCAACTTAGACTCAAGACAATCATGCTCATTCCCACATTTCTTATGGTAGGCAAGGACATTAGGTACTTGAGAGGTAGACTCATTATGGGATTCAAGGAGAATACATAGATGCTTGACCCCACGGGCTCCCCTCCACGACACTCACTTCTCAGGGCAGCCAAGCATCAGTCCCCATGGAATCTCCCCATGGAAAACTTAGTATCTCTTCCAAGTATCCGAATTTGTCCTTCTCAAGCAACTAGAAGGGTTTTTGGCCTCTAAAAACAAGGTGTTTAGTAAGGATTTCTGTTAAGCATTACTCCTTGATGTCACGCAAGCGTGATTGAGACATTAAGCCCATCAAGATACCAAACAAATGTAGTCGCGCAAGCATGATTTAGACCAAGAGGCCCTACTTAGATGTTGATATGAGAAAGAGTTCAAGGGTCATCACTTCCCAAGTAACTGCAATTCCCACGTAACACTTCCTTCAAAGCTTTCGCTCATCGGGTATTTTTTTATAGTGAGTTAGAATGCCAAGGAATTCTAGCCATACTCACTTTTGGTCATTCCCTTCTCACGATTATCACTTGCTTGCAAAAGCAAAGTGGTCGGGAAGGCAGGCCCTCTAAATGTGACACACAATCAACAACACAAGCATGGTATCGAAGATCTGGATTTCTGATCACCCTAAGAAGGATGAGAGCATACTCTCGTACTCCAATGTCATACTTAACAATCAAAGCAAACAAATGTTCATTCCAACCTATTTATAAATCACTAAGTGCCTAATTAAAAATCTCAAACACACAGTTTGGTTGTTTCTCCAAGGCAACCTGCAAAACCCAAGTTAGAGGTTTGATTTGTTGTCTTTGACTTTTGAATCTGCACAAAGTGTGTTAGTAGTTTGATTTGTAGTCTTTTCCATGTGTATGCCAAGATTCTGCACAAATAATTAGTACCAAAATCCAAAGCACAGAAAATAGAATGCAAAAACACCAAAAATTTCAAGTAAAAACTGCATTTTTCACCTCTGTTCTGGACTTTACACAAGCGCAAGATGCATGACACAGGTGCAAGATGTATGACACAAGCATGGAATGTCACCTACACAAGTGCAAGATGCATGACACAAGTGCAAGATGTCTGACACAAGCGCGGAAGTGTCCAGAATACCCTGCACGGCCCTGTTTTTGGGTTTTTGACCTGCAAAATCAACTTGAAAGCACTCCAAAACACAGTAAAGGGGTTAGAAGGTTAGTATTCACGTCGAGTTCACCAATTAATGTAGCGTAGGAATTAGGAATCATCAAAGCAATATATAAAAGGACATATTATTCATTATTAGCTCAATCACACATTGCAATGATCTAATCCTAAGCACACTCAATAGAGACATAAAAACAAAGCATTCAAAAGCAAATATCATGCAAACCAGATAACAATTTGGATGCTTCTTCCATGCGGCTCCATTGTTCTTCTTTCCTCTTCAAATGGATTTGTGGATCTCACCTACAAGTGCACATACAATTGAAAGCAAGATTGACTTTGATGAAAAGCTCAAGAGTACTAGAAGCATAAGTTCGATAGTCTGATAGGAATTCTCATTATTATCAATTAAGGGATTGATTGAAGAAAATCATCCAATTTATAGAGAAATTGGAGAAATGAACAAATTAGCATGATAGTGATTCGAATGGAAATTCAAATCAAGAATAGCAAAATTATGACATGTTGCTATGCAAAGATTTATGACAATTTTATGACAAATTCTATGAGAAATTGCTATGTCAAGACAAATTCTATGACAAATTGCTATGTCAAGAGTATGACTTATGAAGCACAAAAATAGGGAGCACTAAAGACAATTTAATTAGGTGGAAATTGTAATTAGGAAATAATGAAAATAGGTGAAAATTAAGAATTAGGAAATAATGAAATTTAGGAAATTAGAAAATTAGAAAATTAGGTAAATTAATTAATAATGTGTCATTTATTAATTAATTCACAAAAGAGGAATAATTAGCCAATTAAATTAAACATTTAATTGCAACACGAAGACCTAGGATAAATAAATAAATTATTTAACCTAGAGGAAGAAATGACACACAAGGTTAAATGATTAAATCAAAAACCCTGGAAGACGAATTAGGTCTTGAAAGATAATTGACTCGATTTGATTTGATTTTGGATTGATAAATGACCAGTGTTGATAAACGATTTAATTGAGAAAATGTGCCAATTGATGAGGAACAATGGCAAATTGATCCAAATCGACACAATTGAGACAGATAAAGATCGATGACAAATCGGTCGCAAAATAACAAGATTGACAAAAGGACAAGAATCGATGACATATAGATTACAAAACGACAGGATTAAAAATGACCACGATCAATGATTAAATCGATCGCAAATGACAAGATCGAACATGACAATGATCGATGACAAATCGATCGTAAAACGACAAGATTGATAAACTGATCGCCAGATGATAAGATTGATAAGAGGACAAAACCCTAATTAGGATTGACGATGTCCAAAATGATAAGATTGATAAGAGGACAAAACCCTAATTAGGATTGACGATGTCCAAAATGATAAGATTGATAAGAGGACAAAACCCTAATTAGGATTGATGATGTCCAAAATGATGACAAATTAGCACGCACATTGATGCAACAAGATAAGATAGATCCAAATCATGACTGGATAGTGTTGTCGACAAGACCAAATTCAAATGCGAGATGAATGAATAATGTAGAAGAATGACTCGATGCTCGCAAATGATAAAGATCAAGTGCGAATCATAGGAGAAATGTTAATGCGACGCAAAAACCTAAAATGAGGCAATGCGCAAATGTTAAAATATGATCCCGCAAGCGTTGACCATTATTAGGTGTCTACATTATGATGTTAATATTTTGCTAGATTTTTATGTAATGGGATCTGACGAATTTTTGTCAAGTATAAGTTGTAGGGTAACCGTCGAAGGCGGACATATGATCGAGGAGGGGTTTTTCTAGCTCGCCAGTAGCAACCTAAGTATTGGAACCCTGTGCAAAGTACCCAATTAGATATGCAATTAGTAAATTAAATTAGGGAGTCTAAAATATATTGAAAAAATAAAATAAAAATAATAATAAGGATAAATTATTAAATATACAAGTATTTAATATTACAATCAAACTAGAAATAATTATGAAATAATTATTGGAAAGTCTTGATAGTGGTAAATTCTAACTTAAATAGAGATTCTTAATTTAGAATTATTGAAAATATTAAAATTTAATTTTGATTTGAGGAAATTATATTATAAAGGGAAAATTTATAAAAATTTATAAAGAAAACATATAATAATATTATTCTGACATTAATCCGTGGAGGGTTAATTATTTTTCTGTCTATGAGGGATGATTATGGAACGAGAGTGCTTGTTTATGGGCTAACCAGGGAAGGGTGATTTTCTTCACCTCCCCAATAGGGTAATGATGGCCATCATATTTATTTATTTATTTTTCTCCCTACCATAACACATGTAGTTAGTTCAACTAGGATGGGTTGTTAGTTCTACATGATTGCATAGGATTCCTTTACTACCAGTTGGTACCGACTTGCTAGGATACTTCGTCGTGAGGGACGGGAGCTTATCAAGAGCACCGAGAAGCTTATGCTTCATTTGGTTGGGTAGATAAAATGCCTGGGTCATATGTCCATCATCCAGTTTGCGAGAGGAGGTTATCCAGGTCAAACGGAGGCGACACATCCGGAGACAAAGAAAGTCAGAGATTCCAGATAAAATTTTATGTAATAATTAAAGATGTATATTTTATTTCATTGTAAAGACCAGAATGGTCGCATGTAGAGGTTATGAAAAAGGACCTATAAGGTCACATGCTGCAAAGTGACAAGAAGTCGCCATGCAATGTAACTGACAAAGAAAAAAAGAAGAAAAAAAGGCTACTAACATACTAACCCACTAACATGGATGATTTACTTTCTTAGATTAGTTTTCATTTACGCATGTATGCATGGTCATATTTAATTATCTGGTAGATTATTTAATTATGAGTTTTTGCATGTTAATTTAATTCGTAATAATTTCATGCATATGATTTACGCTACTCATGTGCACACGTAACTCGACATCGTAACTAATTATGGTTTGCATTCTATTGGACCTCATGCGTAATTCTAGATTGTTATTGTTCGCATGCACATTTAATTCCTACATGTTATTTATGAGTTGCATGGTTGTTGAGTTACTTATCTATTACTTGCATGTTAATAATTATTGCTTTTACATGTGCAATAATGGTTAATTTAATAATTAATTAAAATAGTGAGTTTAAGTTTGGTTTAACTAGGGGTAGGACAAGTGGGTCCTTACATTTTGGTATCAGAGCTTAGGGTTTAAAAAGTAGGACCTTGAGCCTTCTATGCTAAGACTTAGTTTGTTGACTTTCAGGATACCTAATAGGCCAACATGGTGTAAACAAGGAACAAAGCTAGACCTAGCAATAGTGGACCCAACAATAATGAGAGGTTGGAATAGATATTTGAACTACTCAACCGTCAGGGAGCTCGAATGGATAGTATGGAACAAGATATACGAAGGGTTTTTAATGGGAATCCTAGGATTCAGTTAGATGAAATACCCAGAGTAGAGGAAGTGAGACTACCCAGGGTGGAAGTGGAACCTCCTAGAGGCAGAATATCAAAAGAACTGGGCAAAGACCTTAAGAAAGTGACCCCACCAAAGTTTGACGGGAAAACCATAGGTGATAGTGCAGAGGCATGGATCATAGAGATGGAGAAGTACTTTCTGCTTAGAGACTTATCTAATGAGACTAACGCTATATGGGCTACCTACCAACTCTCAGGAGAAGCTGCTACTTGGTGGGACAATGAGAGAGCACAACATAAATTTCAACTTGGAGAACTTACTTGGAACCTTTTCCTTCAACTTTTTTGAAGCAGTGGCTCCCACAACACTTCTTCAATAGTAAGATAAAGGAGTTCCAGAAACTAACTCAAGGAAACATGACAGTGACTCAATATTGGGAAAAGTTCTCACACTTGCTAAAGTATGTGCCACAATACCAGACAAATGAGAACTTTAGAATCCGCAAGTTCATCTTAGGATTGTGATCGCAACTATGCAAGAACAAAAGTTAATACAGATATATGAAGCTAGAAATAATAGAAACTCAGAGTTCAAGAAGAGAAAGTTTCATAACAATAATCAGAAGGATGGAACTCAACATATCAGGAATCTGAAGGGGAACAATACTGGGGACAATAAGGGTCAGAACTTCAATAAGAACTTCAACAATAGAGGAAACAATAATTTTGGCAATAACATGTACAATGATAGAAATAATAATGGGAAGGATAAGCCAGAGTATAAGACGGGACCCAGAGGTGGATGTTTCATCTGTGGAGGAAAGCATTATGCTAATCAGTGTGATCAACACACAATGGAAAAAGGAAGAGAAATACAACCACATCACTAGATTCACGCCACAGTTGACAATCGCCAAGCAGACTTCCAAGCCTCGCCTATCCAACTTGATGGTAAAATTTTTGGTCATGCAGTTTCCATTCTTATAGATACAGGTGCTATTGAATGTTTTGTGGATCCTAGAGTTGTATCTAAGTTAAATGTTAAGCCTGGTTATATGTCTAAACCTTGGAATGTTCAATATGGGAACTGGGTAGAGCGGAGGGTAGACCAATGTTTGGCATGCAGTGAATTACTACTTCCCAACTTCCTCACTGAAGTAAATCTTTATGTAGCCCCATTAGGAAGTTATGATGTCATCTTAGGAATAAATTGGTTGACCGAGCATAAGGCTATAGTAAATTGTGAGGATAAACTTGTGGAGTGTTTTGATGACTTAGGAAATCAAGTAAAGATACAAGGGGATAAGAATCCTTTGCAACTTAGACAAATTTCTGCAATGCAGCTTAAGAAGGCCTAAAGGAAAGGTTGTGAAATTTACTCAGTGCACATTAAGGATCTAAGGGAGGATAACACGAGACTTGATACACACCCTATCCTTCAAGAGTTCCAAGATGTCTTACCAAAGGAATTGCCAGGATTGCCACCTAAGAGGGAGTTTGATTTTACTATTGACTTGCACCCAGGGACTGAACCCTAATCTAAGGCACCTTACAGGATGGCAACCACGGAGTTATACGAGCTAAAGGTGTAGTTGCAAGAGTTAATGGACAAGGGTCTGTAACATCATAAATTGTACGCACTTGCTAAAAGCTGTACAATTTAACACCTAGTTTAGCACCCGCCTTGGCACAGTTGCATTTTGCATTACATTTCCCCTTTAGCACTTAATTAATCGAATTAATTAGGTCTAAAGGTGATATTTCACCATTTTCCACATCACAAAGTTGGGCCCTTTCATTAAAGCGTGCCCCTTTCATTTTATTCCTCCAATACATCACTTAATCAAAAACCCTAATTAGGCCCTATTCTGAGATTGGGGGCTTAATTTCGGGGGTCAAAACATCTCAAAATCACCTGTAACTTTGGGATTCTCTCTAAAATCATCATATCTGACGGTCCTGAAAATTTGGTGAAAAGTTGTCAGGACCGTGGCGCCCGGAGTGCACACGGTCCCGGACATTTTTCTCGAAATTTTAGGAGCGCGATCCAATCATAAAATAAAGCTTAACTCCAAGAAATTGGCGGGATATTCAATCTCTAGGTCGGCCAAAAGATGAAATTGTGACCTAGGGTTTCATACATAAGAGCTCTCTTTCTTCATTTGAAAGGATCCGATTTTTGTTTTCAGGAACTTCATATGCAGCGAAAGAGCAGATCTTTGAAGACTTCAACATCTTACAACATCCCTCTATCAAGCATTTATCAATTCCATTCATCCATTTAGGGCTTGGAAGACATTGAAGAACAATAGGAGATTACCGACTGAAGATTGGCTTGTACTCCTCCCTTGAGGGTTGGGTATGATTTCATGTTGTTTTCATGTCTTTACATAAGCTTCAATACATCATTTATTCATGCTTTAGATCACTTTGCATCTTGATTTAGAGCATTTATGTTATCATTTACAAGCAATTAGGGTTTACTTTCTAGGTTGCTCTAGTTTGCTTTCTTGCATTTTAGGACCTTGCACACACACTAGGTCTGCACACACAATACATTTTACAAAACAACTTGGCTATTCATGGAGGTGGAAATCACCGAAGCGGGGGTTTGACTAAGGCAAAACCCTATATAGCCGCCCATACACCCTTTTACAGATATCATTGCAGGTTTCAGGATTCAGACGACGCCACGGGATACAGATCCGGAGAGAGAAGGTCGAGACAACACTCTGTATCAAATTGCAGAGCAGAAGACTGGGACAGGGGTGCTGGGCGCCCTGGTCCTGCCAGGACAAGGGCGCTGGGCGCCCTGGTCCTCCGGACAGATAACTTTCAGACAGCTTTCCGACAGTGTTCCAGAGTGCAGAACAGCAGTTTCCGGTGCAGTTTTCAGGACAGTGGCGCCCGCGCCCCCGTCCCGAATATTTTCAGTCCGATTTTGACTCCGGGTACACATCTGCATTCTTATTTCATCCTTGTATTTACAGCTGTTCATTGTTTAATCTCAATTCTGCAATCTTGTTATTAGTTCATACTTGCATTTTGGGATTAGGGTTTGAACTTGCATTACTTGATCTTACAATTTCAACAAGGGAATAGAAATCCTAATAGATATCCCGTGGCTCTCTCTTTCACCAAAAGAAGTAGCCAATTGTGCAATATCTCTAGGCTCTTTTGTATTCCGTAATGTGTGTCAAAAGGTAGGATTAGGGCATGTTAACCTAGTCTCACTTTTTCCCCCACACAGGGTCTAATTAGACCAAGTGTGTCACCATGGGGAGCACCCATAATCTTCATCAAGAAGAAGGATGGTACACTCCACTTATGCATTGATTATAGAATGTTGAACAAAGTCACCATCAAGAATAGGTACCCACTCCCAAGGATTTATGAGTTGTTTGATCAAATGAAAGGTGCAAACTTTTCTCCAAGATTGATCTGAGGTCTGGGTACCATCAGCTTAGAATAAGGGATACAGATATACAAAAGACAACTTTTAGAACTCATTATGGACATTATGAGTTCGTGGTGTTACCCTTTGGGTTGACAAATGATCCTGCAGCCTTTATGAACCTTATGAACAATGTTTTTAGAGATTGTCTGGATGACTTCGTCCTGATTTTCATAGATGATATCCTCATCTACTCCAGATCTAAAGAGGAGCATGAGAAGCATTTGAGAATAGTCTTGCAAAGACTAAGGGAACATAAACTCTATGGTAAATTGTCTAAATGTGCCTTCTTTCAAAAGAAAATACACTACCTAGGGCACATCATTTCCAAGGATGGAGTCTCCGTTGATCCAGAGAAGATCAAGGCAATCACAGAATGGCCAGCCCCTCGAAGTGTTCCTGAGGTTCACAGTTTCATGGGGTTAGCTGGATACTATAGGAAGTTTGTAGAAGGGTTCTTTAAGATTGCAGCTCCTATTACTACACTCCAAAGGAAGGGAAGAAAATTTGATTGGATAGAAGAATGGGAGCAAGCCTTCAACTTATTAAAACAAAAGTTGACATCAGCACCTATACTTACCATACCCGACCCAAATGGACCATTCACAGTTATCACCGATGCATCAGGAGAAGGAATAGGAGTATTAATGCAAAATGAACAGGTGGTAGCTTATGAGTCTAGGAAGTTGAAGATACATGAAGTCAACTATGCACCACATGATTTAGAATTGGTTGCTATTGTTCATGCCCTCCAAATGTGGAGACACTATCTTTTGGGTAAGCCCTTTGAGCTAAAGACTGATCATCATGGGTTGCGGTACATCTTTACCCAACCAAATTTGAATGCAAGGCAGAGAAGGTGGTTAGAGTTCTTAAGTGAGTACAATTTTGGGATAGATTACATCAAAGGGAAATAAAATCAAGTGACTGATGCTTTAAGTAGAAGAAGACACCTAGCAGTGATAGCCACCACTTGGACTACCTTGAGACAACAGGTGTTGGATAATCTTCAAGGGGATGAGCACTATGACTTAGTCAAAAATGCCTTAGAGACTAATCCTTCTGACCACCATTTTGATGGGTACATGTTGGAACCAGATGGACTTCTTAGATACATAAGGAGGATGTATATTCCCAATAAAGGGGGATTAAGGGATTTGATCTTAGAAGAGATGCATAATGTACCCTATGCTAGACACCCTGGTGTGAATAAGATGGTTGCAGATATGAAACTGTTATACTTTTGGCCTAAACTTAAGAAGGATGTGGTAGCCTATGTAAGGCAATGTTTTGAATGTCAACGAGTCAAGGCTGAGCATATGCATCTGGCAGGGTTGTTATTTTCACACCGTGTACTAAACTACAAGTGGCAAGTCATTAGTATGGATTTTATCCAAGGATTACCTATGTCCAGATATAAGCATGACATGATACTAGTTGTGGTAGACAAATTGACCAAAGTAACTCACCTCATACCTGGAAATCTTAAGGATGGATCAGTAACCCTAGCACATAAGTTTGTTAAAGAGATCCTTCAGTTACATGGGGTACCTGAGACAATCATTTCAGACAGGGATGTAAGAATGACTTCACGGTTTTGGACCACCCTAAATGCAACCTTGGGGACAAGGTTAAACTTTAGCACAACCTATCATCCTCAGACAGATGGACAGACTAAGAGGGTAAACCAGGTAGTAGAAGACCTATTAAGGATGTACTGTATGGACCAATAGTACAAATGGGAGGATTTTCTTGCCTTAGTGGAGTTTGCATATAATAAATCCTATCACTCCTCTATAGGCATGGCACCATTTGAGGCTCTTTATGGATGTAAGTGTAGGACACCTATTAGCTGGGACCAGGTAGAAGATAGAGTTTTAGTTGGACCAGAATTACTCAAGGAGATGGAAGAATAAATGGTAACAATAAAAGCTAGACTTAAGGAAGCCGCTGATAGATAGAAGAGCTATGCAAATAAGAATAGGACCTTTCGACAATTTTCAGCAGGAGATAAGGTCTTTCTGAGAGTGAGACCTCAGAAGAGCTCTATTTCCTTTGGGAAATCTTCCAAATTGGCAACTAGATATGTTGGACCTTTTGACATCCTAGAAGTGGTTAATCCAATTGCTTACCGACTTGCCCTACCACCAACTCTTGCCCGGATCCACAATGTTTTTCATGTTTCATTGCTTAAGCCCTACTATCCCAATATAAATCATATCCTTGATTGGCATTCACTATAGGTACAGGACCCAGGGGTGGTACTAGTGGAGCCTACTCGAATCATTGATAGGCACACTATTAAGTTGCGCAAGAGAGATATTTTGCAATATAAGGTCTAGTGGGATCAATATTTAGAGGACAGTGCTACATGGGAAAACACTGAGGATATTGAGCGTTCTTTCCCACATTTATTTTGATAGACTCAGTTATTATTTTCATGCATGTTTGTTTTGTAATAAGACATCGGGTCGATGTCTCTTCCTAGTGGGGAAGGATGTCATGACTCAAATTAGACCTTAGTTAGATTTATTTATTTTGTCAGATACCTTTTGATTAACTTTTAATAATGATAGATGATATTGTGTGGTTTAGTGACAATGATGATGGTTAGTTATTTTATGATGATATTGCTTTAATGCTACTTTACTGTTATGATTAATAATACTTAATAATGATGTTTTATTGATATGATGTCGTTATTTAATGATGATAAATAATAATGTTATGATGTTAATATTTTGCTAGATTTTTATGTAATGGGATCTAACGAATTTTTGTCAAGTATAAGTTGCAGGGTAACCGTCAAAGGCAGACATATGATCGAGGAGGGGTTTTTCTAGCTCGCCAGTAGCAACCTAAGTATTGGAATCCTATGCAAAGTACCCAATTAGATAAGCAATTAGTAAATTAAATTAGGGAGTCTAAAATATATTGATAAAATAAAATAAAAATAATAATAAGGATAAATTATTAAATATACAAGTATTTAATATTACAATCAAACTAGAAATAATTATAAAATAATTATTTAAAAGAGAGTAAATAAATAAATTAGTTGAGTAATTAAAAATAAAATTATTTGATAATTAAATTATAAAATATAAAAGATATTTAAGATATAATATCTTATAAATACTAAAATTAGAGGACTAATTAAAATAAATAATGAGATTAATTCAAGAAATTAATTAAAATATTAATTAATAAATTTAAATAAATGATCAAGGCATGCAAAAAAAACAATGTTGGAGTAAGCTTATGTACTAAAAATATAGATGACATGCGAGAGCCTAATAATTAATTATTTTCTTATAAACTAAATCTTTAACAAATTGTAATTTAATAAAATCAATTAATTATTTTGTGAGTTCTAATTTTAATAATTAGTTTTATTTTAAGAATTTAATCATGCAAACAATTAAATTTTATTTTTAGAGAATTCAATGTTTATAAATATAGGAATAAACCTGTTATTTGATCATTCCAATTATTTTTAAGCTTCTTGATTCGTGTGATTGCTGTGAAGTCGACAAGGTGGATTAAAGAGATTGTTTAAAATTTGGGAAATGCCTGGGATTCTTCTTTCTTATAGCCAGGTTCATTTATTTTACATATTTTATTGAGTCTTTATTTGATCTTTTTCTTTTAAAATTGGGTATTGTGGATTTAATGCTAGTTTGTTTGATGTGTTAGTTGTGTTGTCAACACCTTCTTCTCAATGTATCATAAAAAGTAGAAACTGAGTTTTTAGGAAATCTGAAAATTTTAGAGAAATTGGGATTTGGGTTTTTAAGAAAAGACTGAAACATTACGACTATATTTGGAAAGTCTTGATATTGGTAAATTCTAACTTAAATAGAGATTCTTAATTTAGAATTATTGAAAATATTAAAATTTAATTTTGATTTGAGGAAATTATATTATAAAGCGAAAATTTATAAAAATTTATAAAGAAAACATATAATAATATTATTCTGACATTAATCCGCGGAGGGTTAATTATTTTTCTATCTATGAGGGATGATTATGGAACGAGAGTGCTTGTTTATGGGCTAACCAGGGAAGGGTGATTTTCTTCACCTCCCCAATAGGGTAATGATGGCCATCATATTTATTTATTTATTTTTCTCCTTGCCATAACACATGTAGTTAGGTCAACCAAGATGGGTTGTTAGTTCTACATGATTGCACAGGATTCCTTTACTACCAGTTGGTACCGACTTGCTAGGATACTCCGTGGTGAGGGACGAGAGCTTATCAAGAGCACCGGGAAGCTTATGCTTCATTTGGTTGGGTAGATAAAATGCTTGGGTCATATGTCCATCATCTGGTTTGTGAGAGGAGGTTATCTAGGTCAAATGAAGGCGACACATCCGGAGACAAAGAAAGTCAGAGATTCCAGATAAAATTTTATGTAATAATTAAAGATGTATATTTTATTTCATTGCAAAGACCATAATGGTCGCATGTAGAGGTTATGAAAAAGGACCTATAAAGGTCACATGATGTAAAGCGACAAGAAGTCTCCATGCAATGTAACTGATAAAGAAAAAAAGAAGAAAAAAAGGCTACTAACATACTAACCCACTAACATGCATGATTTACTTTCTTAGATTAGTTTTCATTTATGCATGTATGCATGGTCATATTTAATTATCTGGTAGATTATTTAATTATGAGTTTTTGCAAGTTAATTTAATTTGTAATAATTTCATGCATATGATTTACGCTACTCATGCGCACACATAACTCGACATCATAACTAATTATGGTTTGCATTCTATTGGACCTCATGCATAATTTTAGATTGTTATTTTTCACATGCACATTTAATTCCTACATGTTATTTATGAGTTGCATGGTTGTTGAGTTACTTATCTATTACTTGCATGTTAATAATTATTGCTTTTGCATGTGCAATAATGGTTAATTTATTAATTAATTAAAACAGTGAGTTTAAGTTTGGTTTAACTAGGGTTAGGACAAGCGGGTCCTTACATAATGACTGAAACACAAATGCTATACCTCGTTGTGAAGTTTTATTTGTCTCCACACAAAATTAGGGTTTCATGAAGTCTTCAATAACATATAACATGAATGTCAACTCCAATGCTATAATCTTAACTTTATCTCTACTCTAATGCTTGAAAGAAGACTGATTGCTTGCTCACTTGAATTTGAATGCTTGATTGCTTGATAGATATATCGTTACTTTTTCAGATATATCAAAATGAGAGGGGTAGACCTCCTTTTATACATGCTCATAAAAAAACAACTTAATTTTTTGACATGAGCTGACATGGGGACAAGATCCCCACCCAAATCTTATGACCATTAAGGGGCCTAAAATTGGGAACAAATTGGGAGGATCAGAGCATTCGGTGCTTTGGTCCCTTGAGGAGACCAAGGCACTGCACCCTGGTCCTACACAATCAAAGACCAAAATTTAAGGGCAGGATGAAGTGTGAAGTGAAAATGGTGGCAAATTTGCGTACTATGAGCACAATCACATCCCAGTTAGGCCCTAGGGCATGAACACCAAGGTGAGGACCCAAATGCAAACAAAATTATAAGGGAGTACAATTTAGGATGCTACAAGTAGAACTAAGAAATATGACTACAACACATCCTCTTTCTAAGACAACTCCCATTTTGACATCAATGACAACTTTAGTTCAACAGAAGCAACATGAGGAATATAAAGGAAAAAAATATTAGGTAGTTTTGACCAAGGGAGATCCATTTGAATATTAATCAAATCATTTATACTTGATGGGTGAAATGAGACCGAATCCAAATTCACATGTGGGCCTAGATTCAAGAAAATGTTTGCACTCTTAGATTGAGCTCCAACATCATCTGCATAAACAACTTCCTTTCTAGAAAACTTGGATTATTTATCATTTTTTATAATAGGAGTAATCTCTCATCATTATACCTACCTTTTTCTATTCTAAAATCCAAACCAATCTAAACTAATTTATCATTAATAACTATTTTAATATTATATAATAGTTGCTACTCATTATGTGCTATTTTTTTTTTTATATTTCTAATGAGGAAATTATTTCAAGAATAACTCAACAATGATATGTTACATTAAATAGATATAGTATTCCTTGAGTGTGGGAATATTTAAATTGTATGTTGACTACTTGTTTTGCTTTACCCTACACCTACATAAAAATTTAAATGCACAACAAAGGATGAAAAAATAAAATAGCAAAAAAATGCACTCCAATAGTTGTTTCTAATATGTGTTTGGCCCACTTTGATTGGAGTGTTATAAGTGTAATGACTAGCTTATAAATGAACATTTTTATGTAATTTTTTCTCTTGAAATTGCACATCCTAATCTGATTTTTCAATCATACCCAAATATTTGATTATGACACCTAGGCCTATTATTCATAGCCCTCAATCATTTCCATGGGTGTGGACTTGATCTAGATAACTTTCATAATGGAAAATTCAAACCCTAACCTTTTAAAATTTAAAATTCAAATTTGAACCATGCTAACAAATTTTCTAGTAATTGTGAATTGATTTAGCGCATGCTATGTCAATTTGTTTTTAAGAATTAATATATTAAGATACTCATTTAATAATTTTATGATTATTCTAGAGATCATTGATGACTATCATCTACGAGAATGTTAAGGTTTTATTGACATAACAGTTATGAAAACATACACCAAAATATAGCGTTGTAGGTTGTAGGTCTATTGAATTCTTGCATATTATTTTTAAATATTCCTCTTGAATTCATAAATCCAATTTAGTAGGGTTCCATGTAGTTATAACCTGAACATTATAATACAAAAAATTCACCAAATATGTTTGTAAACACTATCTTCATTTACACAATATTAGACACAAAAAATCAAGGTAAAAAAAATTAAATTCTAGACATTATCCATATCACTTTATAAGTGTTATAGGACCATCACCACATGTAGAACAACTTCATACTCATGGGCTTACATGTTGGCAACAATGCAACAAACTGAGAGGGGGGGGGGGGTGAATTAGTTTGCACAAAAACTTTTTGCAACTTAAACCACAAATTAGATCTGATAATTAACAATTAAAGCATGAAACAACACCACATCAATAACACACATAACACCAAGATTTTTGATGTGGAAAACTCAATTAAGGGAAAAACCATGGTGGGAAGCTACCCACAATGAGATAATACCCTATTAGGAGTAAATGAAATATTACAATGGGGAATGCACATGCATTCAGGCACATTGCCTAGAGCTCACTTCTCAACCAAGAAACCCAGAGAGGCTACAACTTTTAGGGAAGACACGCTGCCTTACATGAAGTATCATTGACTTACAAAAGCATTTAGGCAACAATCTAGATTACATGAACTGTAAAAATAGCATCTCCATATGCCTAGATACACTTCTGATTAAGCACACAGTCTGCTTTGCAACACTTCTCTTTTCTCCTTCATACTTCCAAAAGATAAAATCACTTGATTGCACATACAAATCGATCATAAACATACTTAAGGATGGAAGACTTATATCTTACATGATTATTACATTTATTTATACAAGACATCAACCTATATTTACAAGGTCGACTAAACCCTCAATACAAATTACAAAATAATAACCTCACACGCTACAAAAATACATGCAGACCAAAACAATATTGGCTAAGGCATAGTTTGGACCCAAATCAACACCACAAACATGCAAAACCTCCAACAATTATGCCTCGATCATCCACAACATGCTACAACCACCAAGAATGTCGCATAACACAAAGAACATCACCAAACAAAGAAAATATTTAATAACACGCACAATAATCAATGCGGAACACAAATATGCATAGAAAATGATCTAGAGATATTCACAAGAAACATGAATTGCACCACAACATCTACAATAACTAGAATTATCATCATCTCACTACTAGAGCTCAAGAACACAATCATAACTGACTGTTAGTATGAAATATTCACTTGTGGATATCCAAATTATGAACCAATAGAACCGAGGACACACATCAACATCCAGAACACATCGCATACATCCACAACTAAAGATATAGCAATTTCGGAGCATTTCAGAGCACAAACCAGAATATTGAATAACACGAACAACTGAATATCAAACTCAATACTGGATCTCATAACTCTATCAAAGCATCATGCATACCACTGAAAGTTATGCTAAATCAACTAGAGATAAGTATCTCTAAACCCATTAAACTGCAACAACTCATCTACAATACATAGGGTAAACCAACTCATCTAATCAAACTTCAACACTAGAATAGACAGAAGAGTATGTTGACATCAATGACCAAACACTATTCCAACAAACATCTCAATAATATCCAATAATATTCCCCTTTGGCATTAATGACAACATATGAATGTGAAAAACAATCAATGCAAAGAAATAAATCAACAACCAACAATTCTCAAAAAAATAAATCAAATCTCCCCCAGAGATCAACACAAGATATAGAAGTTTTTCACATGTCTCTCTCCCCCCTTTGACAAAAATGCCAAAGATAAATCTCAACAATATCCACAACTAAAACATCTGAACCACCAAATTGACTACTCCCCTTGAGTATCAGGATCACTCATCAATCCGGATTACAAGATATCTATGTGAAGTTCACCAGACTGATGAAAATCCATGCATCTTAGTTCTTATCAGGAGGGGCAATTACCCCTAACTTCTCTCTGAGATAATCAAAAGTATCTTTAGGCAAAGGCTTCATAAAGATATCTACAATCTATTCCTTTATGTATACATACTCTAGTTTGAATTCTTTCTCATTCACCTTTTCTCTCAAGAAATGAAACTTGATTGATATATCCTTTGTTTTGGATTGCAACACCAGATTCTTTGAAATATTAATAGCACTTGAATTATCATAGTATATAGCAATAGGCTCATCATAAATAACTCCTATATCCTTCAACATATGCTTAATCCAAATTACCTGAGTATAATTGCTAGCAACAACAATATAGTCAACCTCTGCAGTAGATAAAGAAATAGCATTTTGCTTCTTACTTTCCCAAGAGACCAAATTTCTACCGAAAAAGATTGCACCACCTGTAGTACTCTTATAGTCATCAACATCACCTGCCCATTCAACATCTGTAAAAGTACTCAAAGTGAAATCATCATTCTTAAAATGCCACAAACCAAAATCAACTATCCCTTTCAAATATCTGAATATCCTTTTTATAGCAGAAACATGGGATTCCTTAGGATCATCTTGAAATCTAGCAACATGATACACAACATTCATTATATCAAGTCTAGTCTAAGTCAAATAAAACAAACCACCAAGCATACATCTATATCTGGTTTGATTATCTTTCAGGGAATCATCATCCTTTGTCAACTTACATCTGGTTACCATAGGTGTTCCAAGGGGTTTAGAGTCCTCAAAACCAAATTTCTTCAACAGTTCCTTCACATACTTAGACTGAGATGTAAAAATATCTTTATCCAATTGAGTAATTTATAGTCCCAAAAATAATTTCATTTCATGAATCATAGACATCTCAAACTCATTAGGCATTTCTTCAACAAATTTCTTACATAGGCAATCATTTCCTCCAAATATAATATCATCAACAAAAACTTCAATAATCAAAATGTTATTCTGATTAATCTTGAAATAAAAATTACTATCAGTGGTACCTTTATTGAATCCAATCTTCATCAAATATTTGTCCAATTTGGCATACCAGGCTCTAGGGGCTTGCTTCAATCCATACAATGTTTTCTTCAATGACAAACCATGTCTTTTTCATTTGTCAGCTGAAATCCATCCAGTTGCTCAATGTAGACTTCTTCTTCCAACTCACCATTAAGAGAGGTTTATTTGACATCCATTTGATAAACTTTGAAATATTTGTGAGCAACATAGGAAAGGAATAATCTAACAGCTTCAATTCTAGCTATCGAAGCAAAGGTCTCCTCATAGTCAATTCTTTCCATCTATGAATAACCTTTACAAACAAGTATAGCTTTATTTCTATAGTGTCATAAAATTGTGACCTTGTAATTTGCAACCACATTAGGGTCTTCATGTTGGAGATTCAAATCCCCAAGCCTGATCGGAGACCTGAGACTTGCTCAACCCCTAGAAACTGCCTTTTTCCGCCCTCCGCACTGCCTAAACCTACTTCTTGTCTTGAGACAAGGGTAGGGAAGGGGCGTGGCACACCTGTCCTCATAGGATAGGGGCATGATACCCTTGTCCTTGCCCTATTTTGGCATATCCTATCTTTGCATTGGACTTTACATAAAGCGGGAAAAACTTTCCCTGTGTCGGCCTATGATGAAAAATCAGTCAATTAACCCTAATTGATGAGTATATAAGCCACATTTGTCCTTCCCATTTGCATAAATTAGAAGTTGGATAAGTGGGAATACATGAGATCACACATTCAAGCATTCAAGATCATTCAAGCATTTAAGCATTCCTTTCCAGCATTGAGCATTCTCAAGTCTCCCTTCAAGGCTAGGTGTTGCATTCAAGTAAAGGATTCAACCATTAAAGATGAGATCCCTTTCAACATTCAATTCAATACAAGCAAATCTACCTACATTCTATCTACAACCTCCCTTGAGGTGACTTACATTTCAATCTTTCATTTACATTTACTTGCAAGTACTCTCTTTCATCATTTGGTTAATTCCAAAACTGGGGTTTGACCTGAAGGCAAACCCCCAATCCCAACCCTTTTCCTCTCTTTTCTATGTGTAGGTTGCAGGTGCACAACTATGTTTGTAGATTCAGACTCCATTTGCAGAGGTAGAGAAACCCTTTTCATTTCGCGAATTTTTCGGAGGATCGTGGACACTTTCAGAATGGTCCTGACAACTTTTCCTCAAATTCATAGGGAAACTTTGTCTCGACATATTATAGCCAAATCCATGTGCACAACTTCATCTCACACTTCTATCTTGAGTTATAATCAGTTCTTTGCTACTTTTACACTTAGTCTTACAACGCACAATTCAATCATTTTCCATTCTAAAAGAGGGGTTAGCTTGTCATTTCTATCCCATTATCAATTCATTTAGTATTCAATATTTGCCCTAAGAGATTGGATCTAGTGAATTCCCCCCTCTTTTAAATGTAATGTGAATAAGGAGTTTGAAGGGAAATCCGTAGTGAAACTTTCATTTCTCCTTGGAGGGAAGAAGATTTTTCCTCTTGATCTCTCCATCATTCACCCTTTTTCACCATTACATTTTGGTGAACCCGACGTCTTACATGCTTTATTCTGAAAATCATTGCATATTTTTCATTTACAAGTTTAATTTTTTTGCAAACTTAGTGGTTAATTCATTCAAAACCCTAGTTTTTAAAATTGAAATTGAACTCGTGTTTTGCAAAAAACGCTATCTATTGTTTTAGATCTGAAAATTGCTTTGTTTGTCAAATTCAATTTCTTCATTGTCTTGTTCATTTTGCAAATCAGATTCACAAAATTAAGAGGTTAATTGTCAAAACCCTAATTTTAAAAAATCATCTTGAAATTGTGCAAAAATTAAATTTCCATTCAATTTTCAGATTTGTGATTGTTTTCAGACTTATCTTTTGTCCTAAAATTTAAATTTTCAATTTCCCTCCTTTTTCAAAAATTAAGTGGTTAGGTCCTAAAACCCTAATTTTCAAATTTAATTGGATTTTGTGCAAATTTCAATCAATTTCAGTTTTCTAAACATTTTTCAAGGTGTCCCTATCCATTACATTTGACCCTTTTCAAATTTTCAATTCAATTCCTCATTTTTTCAAAACTCTAATAGGGTCCTATTTTCCCATCCAAACCTTCATTTCACCTATCTAGAGATTGTAAAATTCACCAATTTTTTGGGGTTCTCTTTAAAATCATCGGAACTTCCCTCCCTAAAAATTTCAAAAAAAGTTGGTTGTACCGTGTGCACTTTCAACACAGTCCCTGGCTTTTTTCTCGAAATTTTGGGAGACAGTTATGACTGTATTTAATAGCTTAAATCTAGAAAATTGGCTGATTTTGTTGATTTTTGATCCCTCTAAAATTATAAATACTTTCAAAATTCAACATTTGAAATTTCAAGATCGATTTTTTTAAAAATTAAGTGGTTAATTATAATCTGCCCTAATTTTAAAATTTTTGATTTTATCAATTTTAAAATTAAGTGGTATCCCATTGGCCCTAATTTAAAATTCTAGTTTCCTTCCATTTATCATAAACATTATTTTTTTGGAAATTGTGTCATTTTCTTCTTCCAAAAAAGCCAAATTGTTTAATCATTATTTTCTCAAATTTTGCATTATTCAATTTTTGTGCACTTTGTTCCTATTATTCAAATTCAAAATTTCCAATTTTCCCTCTACTGCATGAGTTTCACCACTATTAGTCTTACCTATACTATCCCCGTTAGACGAAGCATTAGAATTAAGGCTTCCCAATGTATAATTACCAAGGAGATGGAGCATAATTTGGATGACTTCTTTAATGAGGATAATGTTGATTCTTCCCATCCTAATCATGTCCCTATCTATCCAATTGATGAATTCCATGATGAACAAGAAGAAGCTTTGACTAGAGTTTCCATAGATCAACTTTCAAAATTGGACAATCAATTTGATAACTTTCAACAATGGATGTCCCAAGAATACCCTAATAGTGAAGCTCTTCCATTAATTGAAGGCCTTAAATGCATGATTCAAAGTGATAAGAATGGAATTGATATATTGCGTGGCATTTCTCATATTATTGATTCTAATGTCATGCCTATCAAGAGTTGTGTTGAGAAATTAGGTTATTCATAACCTTTGAATCAAATAAATTCTTCTATTTCTTTGACCACTCCAATGGCTAGTGTTCCTACCTTCACTTCAAACATCATGGCTACATCAACTCAAAATGTCATTCCTACAACAATTAGTCATGGGGGCAATCCCTCTTCTTCATTTAATCCTCCACCTTTACCTATGTCTTCCATAAGTATTTCTATTATCCCTCAACCAATCAATATGACACAAGGGGGCAATTCATTCAACAATTTTATTCCTCCTTTAAGTGTCCCATTTCCTACGCAATCATCGCCTATGCCTACTTATCATAATGTCCCACTGCCTTATTATCAATCCATGCCTTCCTTTAATAACATCATACCACATTCTCAATCAACCATGTCTAACATCAATTCTTCTACCAAAGTGACCATTAACAATCTTGCTCAAACTGTGTCTTCCTTACAACAACAAATTGCTTCCATGAGTCAATCCAAGTTTAGTGTGCCCACATTTGATGTTGTGAGCCCACTTTCTCTAGATATTGTTAAATCCATCCAACCTAATCATGTTGAGGTCCCTCAATTGGAACTCTATAATGAAAAGGTGATCCTCTCACACATGTAAAAATATTTCAAACCTTGTGTACTGATTTTGCTTATGCTCAAAGATTACTTGCAAAATTGTTTACAAGAACACTAAGGGATAAGGCTTTACAATGGTATTTCTCTTTGCCTTCTTATTCTATCACTTCTTTTCAACAATTAACAAATGCTTTCATTCAACAATTTCAAAACAACATTGGTCCTACAATCACTTTGACTGATTTAATGCATTGTAAACAAGGTGTTAAGGAACACGTGACTGATTTCATTGGTAGATATAAGCATTTGTGTGCTCAAATTTCTTTTCTTGTACCTGATAATGATATTCAAAGAATTTTCATTTCTAATTTGCAAAAAGATATCAGGGAAAATCTTCTTTTGTCTGAGTTTACTTCCTTTCCGCAATTGTGCACAACACTCCACAATTATCAACTGGTTGTGAGTCAAATGGAGAAATATACTCCTATGGCTTTGAGTGATAAGGGGGAAAGTGTTCAACAACCATTTTCAAAGTTCAAACCAACAAAAAAATTCAACAAGTTCAATGATACAATCAACAACAACAATGTGAATGTTACAACAAGTGTGCCTCCTATTTCTAAATTCTTTAAAAGAGAAAGACAATTTACTCCTTTGAATGAATCTTTACATAGTATTATGTCTCAGTTGTCACAAAGAAATGTTATCAAACTTCCTCCTATCAAACCAGTTGACCCATCTAAGCTTGCATCCACTTATTTTGATAGGAATTCTTTTTGTCAATTTCATCGTCAGTTTGGTCATGATACTGAGAAATGTTTTGCATTGAAAAGTAAGATTCAAGATTTGATTGATAATAATACTATATCCATGGCAGGTGTGAATGATAAGGGAAACAAATTAGTAGTTCCTCCTGATCAAAATCTTAAGATTTTCAGTGATCCTTTGCCTTCTCATACCTCTAACATGATTGAGACTAAACATACCTCTTTCTCTCCTTCTGATCTTACTACCACAACTCTGAATTTGTTGAACATGGTAGAGAAACAAAAGACACCTAAGGATCCTTGTATTACATTTGACCCTAGTGAGACCATTAGAGCACCTGATGGCCCTTTATACATAGTTACGAAGGTTAAGGACATACCTTGCCTTGGTTCCCTTGTTGATCCCTCTTGCATGGTTAATGTCATCATTGATGAGTATCTTTTCACTTTATGATTGCATAAACGATCTATGATGAAACTAATGTGGTTGTGAAGCTATTTGATGGATTCTCTTGTCCTGCCATTGGTTCTATCACCCTTCCTATTGAAGTTCACACTAAATCTATGGATGTCAACTTTTCTATCATTCCTTCTTCCGAGCAATTCCGTGTGAAGTTGGGATACCCTTGGCTATCTTCCATGAAAGCTATTGCTTCTCTGATTCATAAATGTTTGAAATTTCCTCACAATGGAGAAATCATAACCGTGAACCATAGCTTATTTTGCCCATCTGCAAGAAGCCCTGGTGTTCCTATTAATCTCTTTTGGCCTAAGCAATTTCAATCTCTTCCACAAAGGAGCAATTCTCTTTTCCAATCTTATTAAAAATGGAAGAAAGATACAATCTTATCCTTGAGTCAACTTAGATCCCCAACAATTGACATACCCATCTTTCCTGAAGATGAAATCCTTCCCCTAATGGATAGGACTAATCTTACTCCTAAGGAAAATCCTCAACCTATTCCTATGGATGTGACTATGCCTTCTCCTAAGAAGAATAACAATATTTCTCCTAAGGTTAGACCTATACCACCTCCCCATGATGGACCCAATCTCCTTCCTACACCTTATATTCCTCCTTTATATGGTGCAGTTCCACCTCCTTGCTCTTATAAAGAGAAGAGGCCCACCTCTCCTCTTGTCCAGCCTAAAATACCTCAACTGAAGCCTTCAACTATCCAATAGGAGTCTGTTCCTCCTTTCATAAGTATTCCTCCTTCTTCTTGGTCTTCCACTAAGACTCGACAAAACTGTTGTGCGAGAAACTGTCGACGAAGGCATCGTGCTTGAGCTCATGAAGTTTTTCCTCAACCCATTCAATCTCCCAAGACTCCCATAGTTGATATGATTCCCTTTTCTCCTAAGCAATATGTTGAACCTATATCTTTGAATCATAAGTTGCACAAAACATGTGATGGTTTTATTCCTATTCGTGCTCGTGCTCCTCTTTCTGTAAATCTTGATGAAGAAATGAGTGAAAATGTTATTCATGATGGCAATACAACTCCTAATGCTTCTGATAGTGACTATGAATATGTCGATGTGGACAAGCATTTATCAACTGAATTTTGACAAACCCTAATCCTAGCTCCTAGAATTGAAAAAAGTGACTTAGCACATGAGCATAATCCTTGTTTGGATCTTGTGTTAGCTCCATCTTCTATGCTCGATGTCGCTCCTCTGGCCTATTGCTTTCCTTCCCAAAATAATGATCAGCAAGATTGGGAGGCGGATGTCGTGCTAGATTAGCAATATTAGCTCTGTAGATCTTCTCTATCTCTCATTTCTTGCTCTTTTGTGACCATTCTTCTATGTGTATCCTTGTTCTTCTATTTTTACCTTAATGTCTACTTGAGGACAATGAAAAGCATTGAAATCTTTTTTGGTCTCTTTCATGTTGACTTGAAAGACATCCTCTATTCCCTTTCTTCCAAGGTAGAGTCCTTTCTTTGGGGAATGACAATTATTATATGCACATATATATATGATATACATGAGTTATCATACAACATACTGACCTCGAGGAATGCGAAACTACCTCATGTTTTGTGTTCATTATCCTTGGGTTTATTCCTCACCTGGAGGATAAATCCTTGCGATAACGTGCTTCCTCTCTTCTATCTCTCTTGAGTGTATCCTACCTTAAATAAATCACTCTCGATAAGGCGTGTGTGATCGCTTTAACGTGGGGGCATACACTCCGCTCAAATTATCCTTTTCGCTACTTAGAATTATTTAGTGAACTCAACTTTGCTTTATAATTTTGGTATCTTTTTCGTGACTCATAGTGAGGGGAACCTTGCTACTTGCAGTCATGGTTTTCCCTTCTTGATCTTCCCTTTTACTTTTTCAATCAATGTCATAAGGTCCTTAGTCTACTGGGGGCTTGGTGCATCTTGCCTCCTTGACATGGTAGAAGTCTTTCAATCTTGTTTCCTTGTACTTTACCAGCAGTATTGGTGTACGCTTATACTCTCGCTAAAGTGGGGTCTAAATGTAGTGTTATAAAATTGTAACCCTTGCAATTTGTGACCACATTAGGGTCTTCACGTTGGCGATTCGAATCCCCAAACCTAATCGGAGACCCGAGACTTGCTCAACCCCTGGAAATTGCCTTTTTCCACCCTCTGCACTGCCTGAACATGCTTCGTGTCCTGAGACAAGGGCAAGACAAGGGCGTAGCGCCCCTTCCCCCCTAGGAAAATAATGTGGCACCCCTATCCTCCTAGGACATGGGCATGGCTCCCTTGTCCTTGCCCTATTTTAGGGCCCCCTCTATCTTATCTTTGCATTGGACTTTGCATAAAGTGGGAAAAACTTTCCCTATGTCATCTTGTGATGAAAAATAAGTCAATTAACCCTAATTGACAAGTATATAAGTCACATTTTTCCTTCCCATTTGCATAAGTTAAAAGCTGGATAAGTGGGAATACATGAAATCACACATTCAAGCATTCCTTTCTAGCATTGAGCATTCTCAAGTGTGCCTTCAAGGCTAGATGTTGCATTCAAGTCAAGGATTCAACCATTGAAGAGGAGATCCCTTTCAACATTCAATTCAATACAAGAAAATCTACCTACATTCTATCTACAACCTCCCTTGAGGTGACTTGCATTTCAGTCTTTCATTTACATTTACTTGCAAGTACTCTCTTTCATCATTTGGTTAATTCAAAAACTAGGGTTTGACTTGAAGAAAAACCCCCAATCCCAACCCCTTTTCCTCTCTTTTATGTGTGTAGGTTGTAGGTTTAGACTCCATTTCCAAAGGAAGAGAAACCCTTTTTGTTTCATGGATTTTTCGGAGGATCATGGAGACTTTCAGCACAGTCCCGACAACTTTTCCTCAAATTCGTAGGGCAGCTGTGTCTCGACATATTATAGCCAGATCTAGGTGCAAAACTTCATCTCACACTTCTATCTCGAGTTATAATCAATTCTTTTCTACTTTTACACTTAGTCTTACAACACAATTCAATCATTTTCCATTCTAAAAGAGGGCTTATCTTGTCATTTCTATCCCATTATCAATTCATTTAGTATTCAATCTCTACCCTAAGAGATTGGATCTAGTGAATTCCCCCCTCTTTTAAATGTAATGTGAATAAGGTGTTTGAAGGGAAATCCGTAGTGAAACTTTCATTTCTCCTTGAGGGAAGAAAATATTTCCTCTTGATCTCTCCATCATTCACCCGTTTTCACCATTACAATTTCAAACAACTTCACCTTGTTCATTCAACTTATTCCAAAATACCCATTTAGTTCCAATTACTTTTTTATCCTTAGGTCTAGGAACAAGAATCCACGTGTAACTAGAAAAATGGGAAAACACATCAAAGCCTAAAGTTATGCAACCACAAAACACAACAAGCTATGAAATTGATCCTAATTCAATCCATAGAGCTACGAAGACAAGATAACTAAACTAAATGAAAACCATTACAAAACATAGATATCTCCTCCATATTTCTCAATTGTTTCTCTTTCTCCTTCAAATGTGTTGTGGCTATCACCTACAAGGTTGCAAGTGTTATGGAAGCAAGATTGCAAAGTGAAAACGACATCGTAAGGATATTTGAGATGTGATTCAAAATCAATGATGAGAGAGACCAATTTATAGACAAATTGATGAAAGGATGAAATTAGCATGAAATAGGATTAGAAAAGAAATTTCATTCGAAATTAGCACAATGATTCGAAAAGGGAAGGGTTATGACACCTTCTATGTCATGACTATGACAAATTTCCTAGACAAGGTGTGAGGACAAGTTGCTATGTCAAGAGCTATGACATGTTTCTATGTCAACACTTATGACAAATGAGAGAATTGTGCTTTCATCTTATGACAAAGAAAGCACAAAAATAGAGGAAAGATAATTAGGTGGAAATTAGATTCGAAAATCAAGAAATAGGTGGAAAAGAGAAATTAGTGAATTAGAAAATTAGAAATCAGGAAATTAGGTGACATTAATTAATAAATTCTTATTTATTAATTAATTCACAAAGGGGACATAATTAGCCAATTAAATTAAATATTTAATTGTCATGAGAGAGACCTAGGATAAATTGATTAATTTATTTAACCTAGAGGGGAATGCTAATTAGGATTACATGATTAAATCACAAAACCCTAGGAGATAGATTAGAAATGAAAGGATATCAATTAGGTCATGACAAGACTAAACCAATTGTTATAGGGCCGATCATGATTAAATGATGAAGACTTGATGATTGGTAAAGAGCTGATATTGATTGACAAAGGGAATCAAATTGATAGAGGACAATTGATAAGGATCAATGACTAATCAATTCAAAATTGATGAGAAATGATGATTGATTGAGACTGATGAAAAATGGATCAAAGATTGATAAAAGGTCGACTTGATGAAGGTCGAATGACAAAAGACGAATGACAAACCGATCACAAATTGGATCAGCAATTGATAATTGAAAAGGGATCGAAAATGATGATAATTGATCAAAGATGATTGAAAATGATAAGGATCGAGGACAAAACCCTAATTCGACATCAATTAGGATTGACGATGTCCAATTGACATGATAAGATGATCATGACCGAAGATTGCAATTTGAAAAATGATATTGACAAGACCTAATTCCAAATGCGAAAAATGCAATTGAAGGGGAAAGAAGTAAAGAAGAATGACAAGATGTCGGCAAATGATAAAGATCAAGTGCATGACATAGAAGAAATTTTAATAAGATGTGAAAAACCTAAAATAAGGTAATGCAAACATGTGGAAGCATGACATCACAAGCATTAACCATTTTTAGATGCCTACACCATGTATCATTTTTATTAATTAGATTCAATTCTTCTTCCATAGCTTTAATCCAATTTTCATCTTTATAGAGGCTCCATCAATATTTTTAGGCTCAATCTTAGAAATCAAACAAATTTCTTCAGCAAGTCTTGTCCTAGTCTCACACCTTTATTCTTAGGACCAATAATACAATTTTTTGAATGATTCAACCTTACATACTTGGGAGTTTTAGGATTTCCTTAAATTCCAGGCTCTTGAACTCTTTCTTCTGCATTAGCATCTGCATCTTCATTCTCAGGCTTTTCCGGAGCAATCTGAACTTGACTTTGGGTCTGCACTTGTTTTCCTTTATCTGAACTGACATCCTCATCATTAGAATCATATCTTCAAGATTTAATCTATCTTATATTACCTTCATCAACCTTCACATTAGCACTTTCAACAATGTTTCTCAATATTTTATTATAACACCAACATGCCTTACTCTTTGTAGAATAACTAAGAAAGATTCCTTCATCACATCTAGCATCAAAATTTCCAAGATCTTCATCTCTTTTGATATAGCATTTACTACCAAAAATTATAAAATATGTAATAGTAGGAGCATGAACAAACTATAACACATAAGGATTCTTACCAGTATCACCTTTGACATTTGCTCAATTAAGAGTGTATAATACAATACTCACAACTTCTCTCCAAAACATATGTGAAACATTTCCTTCAATCATCATGGTTCTAGTAGCTTCTAGAACTATTCTATTCCTCTTTTCCATAATACTATTTTGTTGTGGTGTCCTAGGAGCAAATAATTGTCTCTTAATTTCATGCTCTTCACAATATGCATTAAACTATATGGAAGTGAATTCTCCACCTCTATCAAATCTCAGACACTTCCACTTGAATCCAGTCTTTGTCTCAACCATAGCCTTGAAAATATTGAACTTCTCCAATGCTTCAGACTTCTCCCTTAAGAAGGTAACCCATATCATTCTTAAATACTCATCTATCAGCAACATGAAGTACCTGTCACCCTGAAAGAATCTTACTCTAGAAGGACCACATAGATCAGTATGCATAAGATCCAACAATCCATTAGAATTATACTATTTTCTCTTATAAGTAACTCTTGTCTTCTTCCCTAATTGACATTCCTTACACACTAGATTAGAAGGCTTTATCAACTTCAGTAGATCTCTCACTGCTTGAGTAGAAATTATCTTAATCATGCAGTCAAAATTTACATGACACATCCTTTTATGCCATAACTAACTTTCATCAATCTGAGCAATCAAACAAATTTACCACCAGTAGTCAAGTAAAAGATATTACCTTTAGTCTTTGTCCCTAATGGAATCTCAGTTCCAAAGCTACTTAAGATCTCACATTTACCATTCTTGAATTGCAAGCTATATCCCTTATCAACCATCTGACCAAAACTCAAAAGATTATGCTTTAATCCTTCAACATACAACATATCATCAGTATTGTGCTTACCATCAAGATAAATAGAACCTCTACCACAAATTACACAAGCTTTGTTATCACCAAATCTTACTAAACCACCATCATACTTTTCAAAGTTTACAAATTTACTCTTATCACCTGTCATATGATGAGAGCAACCACTGTCAATTACCCATTCATCTTTCTCCTCAACTTTATCAGCTAAATATTTCTCTTCATTAGTGCAGCCTGTAGAATTTGTAGTTACAGGGTCATCTTCCTTGATAGCAATGAACACAAATTCATCTCCTGAATTTCCCTTATTCGACTCATCATCTGTCACACCTTCATCAATAGCATAATAACACTTCTTCTGGTATTTAGGCTTATATGGCTTAAATGGCTTCTTATGAATTATATCTCTTTCCAGATACCTTGATACAAAATGTCATATCTTATTAAATGAAAATCATTTAAGAGGTAACTTCCATTCATACTTAGCAACACCTTTAGGCAATCTTCTGCAATCAGTGCTTCAAGCTCCCCAAGCTCTCTTTCTTCATATTCCATCTCTTTCAACTCTTTCTCATATCTAGATACTCTTGTAGAAATTTATCCCAGATCATATCTTTTCTTCCCCAAAATAGTAGCTTTGAATATAAATTTAGTCTTAGGAAGAGAGTCTCCAAACTCACTCAGCTCAAAAGCAGCAAGTTTACCAATCAATATGTCTCTTGTCACATTTGTCATAGTACGGATCTCATCAATAGCAGTAGCTCTACGTTTGTAAGTAGGAGGCAAGGATCTTAACACCTTAGCAACAATCTCAGATTCTTCTAATACTCCACTGACACATCTAATTCTGCAAACAAGCTCATTCAATTTCTGCATAAAAGAAGTAATATTCTCATGTTCACTCATCTTCAGGTTCTCATATTTACCCTTCAAGATCTGTAACTTAGGAATCTTCAAATGACTATCACCTTCATTCAAGGTCTCCAATTTTATCCAGATCTCATGAGTAGTCTCTAAGCCCATCGTATTCGTCATCTCTAAATCTGACAAGGTACTCAACAATGCTTCTTTAGCTCTAATATTGTATTCTGATTCCTTAATCTCATCCAGAGTAGTAGGAAAATTTTGAGTAACATTATATACATTCTTACTAATCTTTCAGTACTCTTCTCCAATGCATCTCAAATAACATTTCATCTGGCAAAGTGTAGTTCATTCTATCGAATCTCAAACTATTTTTCTTGAAAGAAAAGGTTGCCATCCCGGATCTCCTCAAGTGGTCAAGATTATTCCGGAGGATCTATCTTTGATACCAATTGTTGGAAACAATGCAACAAACTAAGAGGGGGAGAGGGGGTGAATTAGTTTGCACAAAACAATTCTACAATTTAAACCACAAATTAGATCTGATAATTAACAGTTAAAGCATGAAACAACACCACATCAATAACACACATAACAATAAGATTTTTTATGTGGAAAAATTGGTTAAGAGAAAAACCACGGTGGGAACCTACCCACAATGAGATAATACCCTATTAGGAGTAAATGAAATATTACAATGGGGAATGCACATGCATTCAGGCACATTACCTAGAGCTCACTGCTCAACCAAGAAACCCAGAAAGGCTACAAGTTTTATGGAAGGCACACTGCCTTACATGAAGTATCACTAAATTACAAAAGCATTCAGACAACAATCCAGATTACATGAACTGTGAAAATAGCATCTCCATATGCCTGGAATCAGTTCCGGTTAGGCACACAATTTTCTCTGCAATACTTCCCTTTTCTCCTTCACACTTCCAAAAGATTAAATCACTGTTTGTACATACAACTCGATCATACACACACTCAAAGATGATAGACTTACATCTTACATGATTATTACATTTATTTATACAAGACATCAACCTATATTTCAAGGTCGGCTATACCCTCAATATAAATTACAAAATAATAACCTCGCACGCTACAACAATACATGCAAACCAAAAAAATGTTAGCTAAGGCATAGTCTAGACCCGAATCAACACCACAAACATACAACACCTCCAACAATTATGCCTCGATGATTCACAACACGCTACAACCACCAATAATGTCACATAACATGAAGAATATCACCAGACAAAGAAAATCTCTAATAACATGCAGAATAATCAATGCGGACCACAAATACGCATAGAACATGATCTAGAGATATTTACAAGCAACATGAATTGCACCACAACAACTGCAATAACCAAAATTATCATCATCTCACTACCGGAGCTCAAGAACACAATCATAACTGACTATCAACATGAAATATTTGCTTGTGGATATCCATATCATGAATCAATTAAACTAAGGATACACATCAATGTCCAAAACACATCCCATACATCCACAACTAAAGATATAGCAATTCTGGAGCATTTCAGAGCACAAACCAAAATACCGAATAACACAAACAATTGAATATCAACCTCAAAACTAGATCTCATAACTCTATCAAAGCATCATGTGAAACACTAAAACTTATGTTGAATCAACTAGAGATAAGTATCTCTAAACCCATTAAGCTGCAACAACTCATCCAATCCAACTGCAACACTAGAATACATAGAAGAGTATGTTGACATCAATGACAAAACATTGTTCCAACAAACATCTCGACAATATCTAATATTACATTGTATAATATCATATTCATAGTTTAATGATTAATCTTTTTAGAATATTAGAAAATGAGATTCTAAGACTTATATGTAAAGACTTCTAAATTAGAAAATATAGATAAGTTTATTTGTGCATTATTTTGTGTAATATACAACCTTACAAATCGACTCAACTTTAATACATCTGATGTAATAATATTTCCTTCTACACATATTTTGCATCAAGATAAATTACACGTGTAAGAAGACCTATTGTAGAATGGATTCACACACATATATGCAAGCATCAACTTTAATAACTTTGTTGGACTCAACGCAACCCAAGCTATATGCATTCTTTTCACTTATACTATGTAACTAAATAGTTGCAACATCACATGCTTCCATTCTATATGGTAGTTCACACTTTCAATTTGATTAATAACAATATAGGCTCCTACTATAATTCAATCATGTATTATGAATTTTATGTATTGTAACACTAGCCCACCTTGGCACCATGCTCAATGTATATGGTTTCAACCTACCACCCAATCCACATGTAAACAACACCATAGGCACATGGCATATGCCAAGATCTAATTTGTAGGTGTAATTGGTACTCATTGTGTAAGTACATATATTACATAAATAGCTTAACCAAAGGTCTAGATACTACATGATATCTCCAAATAGAATTTTTGTCATAGATGTATAACAAGTGGCTTTGTTATAGGCCTTCATTTTGTAGCCTCTGTAGAAAACCCATTTACATGGATTACACCTCTTTAGATATACTATGAATCAGATAAACACACCTATCCACCTTGGATATAGGAATTGACTTTGTCTAACATAGATTATGGAACTCATGCTATTTATACCTTCGATAAATAGAGGACAAGATCCTTAACACCTTTTGTTGTGAGTGTGAAGTAGGGTACCTACAACTACAACACAAACACTCAATAGATCATTACAAGCATGGTTAGAAAATTGAAATCAAACGGAAGATAAACCATGGAAAAGTGACATATCGCCTCCTCAGAGATACAAGTGTGGATTTGCTCTCAAATCTAGATGAGCAATCTCAGTGACTTGACTACACCAAGACAGAGGATTTAAAATGATATGATGTGAAAGCTAGATGAATGCATGATTAAGCTAGATTGATTCAATAAGCTAATTATGCTAATGGTATGCATGATTATGCTAAATGATAGATGCAATTAAGCTAGATGAGAGATTGATTATGCTATATGATTAAACAATTAGGCTAGAGGATGATCAAATTAAGCTAGATCTAAGATGCAATAAATGATAACAATGCTAAACTAGAATGCTATAAATAATATGCCTATAATAACAATTCTTGAGATGGGATGAGATGGGATCCTTTGTGCTCCAAAATGGGGGATATTTGTAGGATTTCCAAGGCTAGGGGTGAGGTGGCAGGAATCAACAGTCAAGATTGAATCTAAAGATATCAAGGGTCAAATTGGAGGAGCTTTGAGAAGAGGTTGGATGGAGGGACACTTGTCATCTTTGTGGTGACAAGTGTTATGGAATCTTTCTCACAAGAGGGCAAGTGTCCAAGGGAAGAGACATGTGGCATAAGTGCCATGTGTCTCAAGAGGAGAATATCCAACCCATAGGAGGTTAGAATGTGCAAGAGGATAGGTTTAGCTAAACCTAGGACTAGGTGGAATGGGATAGGCTAGGGGGTGGTTAGAAGTTAGGAGGCATGTAGGGAATTTGAATTTAAAAATTCAAATTATAGGAAAAGGCTAATTAACTTTTGACAAACTCATAAATTGATTTATTTTAATTAATTAGGGGATTAGAAGAATGAATTAAATGGGAGGATGGTTAATCAAAGGGGACCATTGAAATGAACTTATTAAGTAAATCCTTAGATTTATTAATAAGCAGGTGAATGGGGAATTTAATCAAATTACTAAAGAATTCAATTAAATTGGAAAGAGGGATAATTAAATATTTGAGTATTTAATTAATTATCTTCAGACCATTTTTAGGTGTATACATTTTGCCCCTTTTTGAAGCGAGGTGTGATGACACATTGATTCAAAGAATAATCTTATTTTGATGATGTTGATGTGATATTTGTTTGATAGGATGCCCCAGACATTGATTGATAAATTATGATACGATGATACCCCCTCGAGAGATCAATTGAGATAATTGACCTTTGGAGTGTGTGATTCTTTGTGAAATTGATTTCCTAATTAGAAATGATTTGATTTCTACAACACTGATTGATGAAAGTGTGAGCTCTTCGATCACTGTGATGTGGTTCTCGATGTGATGATTGATAGAGTTTGATTAAATTGATGAGATTGATCAAGTCTAGTTTCAAGAATGACGCCTCTTGTATAAGACAAAGATGATCAAAGCGTCTGGTTTTAGGAAGGATACATCCTATATAAGACATGATAGAATGGATCAGATGCGATGGATTGATAAGAATTGACAAGATTGATTGGATAAAGAACTGATATTTTGTTGATATCCTGTTGCAGGAAGATTATGATGTGCTGATGTTGGTACATTTGAGGGAGTAGCATAAGATTCGTGTTGGGTCGACAACATCTGGAGAGAGATGAATCATCATTCTGATTGTGTATACACCTATCATGATACATTGATAATTTCTGCGATAGATTTGGCCTTGGATAAAATGAGCTTTTGTGATCCTTTGCAAGAATGAAATGCAAATGCAAATACAAATGCAAATGCAAATGAAATGCAATGTTGCGATCGGACCAGTTGCTAGGTTATTGCATTTTGTCATCATTAAGCTTTTTTAAAATGTGGGAAGTGAGTGCAAAAATTGATGGTATAATTGAACCATGATGACCTAATCACTACTTTCCTATATTTTGATATTGCAAGTTAGCACAAGCATCGAGGTATAACTGAACCAAGATGACCTAAGTGTTGCTTGCATAAAACAGACAGTATTAACCATTTCTATATGCAAATTGGAAATGTCTTCGATGATACTCTGATGATCATGTCCTAAGATAAATTTGCACATATTAATAATTAATTTACAAACAACAGACAAGAAAAATATCATGTTCCTTCCTTGTTCCTCTAGTCAGAGACATCCTAGAGTCACTCAGAAATCATGATAGCAAAAATCAATTCAAAAGATATCATCCATTGAAAAGTGTGTGAGGTTCTTAGACTAACATGTGAGAGTTTGATGGTTGATAATGTGATCTTGTGTTCAACATTGGATGTGTCTCAGTTTTGCTTGACAAGTGTTGCCTAACTGTTGTTCCACCTGTTTGATTAAGCTCAAAACGATGAAAATTTTTGCCCCCAGCTAGGTTCGGGATTTTGCCCCACATCTAGAAACAAACTTTATTATGATATACCCAATGATCCAAAACATGATGAGAAATCACTCGCGAGGCCTGCGTATGTACAAAGGCTTATTTATGGATATGAACAACGCTGATGGAAAATGAAATGCAAGCGGAAGGATACATGAACTAATAGATGGAAGAGCTAGCTGGCAGATAACGCCTATTGCCAGGTTTTCACCATCTGTTTTTATTGCACTTATTGCACTTTTTCTCATATTTGATTTTTTTTTCTCTATTTTCGCTATTTTTGTATTTTCTGCTTTTTCACTTCTTTTTTTTTGCTTTTTCACTTTTTTTGGATTGTTCTGCTTTCTCATTGTTTCTGGATTTTTCTGCTTTTTCACTTTTTGGGGATTTTTTTGCTTTTTCAGACATAAAACTTCTTCAGATGCATGCTATTGATGGGTTCCTCGAGCTGATCCCCATCTTGTGTTGATAGCTGATAGGCTCCTAACTCAAATGTTGTTGTGACCACAAACGGGCCCAATTAGTTTGGTTCAAACTTCCCTTTCTTTTCTTGAGCTGCCTGGTTGTGTGGATTTTCCTTTAGTACTAGTTCTCCAACTTGAAAGGCTCTTGGTTTGACCTTGTGATTATAACTTCGACACATTCTTTGCTGATACACCTTTAAATGATCAAAGGCATTTTGTCTGCATTCATGGATCAATTCTAACTCTTGCAGTCTATATACTCATTGTTCTTCATCTGGGATAAGGCCTTTTAATGAGACTCATAGAGAAGGTATCTCTACTTCTATTAGTAGTATTTCTTCTGATCCATAAATAAGAGAGAAAGGTGTGGCACCTTTTGGTGTGTAGATACTAGTACGGTAGGCCCATAGAGCAGGGTTCAATTGAATATGCCAATCTCTGCCAGCATCATTCACTGCCTTTTTGAGGATTTTCATAATAGTTTTGTTTGATGCTTCTGCTTGCCCATTCCCTTGTGGATAGTAGGGTGTGGAGAATATGTGTTGGATCTTGAATCTCTCACATAGCTCTTGTACATCCTAATTCTTGAACTGTTGCCCATTATCAGTGATAATGGTCATGGGTATGCCATAGTGACATATGATGTAGTTCAAGATAAATGTTGTGATTTGTTTTCCTATAATATTTATGAGAGGTACTACCTCAATCCATTTTGTGAAATATTCTATAGCTACAAGAATGAATTTGTGACCATTGGATGAAGGAGGATTTATCTTTCCAACTAGATCAAGACCCCATTGGAAGAAAGGACAAGATGTTGCCAAAGCATGAATTTCTTGTGCTAGTGCATGAATTAAATTTCCATGGATCTGACATTGTTTACATGTTTTAGCTATCCAAAAAGAATCTCGTTCCATAGTTGGCTAATAGTAGCCCAAGCGTATGATTTTTTTGAAAAGGTAAGACCACTTGAATGAGTGCCACAAATATCACTATGGACTTCATTTAAGGCCTTCTCAGATTCTTCTTGCTCAAGACATCTTAAAAGAGTACTGTCCAGACCTCATTTAAAAAGGGTATCCTTGATAAGAGTACAATAGGAGGATTGGCGAATAAAGTTTCTCTTTTGGTTCTTTGACAAGTCAGGAGGGGGGATATTATATTTTAGGTATGTATAAGTTTGGCAATAGTGGGAGGAATCATGTCCAACTAGGTGACATAAAATTTGGGAATAAGGACAATTATGTGTAGGGTAAAACAACTCTTCCACCAGGAATTTGTAATGCTCTTGATTTTCCCGTGTCTGAAGTAGAGAAGCAAGTGTTGCCATGGCATCTACTGCTTTGTTTTCATTCCTCAGAATTTTCTCAAAAGTTATTTCGAAAAAGTATTTCTTGAAATCATCAACCATCTTCTTATAAGGCATTAGCTTTTCATCCTTTGTTTGATAATCACCATTGATTTGATTGATGATGAGATGAGAGTCTCCAAAGATCTGTAGTTGTGCAATGTTCCATTCTATGGCCATATTTATTCCTGTGACCAAAGCTCAATATTCTATTGTATTATTGGTGCATAGAAAACTTAATCTATATGCCTTTGGAATTGTATGAAATTGTGGTATGATGAATAGAATGCCTACTCCCGATCCATGTTGTGTATATGGACCATCAAAGTACAATTGCCATGTCTTTGTGGTGGCTGTTAGGATATCAACATCTATAAATTCAATGTGTAAAGGATGATCATCTTGAAGTGGTGCCTCTGCTAGTTGGTCTATAATGACTTGTCCCTTGATAGCTTTTCTATCCACATACTCAATATCAAACTCTCTTAGGATCATGATCCATTTTGCTAATCTTCTTGTTAATGTCGCCTTATTGAGCAAATACTTTAATGGATCGATTTTAGCAATTAGCTTGATGGAGTGAGATAGTAGATAGTGTCTCAATTTTTGAGAAGCAAACACTACCGTTAAGCATGCTTTTTCTATTGGTGAATAGTTTAGCTCGTATCCCACTAATGTTCTACTGATGTAGTAGATAGCTCATTCTTTTCCTTCATTATCCTGTTGTGCGAGCCAAACTCCTAATGATACTTTGGTGGCTGATACATATAGTAACAATGACTTTCCTTGAATTGGTGACATTAGGACTGGTGGTTGCATGAGATATGCCTTGATTTTGTTGAATGCTCTTCACATTGATTATCCCATTTGAAATGGACATTCTTGTGCAATAGATGAGTAAATGGTTGGCATTTATCTGCTAGCTGAGCAAAAAATATTTTGATTGATTGTAGTCTTCCTTGAAGTGATCTGAGTTGACTGATATTCCTGGGAGATGCCATTTCCATGATTGCTTTGACCTTGGCTGGATCAACTTTGATACTTGTAGCTAAAAAAATGTATCCCAATAACTTACTTGAAGTAACATCAAAGACACATTTATTTGAATTGATCCGTAGCTTGTATTGTTCTAACCGGTCAAAGATCTTTTTCCTATATTCCTATAAGTTCTTCTCTATTGTATGATTTTGCCAATATGTCATCCACATAGTCTTCGATGAATGTATGCATCATGTCATGGAATATCATTGCCATGGCTCTCTGATATGTAGCACCTACATTCTTTAGTCCAAATGGCATGATGTTCCAGCAGAAAGTACCCCATGGACATGTGAAAGATGTTTTTTCTTGATCTTCTGGAGCTATTTTAATATGATTATATCCTGAGAAACCATCCATTAGAGAAAACATGGAATGTCCAGCGGTTAGATCAACAATGATGTCAATATTCGGAAAAGGAAATTCATCCTTTGGACATGCATTATTAAGATCTCTGAAGTCTGTGCATACTCCAGTACTTTTATCTAGTTTAGAAACAGGAACGATGTTTGATACCCATTGAGGATATGTTATAGGTCTGATGAATTCCATGTCCAGTAATTTCTTTAGTTCTTCTTTGACAAGAAGAGCAATATGAGGATGCATCTTCCTTAATTTATTTTTAACTGGTTTGGCTCTTGGACTGACATTTAAGTGATACATAATAAGATCTGGATCCAACCCTGGCATGTCTGCATATGACCAGGCAAAATTGATTTTCCATCGTTTGAAGAATTCCATATATTATTGTATTTCTTGTTCTGATAGAGAAGTTGTTGGATGTAAAATCTTCAGTTGCTCTGTTGTCCCAATGTTAACTGCCTCTATTGGTTCGATCAAAATCGATGACCTTTCTTGATAGTATTCAGGTAAGGTGTCAAATCTCCCATCTTCGGGCACCTCAAGGAGGTTTTCACCATTAGGTGTGTTGGCATTATGTAAACTAGCATGAGCCTGATGTGAAGCTGCATAAAGACATAATGATATTGTATGTTGTCATTGATGTCAATATGGGACATAGTGTGAACCAACACATGTGATAAGTGAAGAAAGAGCAATCGGCATATGTGTGAACCGGTATATGCCAAAGTGAAGCGGCATATTTGCTCAAGGTGAACTGGCATGTAGTTATGGGAACCAGCACATGGAAGCACTGTATGACTACTGGTTGGTAGGCAGCTTCCACTTCGGGGTTTCCGGTTGGAGTACCTCAAGTCTGTGTGACTCAATCGGTGATCTTTGTGTGATAAGTTATCAGTATGATGGAGGACAGATCGTGTTGCCATGTAAGCTTTGTGTGCGTGAAGGATCTTGCATGAAGATGACTATTCCTATCTACCTCGGGAATGTGCGAAGTCTGTCAAATGGTGATAACGCGTGATGGGTTATCAGCCACCATGAAAATGATGGATAATGGACGATGGAGAATGTCTTGAGATCAATTCAAGACTGGTGCATTTAATGCAGTATGATTCAACAGTCAGGATCGAACCGTTTGAATTGCTCAACCTAACAAGTTTAGGGTTTAGGGTTTTTGCTACTGACCTGTATGTTTCCTATAAGGTCGATGTTGGGTTTCTATCTGAGGTGGTTGGCAAAAGTTGTGAGTGTGTATCCAAGGAAAGTGATACGTGATTCTTGCCAGACCAAAGGAGAGAAGAGATACCTGCAAAGTGAATGTGCAGAAGGAAAAGAGGAGCCTAAACGGATCTGCATTAGCATTGAGTGCTGTTAACAAATCATTGTAATACCTGTTGATCTCTAACCACTTCAATAGTTGTAAAATCCCCTAACAGGGTAGCCTTAACTAGCTTGATTCAAAATCCCTTAAATCGGGTGGTCTTAACCGACTTGTCTCAAATCCCTTAACTGGGTAACTCGAGGCTAATGAGTTCTGAGAAGCTAGAGAAGCTTAGGAGATCCTTTCAGCTATTGAGTTCTTAAAATCCTCTAACAAGGTGACCCTACCATGTTTAACCCTTAACCGAGTATCCCTTAATCGGGTGATCCTTAACAGGATCAGTTCCTACCAGAACCTATTGTAATGTCCTTAACCGGACAAGGCTCCTAACAGAGCGAACTTCTAAAGAGTTCAAAAAGCAGCTTGTAGGTATTCATCCCCATCATGGTTTTTCCCAGTTGGGTTTCCACGTGAAAAATATGTGTGTCATGTGTGATGCTCTGTTTTATCTGTTAAGCACATGAAGGTTCTATGTTTTATGCCTATCTATAAAACACATTGAACTCACTATTTTGAAGATCTGATGGTTAAGTTTACTAGTTTGTGGATGAGAATATAATGATAATGTGGTATTGAGCTAAGAGAAAAGCTTATTGAGTGACCGATTCATGACTGATTGAGCTATATTGGATGTTACCGGTTGCACTCTGTTTTACCGATATCCCTGTTTATCAGCCATTTGGGATATTTGCTGTCAAACCGATTTTTGACTATATTTGTGTTGGTACTGATTCACCCCCCCCTCTCAGTACTGGTTTGGTACTAGTGGTTCGTCATTGAGTTATCAAGGTGTTCTTTCTTTTTACTTTTTCTTGGTCTAATGTTGCCAATGAATGGTTTTCAGCATTAGACCTGATATTGTTTTCTTTATTTTCACTTTTGCAACTGGGAGATTTGGCACCCACTTCACTGGAAGATGCATTGTTGAAATCCCTGGTGAAAACTATTGTGGATTCAATTGCATTAAGATATAAGGATATGGCATGGTCATTAGGAAAGGTATCAATGGCAGTATGTCTTTCATTTTCCCAGTCAATAAGTTCAAGATGGATTAGAGGTAAGGGGTCCTTAGGTTGAGATTCTTCAAAGGTATTAAGGGTCATGATAAAGATGTCATAGTTTGTGATATGTATTTCAATGTCTAGAATGATACTCTCATGAGAATGACCTCTTGCAAGTAGCTCCTGATAGTCCTCGATTAAGTTCAAGTCAACCGAATGTGATTCTAATTCAAGTGGGCTAGTTCCTAATATTTTCCCCGCATACGCATGAACTACATTGACACCTACATCTTCTTCAAAACAAGTTTCTTCAACTGATTGTTCAAAATGATAGGAATCTCATTCCCATTCATTAGAATCTATCTCACTTGCAGCTTGCAATCTGCAGATTTGTTTATATAGCGTTTGATTTGTTTCTTCTATTTTTCTTGCTATATCTTTTCTTCTCTCATATTTATCCTCCTCTGGGATGATATTCAGTTTTTTCAACCTTCCTATCAGCTCTCCTTTATTTGTACTAGCATCTTATTTTTTTTGTATTGGAGTTGAGGAAAAATCAACTCTACAGCTCCCAAAGGTCACCTGCATGCAAACCTGTCACAGAATGAGAGAAGCAAAAAAGCTATGGAGGCTAGAATTCTGAGATCCAGAAAAGAGGAGTCATATTTATTGTGCAACAAGAATGCAACTCAATAATTACAGATGCTATGAAAATACAAAGAGAGAATCCTTATAAAAGGAAACTCGAAACCCTAAAGGTGAAAACACTAAAGAATTATAAGATTCCTAAGTTTAGCTTAAGCATAGAGTATAATAAACTAATAATTAAATAAATAATTATTAGCTAATAAAAAGATTACTCTAACACCCCCCCTTAAGAAGAACTTACGGAGTAGCTAAAAAACAACTAAGGACTAAAAAAACATGTAAAAAATGCAAGAAAGCAACAATGGGTCCCGACAACTAGGCTTGATGAGGTACCCAAGTACAATAAAATCTCTATAAAATGGATAAAAAGGAGGAAACCTTGTGGGAACAAAATTCCTCTCCAAGAAGAGATGAAAGCTCGAGTGAAGGACTAAGAAGCCTCCAAACAAGAGTGTTCCAAAATATAAGAACAAAAAGAAGAGAATGAAAAACACCACTGAAGCAAGAAATAGCTGCAAACACTGTCGAAGAGTAACTGTTGATCTGAAGAACCTCCACTGAAATAGAACATGACTAGGTAGAGAAGACTATAATTTGCATGAGTGCCCTCAAATGACACTACTTGAATCAGATGGAAAACAAAGGCAAACAACTGAACTCAAAGATACAGATGGCATGAAACACCAAAGCCTGAAGAGTTGATCAATTGAACAAAGGAAGCATTAGAACAATAGGACAAACCTCCCCATAATGCTGAAAAGGGAGAGGGATAGGTACACTGAAAAGAACGACCAACAAGAACTGCATGACAAAGAACCATGAATATCGAAGGTCCAGAGAAAGTACATAGTATCATGGAAGGAACACTCACTTGACACACATCATGAGGCTAATGTCGTGGAAGGAACACTCACATGACAAAGGTAGATGGAAAACAAAGGAAAACATCAACCCCCCATGGTACTTTATAAGTAGTGCATGTACAATAAGGCACAAAATGTGCAAGATCCCAATTATACAATGCATGGTGACACTTTATCTCAATGCGTTTGCATAAATAAAATGCTACAATGAATAGAAGAGACAAAAGACTGGAAACAAAAAGAATAGAAAGAAACAAAAAGAATAGAAAAAACTGAATAAAATATACTTGGAGTAGAATTTGGAAAAAGAACTCATATGAATAGAAAAAACACAAAACAAGATTTCCAATGATATAAGGTTTTCGAAAAACAAAGTTCGGATGCTCAAGTTATGTCTCCCGGGGTACAAAAAGGAACCTTTGGATTTGACAACAAAAAAACACCATCAAAAAAGCAAAATCAAAAGTTCAAACCTCCAGATTTGGATAGAGCTCGGAAAGAGCTTTCCGACAATATAAGGTTTTTAAAAAAGCACCTCTGTATGACCATGTTATGACCAAAAGAAAAAAAAAGCCCTCTTTTAGGGCATAAAAAGGGTAAAAAGAAAAAGAAAAATTTCCTCTCACATTTGCAGGTACAGTCGTAAGGATTTTCATGCCTCGAAGAATGTGCCAATAAAAAATCATGTCCTAGATGCCCCTATCACCGAAAATAGGCAAATTATATATCAAAATTCATGGAATCAGCCTTCTAAATCCAACTGTGAGGTCCTTTTGGCACCAAAATGTATCAAAAAATCAGCTATCCCTAGAAATGGAAAAAAGCAAGTGCACAAACCCCCAAATATACAGATCTAAAGAACAAGACCCAAAATCTCTCATGAAGAGAATAGGGGCATGTAGATCTGAAGCTCTGATACCATATTGGAGTTGAGGAAAAATCAATTCTACATCTCACAAAGATCACCTGCATGCAAACCTGTCATAGAATGAGAGAAGCCAAAAAGCTACAGAGGCCAAAATTCTGAGATCTAGAAAAGAGGAGTCATATTGATTGTGCAACAAGAATGCAACTCAATAATTATTGTTGTTATGAAAATACAAAAAGAGGAGTCATATTGATCTTTTGTTGGAATTCTTCATCCTTGTACAGCCATTGTAGCACATCTTTGTCTTATGTTTCTTCTGATAAGGTCCCAACACTAATAAATGCTCTATCAAATATTGGAAGATGTTTCACAGTTGGTTGTTGTTTAGAGTTTGATGGTTTTCCATAAGATTTAGGAGAAAGTGGTAACTGTGATAGTGAATATTCTTCGTTCCCTCGATCTCTTAGCTGCATTTGATTTTTCCATACTTGACAAAATAGAGGCAAATGATTTTTCCTTGGATGATGTGTTTGAAGACGATGCCTCCCTATTATGAGGAACAATGAGCTCTTGAGCCGGTTTTAGATTACTACAATACTAGAATGGATTTGAATCTACTGAGATCATGATTTCCTTCCCATTGTATGGAAACTTCGGGCACTGATGATATGTTGATGGAATAGCTTGCATTTCATGTATTCATGGTCTTCCCAAGAGTATGTTGTATGATAAATCCAAGTCTAGAACTTGGCATGTTGTGTGTTTCTGCAAGGGTCCCACTCTGATGGGTAATACCACAATTTGTTTAGAGGAACACTCTTCTTCATCATATGCTTTGATTGTGATCTTTTTTGGGGGATCAACTGCATCTTCATAATGACCTAGAGCATGGACAAGACTTAATGAGCAAATGTTTAAGACAACTCCCCCATCTATCAGGAAACGTTTCACGCATGTCCTATGAATGAGGATTTTAATATGCAAGGGAGCGTTATGGGGATGTTGCAAGGACATGTCATCTTCTTCGGTGAATGATAAGAAGTGAGGGGTTGTGAGGTGTCCCACCATGGTTTGGAATTGATCTACATCAATATCTTTGGACACTGTTGTATCTACTAATACTCTTTCAAGAATTTCTTTGTGTGGAGGTGAAAACCTTAAAAGTTCTAAGATGAATATTTGCACAGGAGTTTTTTGTAGTTGATCCACTAGACTGTATTGTTTTGAAGTGGATGACATATTAGTTGTTGGACCCGACATAAAAACTTTATCTTTGCTTTGTGTGATAGTATGAGCAGGTTCTTGATGTTGTTTCTCTTTAACCACAATCACATTTACCACATTGTCATATGCATGATCATAGTTCACCTTTTCTTTCCCCTTACCATTATGCGTTGCTAATGATCCACCCTTCTCATAGTTAGGAAGCAGAGTTTTGAAAGTTGTATGAGATTTGTTTGTTGTATGTCCATCCACAACTATCACTCCATCATCAATCAAATCTTGGATGACATGTTTCAACTGCTGACAATTATCCATTTGGTGTCCCTTGTTTCAATGAAAATTGCAATAATGGTTGTCATTCCACCAAGAGGGTTTCACTTGAGGTTCAAAGTTTCTTCCTTCTAGCAAGGTAATCAATTTGTTTGCAAGAAGCATCTTTAATGCTGATCCAAGTGGTTCACCAATGTTTGTAAATTTCCTTTGAAAGAAATTGTTGAAAGTTGATTTTTGGTGATTGTTGTTTTGTTGAGCCATTGCTGAGTGATTGGATAAATTGAAAACCGGTTGCTTTGGTTTTACATTGTTGTTATCCATTATCCCATCGTTGATGACATTTCGATTTCTATTCCAAAATTTGGGCTTATCATTGTTCTTGTTACTAGTATTGTTGTTAGGAGGATTAACTCCTTCTTTGTAGAGCTTCAACTCACCCTTCTTTACCATAGCTTCCTCCATTATGATTCCATTATCAATCATCTTTTCAAAATTTTGATGACATTGCATTTTTAGATGATAGCTCATTTGTCCATTTAGATTATCGATGAATATGTCCATTTTCTCGTATTATGGCACTGTACAAGGATATCAGGAAGCTAACCATATCCATCTCTATAGAAATGTCATGAAAGGTTCTCCACTCTTTTGTTTAGTATTACATAGGTCTAGCATTGTGACCTTATGTTGTATGTTGTAAGAGTATTGTGAAATAAACTTATCCACCAATCCTACTAATGATCTAATTTTGGGTGGAAGTTTGGAGAACCATTCTATAGCTAGTTCACTTAAGTTCTTTGGAATAATCTCATCAGGTTTGTCTCCTCATGTGCAAAATCCATACTCATCGTGCAAAATTATCGTATATGATCTCGAGGATCAATGCTTTCATTATATTTATCATATCTAGGAGTTTCACAACTTGTAGGAAATGGTATCATGTTTAGATTTCGGTCAAATGGGTAAGGACAGATCTCTTGAAGCGAGTATCTTCTAACAGATCATCTCTGCATATCTTGAATATGTGTTTGCAGCATTTGTATTTGTTGTGTAAGAGCTGTGAGAGGATTATCAACTTGATTTATTCTTGTATAACCATGAGTTTGTGTTCTAGTATGATCTTGATCTCTTCTCATATCATCCCGTCTCTTTCTTGTGTCCTCATTAGATTTGGCATTGTTGAGAATTTCCATGTCATCCTTCTTGGGAATGGAAGTTTCCTCATTAGTTCTTGTGTTATTATGAATTGATGTGTCATCCCTTTTGTGACCGAAAATCTCCTCATGTCGTTCGTTATCATGGAAAGGGTCACTTCTCTTTTGTCCTAAATTGTTCACATCAAAATCTTGGGGGAGTGTAGCACCAGATTTTGCTAACGTTAGGAAGTATTTTTCTTTTTCTCCCTCCAATATTTTCTCCATAAACTTATCAAGTTTAGGATCTTGTTTGATTTCTCTGATATGTTGATTTGTTATGTCTTCTTCTTGTATTTTCCTTCCGTATGCCATGTTCCTATGATCTTCAACTATTTCAAATGTTTCTATGATCTTGCGTCTCTGCGCTCTAGTTAAAACGAGCATACACGTATGTTGAATATTGTGCAAGGATTCAATTGTCTAAGAGGTTTTTCGATAAGTGACCAATTGTCAATGTAGGTATGATAGAGTGATATGACATGAAAATATAATGCAATTATTTGTAAGTTTGTAATTTTTTTGATCTTCGATTGGAGTGCAATGATGATGATTTTGATAAGACCAAGTCCAATAGGAACGATATATTGTATGATATGGGACAAGGTTATCCTAATCAAACATTGTAATTTCATGATAGAGGATGATAGATCCTAATGAGAAACTATGTTTTGAGTGATTAGTTTATCAAAGAAGGTGATGATGCACTTTGAGATTTTAGATCTTGAACTTGTTGAAGATGAATACTTGAAAATATTGGGGTGTCTAGTTCTAGAATCTGTTTTCATAGAAGATTAATTAACCAAGAAAACTAAGAAGACAACCTAAGCACAAAATGATAGATATCAGGTGTATACACTCATTGTAAATTGACCAAGCAAACATGATAGATTTGGAAAAAACATGCAATAAGATAGCTCTGGACTAATAGAGATAGAACTTCGTATGACAGATTAAGGACTCCTAGATGATAATTTTGATAGTTCCATATGACAAACTAGGAATCTCGTACGACAATTTAGAGACAACAATACGATAACTGATAACAAAGAACTTTTGTTGATATGACTCGTATGACAATTTAGACAGAACATAACAATGAACTAGCTTTCTCGTATGACAAACTAGAAAACTCGTACGACTTAGGAAAAAACAAAGACAAATTTTTGACCAATAATGTTTGATGTTTTGGTTATGTTTTCCAGTTTTAGATGTTTCAGTTTTAGTGCTAAAGATGAAAACACAACAAACACGTGACATGATAAGTGACCTCAAGCACATCATGCTAAATCCTAAGGAAGTTGGCTGAGAGAGAAAACCTTTGCTTGCAAACTTAGGTACACACCCAATAGCTAATCAAAATACAACCATTGAGTCTCACACAATGGATTCTCAACACTGTATTATCCGACTCCAAATGCTAATGGGGGCACGATATGGCAAGTGTCTTGGGAGAGTTACTATCTCTCTTGCACAAATATTATCCCCCTTTCGGAGGTGAACCGAGTAGCTTCTATCTTAGGGTTCATAGTAAGGATTTTTGTTTGGAATTACCCCTTACAGTCGTGCAAGCGCGATTGAGGCCTATAGCCCAACAAGGTACCGAAACAAGAAGTAGTCACACAAGCATGATTGAGACTGCAAGGCCCTACTAAATGTCCGATATGAGTGATCTCAAAAGAGAAAACTCAAATAATCCCATCCTTCGAGACTTTAATCCCGAGAGACCTATTTTTTAGAGTGAGTTGAAAAGCTTAGGTCTAACTGTACTCACTTGGGTCGTTCTCACAGGGTGATTACTTTTTCCCACTGTGACAGGCCCGCTAAAGGTATTCAAATCTCAAACATAGAAGTTTTTCAAGGGTCGGGATTTCTAATTGTCCATACGGACAAGAGCATACTCTCCTACCTTTTAGACAACTTCTAAAGCATAGAAAATAAGATTGCTCATTTATCAATATCAAATTAAGTGTGCCTAGAAAACTTTAAGAAGACACAAAGTTTGGTTGAGTTTCCTTAGGCAACCCGCAAAACAAATACATTAGCAATCATGTTGTTTTGAGTAATTGATTCTTTGGCTCGTGTAATCTTGGATAAACATTCTGTAGAAAACAAGTTAGGCTGCTAGAAAACTCAAAATCAAACCAAGGTTAGCATTAGTAATAGCCAAATTTAAGCATAAAAACCCTAAAATTAACTCTGTTTATGAAAAAATAGAAACAAAAAATCATAGGAATTTCGTCACCTAGCAGTACGAGTATTCTCACATACCCATATGAGTGGACAAAGAAACTCGTACGATAGTGAAAAGGTACTCGTACGGGATTCTGAAGAGATTGTGGCCAAAGATCCATGAAATTGAATATTTTGAAGATGCAAGAGACCAAGAAATGAGATTTCCTGCCCCACGGTGGGCGCCAAAATGTCGTGAGTGTGAAGTAGGGTACCTGCAACTACAACACAAACACTCAATAGATCATTACAAGCATGGTTAGCAAATTGAAATCAAATGAAAGATAAACCATGGCAAAGAAACCTATTGCCTCCTAAGAGATGCGAGTGTGGATTTTCTCTCAGATCTAGATGAGCAATCTCAGTGACTTGACTACACCAAGACAGAGGATTTAAAATGATATGATGTGAAAGCTAGATGAATGCATGATTAAGCTAGATTGATCCAAGAAGCTAATTATGCTAATGGTATGCATGATTATGCTAAATGATAGATGCAATTAAGCTAGATGAGAGATTGATTATGCTATATGATTAAACAATTAGGCTAGAGGATGATCAAATTAAGCTAGATCTAAGATGCAATAAATGATAACAATGCTAAACTAGAATGATAGAAATGATATGCCTATAATAACAATGCTTGAGATGGGATCCTTTGTGCTCCAAAATGGGGGATATTTATAGGATTTCCAAGGCCAGGGGTGAAGTGGCAGGAATCAACAGTCAAGATTGAATTTGAAGATATGAAGGGTCAAAATGCAGGATCTTCGAGAAGAGGTTGGAGGGAGGGACACTTGTCATCTCTGTGGTGACAAGTGTCAAGGAATCTTGCTCACAAGAGGGCAAGTGTCCAAGGGAAGAGACATGTGGCATAAGTACCATGTGTCTCAAGAGGAGAATATCCAACCCATAGGAGGTTAGGATAAGCAGGTTAGGATGTGCAAGAGGATAGGTTTAGCTAAACCTAGGATTAGGTGGAATGGGTTAGGTTAGGGGGTGGTTAGAAGTTAGGAGGCATGTGGGGAATTTGAATTTAATAGGAAAAGGCTAATTAACTTATGACAAACTCATAAATTGATTTGTTTTAATTAATTAGGGGATTAGAAGAATGAATTAAATGGGGGGATGGTTAATTAATTTAGATTAATCAATCAAAGGGGACCATTGAAATGAACTTATTAAGTAAATCCTTAGATTTATTAATAAGTAGGTGAATGGGGAATTTAATCAAATTGCTAATGGATTCAATTAAATTGGAAAGAGGGATAATTAAATAATTGCTTATTTAATTAATTATCTTCAGACCATTATTTTTATATCTTTCTGCTCTGCTATTTGGCGAAATGCGAAAACAAAATATAGCGAACTTGGCTAGGTTTCCGGCGGGGGGTTGCAGGCAAGTCTTTGCCACGCGCCCGAGAAGCATCACGATCTTCAGTCCGCCATGTAAGGGTCTTTCTGCAACAAATGAAAGGTGTTCGGTTTACAGAACGGGCGCATTTGGGAAATTCGATGAAATTAGGGCAAAAAAACCCGAAGTCTTGTCACTTCCCTCTGACGGAATTTGGCAAGTCGCTTGGCCAAAAGTTGCCAAGAAGAAGATGGGCGTAAATAGAAAGTTGTCTTCAAACTTCGATAGGCATAAAACCACAACCTCGAACCAGTATCCAGCAACTGGGGCAAACATGGTGCCGCTCGGAAAAGTAAGAAATTTTGTGCCAAAACCCAGATTAAGTCTGAGGCGGATTTGTAATATCTCGGATGAATTAATGGAACCCCAATTCAAATTATATAGCGAATGTGGGGTTTTTGCTAAATGGGCTGGTATAGGAGAAGATGCAAGAAAACTTATCGAGTGGTGGACGGCCCAATACCCTGGACAGGTAAGTATCTCTATCTTGGAAAATAATTTTCTTTCAATCTTGTGTGATAATCAAAACACAAAAAATGATATTCTCCATGGTAAGGTAAAACTGTACAAAGGATATGGATTTTTTAGATGTGAATGGGAACCGAATTTTGACCCACAATCTCAGAATGTTAAAAAATGCCCTAGATGGATTAATTTGGGTCCTTTACCAGTTGAATATTTGGATTTTAAAATCTTAGAATATATCAGGGAACAGTTTGGATCTTTTCTGGGCTGTGAAGGGCTAGGAAATGAGGTTTCAAACAAGAATATTAAAATATTAGTTGAAACTGACATTAAAACCACGGTCTTAGAACCCACCATGCTAGTATCGAGCAGAGGGGAATGGAGCATTCATCCCACCTTCTATGATGGGGTTATAAATGAAGCTGATATAAGACTGTTAACATGCCCAGTTCTGATTAATAGTATCGAACATACGGAAAACCCTCTTCCAGAACAGTATAATAATATCACTTCAAAAGCGTCACCCACACATGATAATTGCCCTCCTGTGGTTAACATAGAGGTAAAAAATAACAATAATTCCAGTAACATTAGTGATCTGGATAAAATTATAGATGAGGCAAATTCTATAAAAAATGATGCCTTAATGGAGATGACAAAAAGAATCTCCGATTCGGTGGATTCATTAAAACTTCCATCTGAATCAAAGATAGTAGAAAATCTGGGACAAGATAATGAGGTAGAGCAAGATGAAATGACCTCGAGAATGGCTGTTGTTCTTGAGGCATTCGACAATAACGTTGTTGAAAATCTTTCCCCAGAAGAGGAAGCTGAGAAGAGGTTCCTAATTCAGGAACTCTTGTCTTCCATGGAAGAGGTAGAAAATAGTGAGAATAGGGTAGGAGATACTACACCTATTCTTGGCAATGAATTCATAGATGCTCAGCCCCAATTGGGAGAGGATAATGGAGATGGAGTGATAGTCTCCCAGCAAACCTTAGGGATAAAAAATATTTATGACGGGAAAAACCTTCCTGACTGCGCTAGAGAAGCGAAAAGTAGAGGCAGGAAATCTTTGAACGAACTAAGACTGCAGGATGGAAATGCAAAAGACCAAGGCAAGTTAACTGCCTTCTTTGATGCTGGGAAGGGGAAGGGCCTTCCCACGGCCCCATGAAAATCTCTTCATGGAATGTTAGGGGCATGAATGCCCCTAACAAACAGCGTCTAATAAGATGCAGCATTACAAAATGGAAACATGATATCGTTCTCTTACAAGAAACTAAATTAGCCCAGGTTGAAGCTGAGGCTTTTAAAAGGAAATTAGGTCTTCTTTGCTGTGAATTTGTGGAAGCCAGGGGTGCTTCTGGTGGTATTGGAATAATTTGGAATCCACAGAATATTAATTTCCTTCCCTTAGCAGGTAATAGAAATTGGCTATTAGGGAAGGTTACTAGCAAGCATAGTAATCTCACATTCACCCTAATTAACATTTATGGCCCTATCCCAGATGTCGGAAAGCGAAGGGTATGGTCAGAAATCTCATTTATGATGGGGCTAGATATCTCATCCCCTGTTATTTTAGGAGGGGACTTCAATGCCATCCTGAATTTATTAGAAAAAAAGGGAGGCATTCGTAGGGAACCGCAGTCTTTAAAGGACTTTAGACAGTGGGTTGCTCATAACAACCTGATAGATATAGAAACTAGTAATGGTGTGTATACCTGGTACAATAGACGATCAGGATTTACACAAATTGCTGAGAGATTAGACAGATTCCTTTTTAGGGGGAACTTGAGTGATTTAGCGGTCAATCTATCAGCTTCGCTTCTCCCATCTTCAGGATCTGACCACTATCCTGTTATTCTTAATATTGAGGGAGAGGCTACACCGCGATGTTGCCCTTTTAAGTTTGAAAAAATGTGGATGCAAAATCCAGAGTTCTATGATCTCGTCTCCAAGTGGTGGTCTGAGGTAAGCTTCCAGGGATCAAAGATGTTTTGCCTGGTAAATAAGCTGAAACATCTCAAGAGTAAGTTATTGAAATGGAATAATGAAGTTTTCGGAAACATTTTTGAAACCAAAATATCATTAGAAAAAGAAATTGCTGATCTCAATGAAAAAGTGTTTAGACTTGGAATGGATCAGGATAGCTTCCTCAAAGAAAAGGAGCTTCTCGGGAAATATGAGGATACGTTAACAAAAGAAGAAGTATTTTGGAAACAGAAGTCTAGGGAGAATTGGCTTCAAAATGGGGATAGGAACACTAAGTTCTTCCACAACAGTACAAAAATTAGGAGGAACACGAACAGCATCCTCAAGATCATGAGCAATAATGGTACAATTCTGGAAGATCAAAAGGATATAACTACTGAAGCGGTAAATCATTTCAGAACCCTGTTCAGTTCGGAATCGTCTCCTAAAGATGCCAATTTAACTTTGCTTAGGAATATTCCTAAGATTATAACTGAAAACCAAAACAAAGCACTCAACAACAAATTCTCTGAATCAGAAGTTAAATTAGCATTGGGGCAGCTTAATCCTGATAAAGCTCCCGGCCTGGATGGCTTTCCCGCTTGCTTTTTTCAAAAATGCTGGCACATTATTGGCAAGGAGGTTGTGGAAGCATTGGAAGCGGTTAGAATCTCAGGGAGTATTTTAAGAGAGATCAACAACACTTTCATTACCTTGATTCCAAAGAAGGAGGAATCAAGTAATTTTGAAGACTTTCGACCTATCTCCTTATGCAACACTATTTACAAACTTTTTACTAAAATTTTAGCGAATAGACTGAAAGGCATCCTTCCGTGCATAATTTCTGAGGAACAGACAGGTTTCGTACCAGGTAGATCTATCTTTGATGGCATCATTATTGCTCAAGAAGTCATGCACTCGTTACAACAGAATCGATCAGCAGCTATGATGATCAAACTAGACATTAAGAAGGCTTACGATAGAGTCGATTGGAGATTTCTATGCAAATGCTTAGAATCCTTTGGTTTTTCGAAACAATGGATCAATTTAATCTTCGAATGTATCTCATCTCCCAGGGTATCGCTTCTTATAAATGGATCCCCTGCTGGCTTCTTCCAGATATCTAGAGGGATAAGACAAGGAGATCCTTTATCCCCTTTCTTATTTATCATAATGGCAGAGGGCCTTGGGAGAATCATATCTAGTGCTCGGATAAATCAAATTATCAAAGGCATTAAAATTACTAATGGAATGGAGGCCATAACCCACCAGCAGTTTGCTGACGACACAATGCTGATGGGATGTGCGAATAGGTCTGAAGCCATGGCTTTCAAAAGGATTCTTGACATTTACGCATTAGCTTCTGGTCAGGAAGTGAAAAAGAATAAATCGGAAATCTTCTTCTTTAACACCTCGCAGAACGTAGAGACAGATATTTGTAATATTTTAGGGTTCGATAAAGGAAAACTTCCTTGTAAATATCTTGGGATTCCGATGGATAAGGGAAATAATATTAAAGCATTATGGAAAGGAATCCTTGAAAAGATGGATCTTAGGTTGGTATCTTGGAAAAACAAATGTCTATCTTCGGCTGGGAGGATTACATTACTAAAAGCTGTTATGGCGGCTATACCGATATTCCAAATGTCATGTCAGCAACTACCCAAAGGTGCTCGTTTAGAATAGGTTAGAAAGATGAGGAAGTTCTTTTGGAATATGAACTCAGACAAAAAGAAATTTGCGTTAATCTCGTGGGATAAAATTTGCCAACCAATTGATAGAGGGGGAGCTGGCATCAAAGATTTGAGGATTCAAAACATGGCTCTGGGGGCGAAGTTAGTCTGGAAAATGTTCTCGGAACCAGATCTTAAATGGGTAAGGATCCTCAAAGCTAAATACCTCACTAATTCCAATCCTGATAGTATACTAAGGACGGAAATATTGCCAAAGGGATCCAAAGTTTGGAATTTTATGATAGAATGTAGAGAGGTGATCAGAGATTATCTTACTTGGGACATTGCGGAAGGATCTGAGGCATTGTTCTGGGAAGACTCGTGGGGGGGTTATCCAGCCCTAGACAAGTCAGGAATAAGCGATGAAGGTATAGAACTTTGCCAATCGATCAGGGGCAGGTTTGTTAAGGATTATATCAAGCCTATTTCCGATGACCCCGCTTTGGGCTGGGAGTGGAAACCCCTTGATGAGTTGAACTTAACAAATGCTGACAAGGAAATCCTCTAGAATAATTTGAGGTATAGGCATTTTTCACTACATAGTGGGAAAGACAGGATCATTTGGGCAGGTAGTTCTTCGGGCATTTATAAAGTCAAAGAAGGTTACTCACTTTTGAATTGCAGAAGAGCTGCAACCAATCCTATTATTCCAATTAGCCTTTGCTGGAATAACGTGGGTCTCCCCAAAGCTGGTATCTTCTCATGGGCCGCTTCCCAAAAGAGGATTCTTACATCAGATTGGTTCTTAAAATTTGGTTTCATGGGTCCATCGAGATGCCCTCTTTGCGAATCCAAGGAAGAAAATGTGGATCACTTGCTTCTAAATTGTAGTTTCAGTCAGATATGTTGGGATTGGCTTTGTTCAAGCCTCGGATGGCCGACTCTGAGGCCTAGGGACATTTCAGAATGGCTGATTAGTTGGCAACCTCCCCATTCAAAGGATATTTATCACTTAGTGTGGCAAATAGCGCCGACAATTCTCATTTGGGAAATTTGGAAGGAGAGAAATAGGAGGATCTTTAAAGAATCAAGATTGAGGGTAGAATCCCTTCTAAATAAGATCGAGGCAACAATTATGGAGAAAATCAATAATAGACTTAGACATGTACAGGAAAAGTCTATTAATTTAACCAGATGGGATGAGGTTCTTCGTGCCAAGTGGAGGGGTCTGATAATCCCCCCGTTTATTGGGAGAGGAGGTAAGCAGGCTGAGATAGATAGAAAGCTAACAAAATGGGTTCCCCCCCGAAAGGGCTGGGCCAAGCTAAACTTCGATGGTGCCTCTCGTGGGAATCCTGGTTTAGCTGGTATAGGGTGCGCTATTCATCAAGATAACGGTGTTCTGATTGCTAGCTTAAATAAGCCTATTGGCTTGGCTTCGAATAACGTGGTTGAGTTTTCTGCTCTGCAGGAGGGATTGATTTTAGCCAAGTCACTCCAGATTAAATATTTAGAAATAGAGGGGGATTCGTCGTTAACCATAAATGCAGTCAGGACCAGGGATGTATCAAACTGGAAATTGAAGGCGGAATTAAAAAGCATTCTGGATTTGATCAAATACTTTGAGGAAACTTCGGTTAATCATATTTATAGGGAAGGCAATTCTGCAGCTGACAAGTTAGCCAATTTAGGGGCAGACGGTAATTCGTATGTTTTTAGGAAGGATAGTCTCATGGATTAAGTTTTGGCCGTGCCCCCCCTTCAAATCACTCCTCTCCTAGTCCTCTCCATTATTCACATTTAGATGCTCTAGGTGGGAGGCCACAACCACCTTTTATCAGTATATTGGCATTCTAAGGTTCGGATATATATATATATATATATATATATATATATATATATATATATATATAGATACATATATATATATATGTACTCACATATATAGATATGTATATATTTATAGTCAATCCCATATTCATCGGATTGATTTATGTTACATGATGCATTCACATATATAAATATATGCATATATATATATATTCATATATATAGATATGTGTATATATATACAATCATATATATAAACATATATCCATATTCTCATATATATATGTATATGTGCGGGTATGCATGGGAATAAATAGAATATTACACATTTGCATACACACATATATACATATATAATTATAGAATTTATATATTTATGAGTACATATATATACATAAATATATATATTTATATATATACATATTTGAACCTTCACATATGATTCTTGTATCTAACTGTTCCCTTGACTGCCAAGACTGTGAGTGAGTGCAAGGGGTGTTTTAGTAGTGTAGGAGGGTGTTTGGTAGTAGTCTGGTCTCTCTATATCGGCTCGTGCAGGTCATCCCTCCTATGAATGATATATGAATTATGTGGATTCTGGGCTGCGAAGGTACAGTCTCTATTAAGGTGTATATCATTTCTTTCATTGGCATTCAAGGTTTGATAGGTCTTGTGTCTTTGAGCTTTGGTTTATGATTTGTAGATATTCGGCTTTTATGATTATGCATTTCGGTTATTGTTGATAATAATCCTAATTTTGGATTCATGCCTTGTGGTCAATCTAGGACAGTAATTTTTGGTTTCATTGTCATGTTTGCTGGACATTAGAGGATCTTCAAGAACAGCTTAACATTCGATCTGTCTCATTTTGAGATACCCTGTATAAATAATGTAGGGTCCATTCGGTTTCTTTCAATCGATAGATGTATGGTTAACAGGTCTTCTGCTGAAGTTATGTGGTGGGTGGTAGTAGTTAACTCTGAATTTTCATGGTCTTAGCTAATTTGTAAGCTCTATTGATGTAAACTTCAGGATTGACCCTCTGCCCTTATGTTGTTTCACTCCTTTCTTATGGCAATGGCGATCTGGGTCTGCCTGTCTTTGTGTCTTTGAGCTTTGGTTTATGATTTTTTGAGATTCGGTTTTTTAAGATTATGCATATCGGTTATAGTTGATAATTATCCTATTTTTGGTTTCATGCCTTGTGGTTAAACTGGGACAGTAATTTCTGATCTCTGTGTCATGGATTGCTGGAAAGTAGGGGATCCTTAAGAACAGCCTAACATTCGATTGGTCTCGGTTTGAGACACCCTGTATATATAATGTTGGGTCCATTCAGTTCCTTTCTATCGATAGATGAACGGTCAGCAGGTCTTTTGTTGAAGTTATGTGGTGGGGGGTAGTAGTTAACTCTGAATTTTCATGGTTTCAGTTAATTAGTAAGCTCTATTGAAGTAATCATCTGAACAGACCCTCTGCCCTTATGTTGTTTCACTCCTTTCTCATGGCATATTGATTTCTGGGTTCATCTGTATATTCTAATGATTCTAGTAGATTCATTGATAGTTTTTTTGCATTTTGGCATTTAAATACACATACAGATACATATGAAAATGCTTATGTTTGGGAGAATCTGATATCTGCAGAGTTAAAAGTAATTATGAATCTGAAAGAAATTGATCCTTTCCATTAGTAGGTAGAATTGTAGCCTGGATAATCTCTTAAATTGAAACCCAAAAGGTTAAGGTGGTTTCAAGCTAAGGGATATCCAGGCTATAATCCTCTTACTTAACAGAAAGACGTAACTATTCATTATATGGTTACTGCAATTTATTATGTTTACTATGCTTCTAACAGTCTGGCAAAGTATGTTGCTATAAGGTCTTGCAGATTTGGGATACAGGTCAGAAGTCATTACTCGATGCTTTTGTGGATTTATCAATGAGTGGATGATGGATTCAACCGGAAAGTGCTGAAAGATTTAATGTACAGAAAGAATCTAAAATGTCTTATTATGTCAGCCTCCTACCTCTGATGAGGATTTGTAAAATTGTACAGTTGGTTATATTATCTGATCCCAGAAGGGATCTGGGCTAGACCGGAGGTTTTCTTATCTCCATTCTTTCCTACCGGTGCCCACACTGAATGGAGATGTAAAATTTTTATAAAATAATAATAAAATTTTGGCTTCGGCCTTTTATCGATAAAAAAAAATTATCTTCAGACCATTTTTAGGTGTATATATACACCTTTATCATGACAATATTTTATTATACCATGGCATCATAATGAGGCTTCTACATCTCAAACTCTACACTAGAACTAAACCTATTTTCATTGATGTAGCTTCATAAATTTGTTTATATGAAAATTTTTCCTTCAATTCTCAAACTAAACTTAAATTGTGAGTATATCATAAATTTAAATAATTGATTTATTTTTCTATTTGTATTTAAATATTTATTATTATAAACTTTTTAATAAACTTTAAATTTATTATTTAAATAAATTATTATTAGTAAAATGAATGAAATATGTACAACATTTTTCTCTCTTAGATAGATTTATTCTTACTCTCTAAGATAAACTCTATTTTTAGTTAAAGGCAAGCTCTTTCAATATTTTACTCATTTCATTATCATGGTTGGAAACTCCCAAACAAACATTATGTACCTTATTTAATACAAAGAATCTCCCAAAATCTTTCTTGGTCTTGTCAAATCCCTGTCAAAATCTTTCTTAGTTCTTCACATTTTTAAGCACTATTGAAGTCACTTCAATCACCTCCTCCTCAAAACTAAAGATATAAATTCAAGTGCATTGTATTGAGACTAGTGCTATCCTAATCTATTATTATTGTTCATGTCATTATCCACTATAACATATATCTTATTTTATTTTATGAAGACTTAATCATATATATTTTATGAATACTTAATCATATATTTTATTTTATGAAGACTTAATCATATATCTTGTGTAGTCCATTATAATATACATATTCTTTTACCTCCTTGTAAATTTTTTGAAGATTACCTTTAGTATATTGTACACCATTAACTTTAGTTCAATCATCGTGCCACTTATAAGATGGATATTATTCAATGAATTTGAATTTTAAGTTATATTTTTATCTACTTTTCAAAAGTCATTATTTTTATCATCATCCAAACCACTCAAAATTAAATTTATTCAAAATTTTCTCATTGTTTTTAAAAGAATATACCTTTGCTTTTATTTAAAATTTTCCAATAGTTTTTAGTTTGTTTTTTAGTGTGACATTACTAGCTTGAAAACTAATTAAATTTGTATATTTGAATTTAATATTAATATGAAAAATAAAATATACTAAAACCTTTAGAAGATTTTTATTAAAAAATAGATTTTCCTCTCACTAACAACTTTTTGTTTTTGTATTTGTAATTATAAAAGTTAATTTTTTTAAAAACTAGTAGTTAATTAGCTAATTTAAATTAGTTTAATGTTACCTAATATAAACAAAATATCTTAGAGCTTATTTGTATACAATTGTATGTAGATATTTATTGCTTTAACTATAACTTGTCATGCACATTAAGAGTAAATAATTCATTCAAACATTGAAAGTCATATTAGTGTATACATGCTATGTTTTAAAGGCTCTTTTTTATATATATTTAAAATTTATATATATATATATATATATTTATTGGTAATTGGGTTTCTAATCACTTTTGACTAGAGCTTTGAACTAGTGGAGTCACAGGGGGACCCCATCCCCATGGTTTTTTACATTTCTGTTGAGGCATTAACACCTCCTAGATTTGATTTGTGCTGAATTTTACCCAGAGCTATTCATACTACTTATCACTGCATGTTCCACCTCATCTGTGGCACATCTTATCTCTCTGTTTATCTCTCCTCAACTCTTATCAATAGGTCTGCAGTGTATTGGGGTCTTAACACCCCCTTGTGCTTGCTAACCTGACCGGCTTCCTCAGTCAATATCACCTTATGACTTCCTCCTCCTCCTGCACACAGGCCCGCCTTTATAACTTGCCATTCACTATTCCACTGGGGCTGAGGGGATTCGAACAACAAACCACCGTATTAACACGGTGTCGTAACAACCATTGCGTTGTGGGGTGAACCCCTATTTAAATAATATATATTATTATTAATATGATGCAATTAATGATATCATAGAGTTAGTGTTTATGAAGAACTAAGATGTTTTTATTAGATTAATCTTAATTTATTATTAATATAATTATATAATAAATTTAATAAATTAAAAAATTATAGTTGGATTGGAAAGAAATAGATTATTTAATAATCGAGATTGAAGAATGAAAATATAAATAGAGAATAATATGTTTATTTATTTTTCATTGTGATGTCAAGAATGATCTTGTCAATTCACTAATTCAATGCAACATATGATTGAAATTTGAATTAAATATTTGGAACTAATGTTATAATATTATGATAGAAATGTGTGAAGGGTTTCTGCTAGATATAGGACCTTGTCATGTAGATTAGTCCTAGACTAGGTCATGTTATGTGACATATTTTGAATGGTATTATCTATTTTGTTACTTTTGTGACCTATTATTTCTACTTGTATCATATGTACTTGACTTGAAAAAGAGGTTGTTTTAAAAAGAATAGTGTCACCTATTGCAAGATAGAGAGATGGCCATCATATTCCCTTAGTGGTAAATTCCTTTAGGAATTGTATAAAAACTATAAAAAATTATCCAACAAAAATGTAATGCTAGTGCAACTAAAGTAATTGAGACTAGCATGAGATTAATACTAAAATTGAAACTAATATAGTGACAAATAAATGATTTTTCTAGGAATGTTTATTATTGATAACCCATCTAGATATTTCATGCTCATAATGTTTGAAAATATATCTTTAAAAACATGTTCAAGAGAACCATCTATATAGCCCATCTAGAGAGTTTTGGTGTGCAAGTTAATGAGATAGCCATCATATTATAGAATGTTGGATCAAGAGAAGGAAAAATATTATTTGAAATTTAGGTTTATTAGGTTGCACCATGCAGTTGCACCCTAGGTGGGTATAATGCTTTGAAAGGTGATATTTCATTTTGAGGTGACTTATGATAGTGGTTGGGTAATGGATTCAAGGTAATTATTATTTAGTGCACAAAATGAACAAAATTAAGACATATTGTCATGCATTTACATCATCAATGCAATGTGATATAAAATGAAGGCATAAAGGTAGTGGGTATGTACTTTATATTTTCCCAACTTTAGTGTGTGTTATGCCTTGCAATCACACCCTATCTTGAAAAATAAAAATGCCCCCCTTTCTTTCCTTTTGGTCTTTTGGTTCTTGTTAACTTTTTTCTTTTTTTTGTTTTCTATTTTTCTATTATCCTTATCAAGCTATCAAGGTTTGTCTTTCTACTATGTACTCCTTGTTGGTTCAATACCTAATGCCTTTCATTCATGCTTTCCTTGGGCTCATTCTCATCAATTTTTAGCTTTTTGTTTTCTACTATGACATGTGGTGAATCCCCAAACCATGACCCCTAATGCTATGGAAATATTGTCAATCAACTTATTCTAAGGAAGTTAAGTAGTGGAACAAGTTCCTACACTAACCTTGAGAGGAGGGTAATACAATTTTTTTTACAGATCATTACAAGAGTTACAAAAACTTAATAGAAATAAAGATAAATAGCATGCATACCACAACACAATAATTTACGTGGGGGAAACCCTTTCGGGAGAAAAATCCCACACTCCAAAAGTCGCCCAATATATTATTCAGGAACCAATAATAAATTACAATATACTTGCAGAGCAAGATTATCATAGGAGTATCACCAACTAGAGATTCAAAGGTAACTCAATAGCTATAAGACTCATACACACAAACTCCATCTCATACACCTCATATATAAGAGATACAATACATGAAACCGTCAAACGGTATTACAAAACCATGGGCTAAAACCACCAAATAAAGTGGAACTGACCTTATCTCCAATCCTAGATGCCCTATGACATGTCAAAACACACATCAAAACATGTACCTCCCTTTTACAACTCATTTATGTGTCTAATGCATTTTATATTTCTTATTTCAGGAGACCAAACTTTCAAAGGCCATAACCTATGAACCAGATGTCTGATTGACGAACCATTTGAAGCGTTGGAAAGATCACAACATGCTCTATCACCTCATAGCCTATTAAACTATTTATGACCACTTTTAAGGATGTTTTAGAGCCTCTAAAGTTCTAACAATTGAATTTAAAACATTTATCACAACTTCCAAAAATGAAAACTTTAATATCTTCAATCTTAGTTATGATCTTGCAAAAATAATTTATCGGCATGATTATTTAGCCAATCCAAAGCTTTGGGAAAAAATTGGAACCAATTCATGCTCAAACAAAAATACTATAAATAGTAGCCTTATGTAAATGAAAAGTTGAGACACCATTTTCCCAACATTCTCCCACTTGTCAAACACCTTGCAAGAGCAAAGGGAGTATCTACACAATAAGTTAATTGCAAGGGGCCATGAGGCCCATAGACTCTAAACACCATCTGAACTTATCTATTCTCACAACCTTACTATAATAAGTTGCAAATTTCATCAAAGTCTCAATCTTAACCATCTTCACCCTTCCATCTTCAACCATATCTCACAAAATGATATTGAACATCAATGTGATTGGTCTAAGCATGAAATGTTAGGTTCTTAGCTATGAAGATCACACTTTGACTGTCACTAATCCATGTTTTATTCCAATATGTAAACATAGTCTTTTAAGACAAATGGCTTCTTTACAAGAATGAGTAGCTACCATATACTCTTCTTCTATAGTGGACAAAGAAACCACATCCTATTGCTTACTCATCCAACTAATTACACCACCAAATAAAGTAAATATGTAAGAATTGGTGGATCTTATTCTATCAATATGACCAACCCAATCTGAATCCACATAACCATGAATATCAAGGGAAATCATGGCTCCTACCAAATTACCATGATAACACAAAGAATACTTTGAGATACCCTTCAAATATTTGAAGACTCTTTTAGCTGCATCCCAATGAACTCTACCAGGATTAGACATATATTTGGAAAGAAATCCCATTGCTCTTGCAATGTTTGGTCTACTACAGACCATAACATACATCAAACTTGCAACTGCACTCTGGTAAGGCACTCTCCTCATCTCTTTCATCTTTGATGGGGACATTGGACAATCTGAAATAGATGATTTTTTTCCAGCTGTAAAGGAACACATAATAGTCCAATCCTAGATGTTGTACCTCTGTAAAACCGAATTCCCATACTTACTTTTGCCTAGCCACAACCTTTTGTTCACTCTATCTCTTATAATTTCCATCCCAAGAATATGTTTTCCTACACCAAGATCTTTCATTTAAAATTTAGCAACAAGTTGAAACTTTAGTTATGAAATCATACCTTTCCCTTTACCAATAAATAACATATCATCAAAATATAATGTAATGTATAGGAAATGATCATCATTTGATTTATTATAAAAAAAATGATATGATTTTGAATGCTCAAATCCTAAACAAAACATATATGTATCAAATTTCTGGTACCACATCCTAGGACTCTGTTTGAGGCCATACAAATATTTATTTAAGTTACAAACCAAATTACTTTTACCTTTCACAACATAGTGCTTTGACTATGATATATAAATATCCTCCTCCAAATCACCATGAAGGAAAGCAGTTTTCACATCCATTTTCTCAACATCCAAATCATAAGCAGTAACAATAGAAAGAAAAAATCTAATGGATGTTATTTTTGTGACAAGAGTAAATATCTCACCATAATCAACACCCTCAATGTGAGAGTAGCATTTTGCAACCAACCTTATTTTACACTTCTCAATATCTCCATCTGAACTAGTCTTTTTCTTGAACACCCATTTATAACCAACAAGTTTTCATCCTTCAGGTAATGGTACAAGATCTCATGTATCATACTTTTTCGGAGCTTCCATTTCTTCTTCCATAACAATCTTCTAGGATTCTGCATCATTCATACCTAATGTATCTTCTACAGATCTAGGTTCATCCATATTAGTATTCAAAGAAAAAATACATCTCCAATCATCAGATGAATACCTTTCAAGTGGTTGTTGTTGGGAACAACAATGAAGGAAAACTGAGAGGGAGGGGGTCAATCAATTTTCACTGGATTATCAAACTTAACCACTAATATAAATCTGATTAACTGCAGTAACAACAAAGATAAGAAAATTGATAGCACAACACACAACACCAAGATTTTGACATGGAAAACCCAGTTAAGGGAAAAACTATGGTGGGAACCTACCCATAATAAGATGATACTCTGTAGTAGTATGTGAAAATAATTACAATGGGGAATGCACCTTCATTCAGGCTCACTTCCTAGAGCTCATTGATCAAGATACAATAACCTATAAGGCTGCAACCCTCAAGAAAGTCTCACTTACTTACAATAAGATTCACTACAATCCGGAAGGAATGAATTGTAATAATAGCATTTGCTAATGCCTAATGAAATTTTTGGTTAAGCACATTTGTCTGCTCTGCACCAATCTTTTCTCAATACACCACACCGAAAGATGAACTCCTTTGTTCGCACATACAACACTTTCTAATAATACATACACTACATCAACACTCAAATTACATAACTAAATCACTTATTTATACAATTCATCAACCTTGACTACAAGGTCGGCCAAATCCTCAACTCATAATTATAAAATTACATCACATGATACAAAGATCGACCACGAAACCAATATTATGATATACATGACATAATATGGACCTAAATCAAATGCTAGAACACGCAACACAACCAAAAATCATGCCAAGGTCAACCACAACATGCTACACCACCAAGAGTACCACATAACACAAATAATACTGGATCATCAAAATCACCAAAAACTTGCACAATGATTAATGTGAACCATAAAAAAAATAGGACATAATTAGGAAACACCAACAAACATGTTAGAATCATCCGTAACAACTACACCAACACCACTTATCAAATCTTCATCGATCAACATCTGAAACTCAAGAACACTCAAACAACAAGAACTGTCATGAGGAAAGATAACTTGCGGAGAACCAAATCATGAACTATCTAAAATGAAGATATCCAAAAACATCCCAAAAATCCTCCCAAAAACTCAACTCAAGATCTAATCACACCGAAATATACTGGAGGAAATACCAAACTCTAAATAACACTGGTCAGAAAAACCAAACTACAAACCGGATCACATGATATGATCAATTAAGTTTCTGGATCACTGAAACCAATACAGAAGGATATAATGATACAAGAAGTACTCCATACACCAAACCATGATCCCAATAAACCAATCTGCAACCACTAGAGCAATAAATCACAGGAATATGTTGACATCAATGACGACAACATATCCTAGCAGCAACAATGCCCAACAATCTCCCTCTTTGGCATTGATGGAAACATATGGATGTGAAAAACAATCAATTCAAATAAATAAACATCTCCAAAAAACTCCCCCTAAGATCAAGCAGGTAAAACAATTTTTCACATGCTTTCTCTCCCTCTTTGACAACAATGATAAAGGTTCTCAAAACAAAAAACCAAACTCACTCTCCCCTTTAGATAAACAAATCAACTCAACTGAACCACAAACATACTACTCAGGTAGAGGAGCAACATAAACTCATCAATCTAGACAAGAATATACTACTGTGAAGTCCATAGGATTGATGCAACTCAATGCATCTAGCTCCCATCAGGAGGGTTGGATACCCCTAACTTGTCTCTCAAATAGAAAAATGTATCTACAGGAAAAGGCTTAGTGAAAATATCAACAATTTGTTCCTTTGTAGATACATACTCTAGCTTTACTTCCAATTCATTGAATTTTTCTCTCAAGAAATGGTACTTGATTGATACATGTTTAGTCTTTGAATGTTGCAGCAGGTTCTTTGACATATTAATACCACTGGAGTTATCACAATATATGACATTAGGCTCATCATTGATAACTCTAATATCCTTAACATTTGTTTCATCGAAACTACCTGAGTGCAATTACTAGTAGCAACAATGTATTCAACTTCAACAGTAGATAGGGAAACTGGATCTTGTTTCTTACTAGCCCATGAAACCAATTTATTACCCAAAAAGAATGCACCACCAGAGGTACTCTTCTAGTCACCAACATCACTAGACCAATCAACATCAATGTAAGCATATAACATGAAATCATCATTCCTTGGATACCACAAACCATAATCCACAGTTCCTTTCAAGTATGTGAATATCCTCTTTACAATAGTGACATGACTCTCTTTCAGATCAGCTTGATATCTAGTAGTCATGCACACAACATGCATAATGGTAGGTCTAGTCTAAGTCAAGTATAACAGTCCACCAACCATAGATCTGTACAAGGTCTGATTAGCTTTCGAAGATTCATCATTTTTAGATAATTTGCAGCCAGTCACCATAGGAGTTCCAACAGGTTTAGAATCTTCTAACCCAAAATTCTTCAGAAATTCCTTTACATATTTAGCTTGAGATATAAAAATACCTTTTCCAGTCTGTGAAATCTGCAAACCTAAGAAAAATTTCATCTCTCCTATCATAGACATCTCAAATTCTTTCTGCATATCACCGACAAACTTCATACTCAAGTTATCATCTCTTGCGAAGATAGTGTCATCAACAAAAACTTCAACAATCAAGATGTTATCATTCTCAATCTTTAAATATAGATTAATGTTAGCAGTACCTTTATTAAATCCTAATTTCAACAAATACTTATCCAATCGAGCATACCAGGCCCTAGGGGATTGTTTCAATCCATAACGAGATTTCTTTAGTTTGCTTATCATGTCTCCATCATCTAATAATGAAAATCCATTAGGTTGTTCAATGTAGACTTCTTATTCAAGATCGCCATTCAAAAAGGCTGACTTGACGTCCATCTGATATGCCTTGAAATCCTTATAAGTAACATATGCAAGCAATAGTCTAATAGCTTCAAGTCTAGCTACCAGAGAAAAAGTCTCCTCATAATCAATCCCTTCCTTTTGTGAATATCCGTTGCATACCAGTCTTGCTTTATTTCTAACAAATTCACCGACTTCATTCAATTTTTTTCCTAAATACCCATTTAGTACCAATGACATTCTTGTTTTTAGGTCTAGGCACAAGTTCCCATGTGTTATTATTTTCAATCTGATTCAATTCTTATTTCATAGCCTTCATCCAATTTACATCTTTGCAAGCCTCAACAACATCTTTAGGTTCAAGTTTAGAAATCAAACATACTTCTTTAGTATCTAGCCTTCTTCTAGTCATCATGCCTTTATTTTTATCACCAATGATTTGATTTTTAGAATGATTCAATCTTACATACCTCAAAGTCTTCTAATTATTCTGATTTTCAAGGTCCTGCACCTCTCCATCGGTAGTAGCAATATATAGGTTAACACAATCTACCAGATCATTATGCTTCAATTCTTCAGTCTAAATTTATGTTAAAACACCATCCTGATCATCATCATATTCACATGTTCTGATTTTTTTTCCACATTGCTCATTAACCTTCACATTTTCACTTTCCACTATCTTCCTTAGTCTCTTATTGTAGCACCTGTAGGCTTTTATCTTTGTTGAATATCCCAATAAAATTCCTTCATCACTTCTCGCATCAAAATTTCCTATATCCTCATCTCTCTTGATATAACACTTGCTTACAAAAATTCTGAAATATCTCACAATAGGAACATGATCAAACCATAGCTCATAAGGAGTCTTATTGGTATCACCTTTTATATGTACTCGGTTGAACATGTAAACAACAATGATAACAAATTCTCTCCAGTAGATCTTCAAAACATTCCCTTCAAACAACATAGTCCTTGCAGTATCCAAGATAGTTTTGTTCTTCCTTTCAACAACTCCATTCTACTGCGGGGTTCTAGGAGTAGATAATTGTCTTCTAATCCCATGCTTCTCACAGAATGAATCAAACTCACCGAAACAAAATTATCCTCCTCTATCAAATCTCAGACATTTCACTTCCAATCCTGTCTCAGTCTCAACCTTTGCTTTGAATATCTTGAATTTGTCCAATGCTTCTGATTTTTCCCTCAAAAAGGCAACCCACATCATCCTAGAATAATCATCAATTAGCAACATGGAATATCTATCACCCTGCACACTTCTTATACTTGTAGGTCCACATAGGCTAGTATGCAAAAGATCTAGTAATCCATTAGATGTATACTACTTACTCTTTAAAGAAATTCTTGTTTGTTTTCCCATTCGACATTCCTTATATACCAGATTAGCAGGCTTAACAATCTTAGGCAAATCTCTAACTGCTTGAGTAGAACTGATCTTAATCATTGAATCAAAATTAATGTGACACATTCTCCTATACCACAATCAACTTTCATCAATCTGAGCAATAAAGCAACTTTTCTCACCGCCATTCAAATGAAAGATATTACCTCCAGTCTTGGTTCCTTATGCAATCTCTACACCGGAGGCATTTAGGATTTTGCATTTTCTATTCTTGAATTACAAATCATAACCATTGTAAACCATCTGTCCAACACTTAAAAGATTATGCTTCAAACCTTCAACATATAAGACATCATCAATTTTATGCTTACAATCAAAGAAAATAGAACCTCTACACCATGGATCACACAGGCTTTGTCATTCCCAAACTTACTATTCCATCATCATACCTCTCCATATTCACAAATTTACTTTTATCATCAATCATATGATGTACACAACCGATGTCAATCACCCATTCATCTTTCTCTTCAATTTAGTAGCTAAATCTTTCTCCTCAATAGTGCATCTTGTGGAATCAACAAGTACCGATCCAACTTCTGTAATAAAAATTAACACAATTTCATCTCCTTTTGATTCTTTGTCTGTAACACCTTTATCAACAACATAATAATAGTTCTTCCGATGCTTATACTTCTGGTTAGACTTGTAAGGCTTATCATACTTCTCATGCTTCTCATATCTATCATTCATATCATGCTTATCATATTTGTCATGCATATCATATTTAGATACTCTCTAGGCATCTAAAAGCAAAATGTCATATCTTATTGCAAGAGAAACATTTTAGAGGCAATTTTCCATCATACTTACCAGCTCCCTTAGGCAATCTTTGGGAAATCAATGCTTCAAGCTCATCCAATTCTCTTGCTTTCTCTTTCATATCTGTATATTATGTATTCGTTGAGATCAAACTTATGCTTTCCGAATATAGATGCTCTAAATGCAGTCTCAGACTTTCTGTGTGATTCACCAAACTCGCTCAATTCAAATGCAGTAATCTTTCCAACCAACATATATCTTGTCATTATAGTCACACTTCAAATCTCATCAATAGCAGCTACCTTAAGTTTGTAAGCAAGAGGAAATGATCTCAATACCTTAGCAACAATTTCATCTTCTTCAAGGGTTCCACCGACACATTTGATACCTAGGACAAGTTCATTCACCTTAGCCATAAAGGATTTTATGTTCTCATCTTCTCCCATCTTCAACATCTCATACTTCCATTTCAAACTCTGCAACTTAGCAACTTTGACTTGTTTATCTCCTTCATACAGGGTCTGAAGCTTCTCCTAGAACTCATGTGCAGTCCAAATTCCCTTTACATTAGTCATCTCGGAATCAATCAGGGCACTCAGTAATGCTTCCTTAGCTCTTATGTTATTTTCAACATCCTTGATCTCAACAACAGTAACCAATCCATTCTGAGGAACATAATAGGCATCCTTTGTAATCTTCTAGTAATCCTCTCCAAGACATCTCAAATGCACCTCCATCTGGTTCTTCCATATAGAATAGTTACTTCCATCAAATCTTAGACTCTCCTTCTTAAAGATAACACCTCCAGTTGCCATCTCGGATCTCCTCAAGTGGTCGAGCTTCTTTCAGAGGATCTAGCTTTGACACCAATTGTTGCCAACAACAATGAAGGAAAACTTAGAGGGGGGGGGTGAATCAATTTTCACTAGATTATCAAACTTAACGACAATTACAAATCTCATTAACTACAGTAACAACAAAGATAAGAAAATTGATAGTATAACACACAACACCAAGATTTTGATGTGGAAAACCCGGTTAAGGGAAAAACTATGGTGGGAACCTACCCACAATAAGATGATACTTTACAATAGTATGTTAAAATAATTACAATGGGGAATGCTCTTGCATTTAGGCTCACTGCTTAAGATACAATAACATGAAAGACTACAACCCTCAGGGAAGTCACAATGACTTACAATAAGATTCAGACTACAATCTGGAAGGAATGTACTGTAGTAATAGAATTTTCTAATGCCTAATGACAATTCTAGTTAAGCACATTTGTCTGCTCTACACCAGTCTCTTCTCAATACACCACACTAAAAGATGAATTAATTTGTTTGGACATACACCACTTTTCGATAATGCAAACATTATGTCAACACTCAAATTACATGACTAAATCACCTATTTATACAATTCATCAACCTTGACTACAAGGTCGGTCGAACCCTCAACTCATAATTACAAAATTACATCACACGATACAAAGATCAACCACTAGACCAATATTATGATATACATGACATAACATGGACCTAAATCAAATACTCAAACATGCAACACCACTGGAAATCACGCCAAGGTTAACTACAACACGCTACACCACCAAGAATACCGCATAACATGAACATCACTGGATCATGAAAATCACCAAAACATTGCACAATGATCAATGAAAACCATCAAAACAAATAGGACACAATTAGGAAACACCAACAAACATGTTAGAATCATCAGTAACAGTTGCACCAACACCACTTATCAAATCTTCATCGATCAACATCTAAAACTCAAGAACACTCAAACAACAACTATCACAGGGAAAGATAACTTGCAGAGCACCAAATCATGAACTATCTAAAATCAAGATACACAAGAACATCCAAAACAATCTCCCAAAAACTCAACTCAAGATTTGAGCACATCGGAATATACCGTAGGAAATATCAGACTCTACAAAGCACTGATCAGAAAAACAAAACTGCAAACCGGATCGCATGGTATGATCAATTAAGTTTTCAGATCACTGAAACCAATACAGAAGGATATAATGATACAAGAAGTAGTCCATACACCAAACCATGATCCCAATAAACCAATCTGCAATCACTAGAGCAATAAATCACATGAATATGTTGACATCAATGACAACAATATATCCTAGTAGCAACAATGTCCAACAATTGCCTATGTCTTGTAGACCTTTGAATAAGTTGAGTTGGAGCTTCCTCCTCCTCTTCTGAATATTTAGAGCTATATGAGCTCTCCTCAGCTTCTTGCCTATCTAGGGGTCTTGATTCAACTCTTTCAGGCGTAGAAGGGAATTGAATCACATCTTCCTATTTAGTCTATTATGTTTGCAATGTAACAAAAAGAGACTTAATTTATCTAAAATTAATGTTCACTTGTACTAGTATGTATTACCATTTGTGCAAGAGGGTCAAAAATCTTGTATCCTTTCACACCATAGTTGTATTCGATGAAGATACATTTCACAACCTTGTTCTCCAACTTTGTTCGTTTCTCCTTTGACAAATGTGCATATGCCTCGCAACCAAAATCTCTAAGATGTCTCAATGAAGGCTTGTGACCTGACCATGCTTCCATAGGTATTTTATCAACAAGGGTTGACGTAGGAGACTTGTTAATTAGCTAGCAAGCAACAGCAACAACTTCAACCCAAAATTTTTGTTATAGACCAGTACCACTCAACATACTCCTAGACTTCTCCATTAGTGTCCTATTCATTCTTTTTGCAACTCCATTATGTTGTGGAGAATACATAGTTGTCTTTTGTCTATTAATGCCATAGTTTTTATAGAATCTATCAAAATCATTAGAGCAAAATTCACCACCATTATCAGTTCTCAAATGTTTAATTTGCTTTCTAGTTTGCAACTCAATAATTGCTTTAAACTCTTTAAAATGACAAAAAAACTTTAGATTACTCTTTAGAAATTATACTCATGTCCCTCTACTAAAGTCATCAATAAATGAAACATAATATGTGAATTTTCCAATGGAAGATGTAGACACATAAATCTATCCAGTAAATTAAATAGATATTTAATATTTATATAATGCACTAATATTCTTCTATTAATTGTTAGGAACCAAAAAGGACAACTGAGAGAGGGGGGGGGGTGAATCAGTTATGAACCATTTGTCAATAAATTATAGATCAAATGCAAATTATTCCAACTTAAACTTAATGCCGGTAAACCAAACTTAAATGTCAATAAAACAGATTAACAATTATAGTAGTACCGGGGTAACTTAACGCATGAAACATAAAGAGAGCCAATTATCCACAACACATGACACAAAGATTTTGATGTGGAAACCCAGTAAGGGGAAAAACCATGGTGGGAAACCCTACCAACAATCAGATGATACTACTGCAGATAGTAAGTGTATACAATGGGGTTTGCACATGCAGAAAGGCCAACCGCCTAGAGCTCACTGCTCAATCACAAAATAGGAGTCACACTGACTACAATTGAATGGTTAAATCCAATGATAATATACTACTCAAAATAGCATCTGCAATGCTAGATTCAATACCAGTTTAAGCTCTGAACATGAGTGTCAAACACCTTCATAACCTTCCTTCAACCTTCAAATAATGTCTGCATGATTCGTACAAGGATCTACTTATTTTTTCTCTTCAATATTCGAACACACTCATACCATATCTGATCTTCAATAAGATCTTACAATCATTTATACAAAACCTAAGACCAAATGTATAGGTCGGCTCACTAAAGATATTACAATTAAATCAATTACAAATAAGTCTTGATGCGATGCAATATGTTGAATCAATACAATATCCAATCAATAAACCATTCCCAAAACGTGTCGTGTTGAACTAGAATAGATATCATGTATCGGTCCATAACCTAGACCTATCTATCGGTAAAGGCAAATCTATCAACCAATCCATGTCTTCAACATAATAAAATGATCTCTAGATGATAACAAGTCATCATCGCTGCCAGTGAACAATATAACCTACTAGTGAGCACATACCGGTGACTTTGCATAAGTCACTAACCATCCCGATGAACATAATGTAGACCACCAAGAAGACAAGTGTTGACATCAATGACAAAACCAATGCAACACATGACAAGGTCATCCATAATACCAACAATCTCCCCCTTTGGCATTGATGGCAACACTAGATGGAAAAACATCTAAATGCCAAAAACAAAATGCCAAAAACCAATAAACCAACAATCTCCCAAAGATAGATCAATACAAAGTTTTGTAACAGAAACAGAAACCAAAACCAAAAATACATATATCCAAAGAGTATATCTCTTCCTTAAGGTATAATTCTTTTCCATAGATATCTCTCCCCCTTTGGCATCAAATGCCAAAGCAGTTAAGAATTCAAAACATAACATTAAGCTAACTAACCCCCCTGAGCAGTAGCTCTCCTTCATCAAAGCCAGAAAAAGATTTTTCTATTAGTCCCTGTCGGTTTTATGCCAATCTTCATCATTCAAGTCTCTACTAGTGGGGAAATTACCCCAAGTTGCTCTCTGAGATATTCAAATGTTTCCTTAGGCAAAGGATTTGTAAAGATATCTGCAATTTGTTCTTTAGTATTCACATAAACCAATCTCACTTCATTTGCTTCAACATTCTCTTTCAGAAAATTGTACTTAAAAGAAACATGCTCTGTATTAGAGTGAAATACCAAATTCTTTGATATATCAATTGCTGTTGAATTATCACAATAGATAATTATTGGTTCTTTGCATTTTACCTTTATATCCTTCAACATTTGCTTGATCCATAATACTTGAGTACAATTAGTTGCTGCTGCAACATATTCTAATTTTGTTGTATATAATGATGTACAAATCTGCTTCTTGCTTATCCATGAAATCAATCTTCTACCAAGAAAGAATGCACTGCCAGTGGCACTCTTTCTGTCATCTACATCTCCTGCCCAATTTGCATCGGTGTATGCACATAAATCAAAATTTTCATCTTTAGGATACCATAAACCAAGATTTGTTGTGCCTTGTAGGTACCGGAAAATCCTTTTAACTACTGATTCATGATTTCCTTTAGGATTGCTTTGAAATCTAGATACAATACATACTGCATTCATTATATCATGTCTCGTTTGTGTCAAATACAGTAAACCTCCAATCATAGATTTGTATCTTGTCGGATTAATAAGAGCTGAATCATCCTTCAATGTCAATTTATCAGTTGTAGTCATAGGAGTACTTACTGGTTTGGAATTTTCCATACCAAATTTCTTCAAGAGTTCCTTCAAGTACTTTGTTTGACATATGAATATACCTTTATCTGTTTCTAAAATTTGTAAACCTAGAAATTTTTTTATCTCTCCAATCATAGACATTTCAAATTCTTTTTGCATCTAGTTAGCAAAGTCTTTACATAATCCATCTCCACCTCCAAAAATGATATCATCCACAAATACTTCTATAACCAAAATATCATCATTGGTAATTTTGTAATATAAATTGTTGTCAGCATTACCTTTTGTGTAACCAAGCTTCAAAAGATATTTATCTAGTCTAGCATACCAAGCTTTGGGAGCTTGCTTCAAACCATATAAAGCTTTCCTTATGTTGGGACCTATAAAATTTTTTGCTAAATTTGGTGACCCAATGAAGCCTTGCTTTAAGGATTTCTCTTCGCTACTTTGTAAAGCAAGGCCGTAAAAAATTTAAAACCTGTAGGCAAATTCTTTCAGCAAGTGTATCACCAAATCCCCTGCATCGCACATGGGAAGCAAAGAAACTTCAATGCAGATGCAATCAGCCTATGTAAGGCATTTCTACTTGGGCGCCAAATTGGGTTTACAAAAGAAATGAACTTTCAGGCATAAACATTTATCCCACATTGGTCGCACGGAGGAAATTTGTTGTATTTAAATACTTGGTTGTGCACATCCTTAGTGTCAAAGCTTTCAAGCTTTTGACGAGTGGTTGATCAAGCAAGAGGTGCCCCCCCCCCCACCCCCCCCGCGTGTGCGTGCATCTTAGAGCAGCCAAATTTTGCAATGGAAAGGCAAAATAACTAGTGAGAAAGTCAGGCAGATCAATGGTGGTCGCTAGGTCATGATTGTAAGTTGCTCATTAGAGTATCCATCGCGACTAGGTGACAAGGCGGGCCTAGGTCCAATAGAAGGTCAGGCCTAAAGTGATGTGGCGGTTAAGGTGGTGCCTAGTTGGATCTAAAGGTGAACCAGAGGCTGACACGTGGTGGGCCCGACAGAAGGGGTGAGCGGCAAAGACCAATGCGAGACCTCACAACTCAAACCCAATCTCCAGCTCACTAGCATAAAATGCTAACACCCAAAAGATTAGAGTCCTCGCGAGTGAGCATATCTACAGATGATCCAACGATGGTCGCTAGGTCACGATGAGAAACTGCTAGTTGGCATATCCCTCACGACCCCACAACAAAGAAGAGCTTCATTTTGGCAATTAGTGGAGGCCATGCTAAGGTGTCAGAGTGGAGAGCCCAGAATGAATACCCTCACAATAGGTGGTGCTCAGCTATAAACTCCAGAGCTAATCAAAGGATGTCACGCTAACCAGGTGGCAGTCCCGGTGGCAGTCCTGGTGGGCTCGAGGCGAGTCAGGATGTGCCACGTAGCGGGAGAATAAGAAGAATCAGGGCATGCCCAAGTTAGGTGGCAAGTCCAAGGTGGCAGGTAGATGGATCCAAAGACATATTAGGATGTGACACATGTTGGGCCCACCAGAAAAGAAAGTGACAATGGGAGCCGCTCAGGCGAGGTAAAAGCCAGACAAGTCAAGATAGATCAATGATGATCTGAGGTAGATCAACGACTATCACCAAGTCACAATGAAAAGTTGCTCGATGGCTAAAAGCCACAACTTGGCGACCAAGTGGTGGGGCCTGATAGAGAAGGAGAGCAGTTTGGAGGAAATAAAAAGAACAAGCAAGCCGAGGAAGAAACAAAGAGCTTCATTCCGATGGTGAACCTAGGTAGTGCTGAGGTCGCAGGATAAGGGCCCTAGAATGAACCAGATGGTGCAACATGGTAGAGATGCATGGAAGATGTCTGCACAGGAATTTCAAAGATTTAAATATAATTTTTGACTATGGTGAACAGGTGGAAATTTAAACGACTGGCCTACAGAGGGATTAATGTGCCTAAGGGATTCTTTTTTGCCCGATATATAAGTGTTATATATCGTTGGAAAGCTCTTGATCCAAGAAATCTGATTTTGCAGTCAAGTGTAACCCACAACAAGTATTTTTGGGGCAGTTACCTCAGGATCTCAGATTGGATTTTTCACTTAGAGAGATTGGATGTTCTGCAGTCCAAGTTGTGCGAATCAGTTAATGCTGAAAGATAGGGTGGTTGCCGTTGTTAAAGAATGAAATTTGATTTTGTCCTCCCTGCCTTCTTATTCGAGAGTCTTCTCATTTTGTAGAGGTTCCAGACTTTTTGTGAGCAAGGCTCCATAATCTCGGTTTCCAATTCTGGGCTTTTTTTCAAATTTGTAATACAATGTCCCTTTTCAAGTAATAGAGTATCTTCTTGCTGTAGATTTTTTTTGTTGCAAGTCACATATATGTAAGGCATATATAGAGTTTATTGGATTGTCTCTAGGCCTTCTCTTATGTTCAATGAATCCAATCTTCAAGGGAGTTTGGGTTTGTACTCTCAAAGTGGGAGTGTAATGAGTGTTCTTAGGTACTCTTCAAGGAAGAGTTTAAACTCTATGAATAATCATTTTGGATTTAGGATAATGTCTAGATATGTATGATCCTTTATATGAGTTTAGAATGTATTAATTTCAGGCATTAATACAGGGATATCTTTCTTAATAAATTGGATTTGCAATAGAAGTTTTCATTTGCAGATTGATGTATGACTCCATGCCCTTGGATAAGGCACTGGTCCTCCAGATTCTGGGGATTCTCAAAGAGTTTTGATAATCAATATCCATTTACTTTTATGTTGTAGTTTAGTTTGTTCCACCTATCTCATGCTCCAATCTTGTTGAGATGTCAATGTAGATTTAGCTCATCTGTAGTAACCTCCTTGTTATTGAGCCTTGTGAGATCTATCTACTTTTATTGATGCCCTATGTTTGTAACTGGTTGTACTTTGTGCATCAAAGGGTGTCCCCCCCTAGGTCTTGCAGAACCTGAAGTGTAGGAGGATTATTAGGATCCTATGTTATGTTGTCCAAGCCCTGAAGCATTTCATTGATTGAGATGGGCTATTTCATAGATAGTTTGCAGGTGAACTTGGGTGTCTTTTTTGAGACCAAGAAAATGGGGACTCTGCTGGGGAAATATGAAATTTATTGAAGATACTTTCCTCCATGAAGGAGGTGGTGACTCTATATGAAGATCAGTGTACAATGTTAGAAGGTCTAAGAAAGATCTCACCAAATATCAAAACAAAAGTTGCAATACCCAGGTATTTTCCAAACTTGGTATTTAAAGATTGTAAGAATTTTTGTTCCTTACCAAGTGAGTTTCAACACTAAGAAGGAAAAGGAATAAGTTAGGTTGCATGCTCCTATCAGCTTAAAAGCACGGTTGAATCATTTTGAATAAGTGGGAAGATAGACTCTAGCTGCAATAATTCTTTTTGCTTGAAAATAGTGATTGTATTTAAGCAAGGTCGCAACTAGCAATGAATTGTTGTAGAAATTTCTCTATTAAAGGTTATGTGCCATTTTGTTCTGATGGCATACTTGGTTACTCAAATCAGATTCCAAGTAATATTAGTAAGCACTTACCATTGTTTAATGGGGACTAGAAACAATCAACAAGAATGAATGTGCAAAACTTTGTTGATTTAATGAATGACTATGATGTCTACCATGAGGATATTTGCATGAAGTTGTTTGTGCAAAGCTTGAAAGGGAATGCCATGATTTGGTTCTAATTTTTGTAGGAAGCTTCTATTCCCTCATGGGAAGAATTAGTTGCATCTTTTCTCGAGCAATTTGCTAAGAGAATGAACTTTAATGATATGCTAAGGAAGGTGAATTAGTGCCAGCCTTCAATGTCAAATTTTCCAAAGCACTGGATGAGATCCCACAATGGTATAGACTAAATGACAAAGTGTCTTTAGTGATTTATTTGGATGCCTTTGGAAGTAATATGAGTTACAGGTTGAGGGATAAAGAGCCAAAGACATTACATTAGGCTTTTGTGATAACCATGGACATAGAGAAAAACTTAAAATATGGTATTCCTATAGGATTTTTATCTACCAGTGTTCGCTGTCATGATATTGGAAATGCCAATTGTGTTGAAGATGAAGTGAGAGAGTTTTCAGATTTCACTTCTTGTAACCATGTTGATGATTTGTCTGATATGAAAGTTGAGCATAAAATTATTTCAGATGATTTTAATGGTACACATGATTGCAATGAAAATACAACCCATATTGATGAATAGATTTATGAAGAATGTCACATTGAACGGTAGCGTGCAACTCTTCTTGAAAGGATTGAACAATTGAATGCATCAATTAATGATGACATGAAGAAAATTGCAAATACTCACCATGTTTCAGTAGAGGTTGAAAAGAAGTCTTATGACAAGGAATTATCAACAAAAGAATGTGAGAACCAGAGTCATGAAGATACAGCTGAAGATAGTAGTAATTCTTTTGTTGACATAAATATTGATGTGCCTAATCCTAAAAAATAATTCTACATATGCTGATGAAGAGCTTATTGCTTGTGAAGATGTGGATAATTGCTCATATGCCGGCAACAATGATGAAACTATTGAAGTTCATTGTTACCGTGATATACATGTTGATATTACTTACCAAGATGATTCCAATGAAAATGATGGCCATAGTGTCAATCCTTGTGATTGTAACAGATGGAATGTTGAAGACAATTTTATTTCAGATTCGGTTTCTTCCTTTTTAGATAAACAAGATTGTGACAACAAAATGGATGATGTTTGCAACAGGCGAATTTCTAATGATTTATTTGATGTTGATATAGATCATATCCAGCCGTGGCTTTGCCATAATGTTCACACAAGGGGTTTGCATTTTATTTCTAACCCCTTGTATGAAGAGGTGCAGGATATGCCAGATGTTGTAAATGGTGAACCTGTTCATGAATCTGACACCATTCCATGCAGCAGTAACATGTGTCAGGATGAAGATTTTTGTAATGAGTTTCCTGCTAGTATGTTTGAACCCCATCTTGAAGTTTTTCATGCAAAGATAAGTGAATGTTCAAATCTTATTTCAGATTATATGTTTGTGCCTGAGGTATATGCATTTTTTCAAGAGTGGGATATCAAAGATGTTGATTTATTGCATATAGTAGATGATGAAAAAAATGGATATGTTTCAGTGCTTGATTATGAAAGTAAGGTCCAAAATTATTTTCATGATGAGTGTGCATATAATGTCTACTGGAAAAGCATGTTGAATAATGTGTGTCGCAACACAAACACATCTCTGATGATCAATATTTGCTTCTTATTGCGTACATTACCAAGTGATGAGAATCAGATTTTTGATAAGGGAAAGAGTTGGCTTCATCTTGGATGGCTTGGAGCCATTTTATAAATAATTTCTTTGCTGTACAGTTACTTTGTTTTCTGTTGTGTGGTTTCCAATAAGGAACCCCTGTTTTGGACAGTGAAGCTCATTGAAGATTTTAAAAGAAGAAGTGTCCTATTTTTGAGTGGTCTGCTCTACCAAAGATTTTGAATTCTTGTGTTAACCTTGCAATCAACCATCCCCAGTCAGAGCCAATGTTGGGACCTATAAAATTATTTGCTAAATTTGGTGACCCAATGAAGCCTTTCTTTAAGGATTTTATTTTCACGGCTTTATAAAGTGAGGGTGTAAAAACTTTAAAACCCATTGGCAAATTCTTTTGGCAAGTGTATAGCCAAATCCCCTACATCGCACATTGGAAGCAAATAAAATTCAATGCAGATGCAATCATCCTATGTAAGGCATTTCTAGTTGGGCACCAAACTGGGTTTACAAAATAAATAAACTTTTAGGCATAAACATTTATCCCACATTGGCCGCGCAGAGGAAATTTGTGGCCAAATTTTGCAGCAAAAAGGCAAAATAACTAGTGAGCAAGTCAGGCAGATCAATGGTGATCGCAGATGATCCAATGGTGGTCGCTAGGTCGCGATGGGAAGCTACTCGTTAGAGTATCCATCATGACTAGGTGACAAGGCGGGCCCAGGTCTAGTAGAAGGTTAGGCCTAAAGTGACGTGGTGGTTAAGGTGGCACCCAGTTGGATCCAAAGGTGAACCATAGGATGACATGTGGCAGGCCTGACAAAAGGGGTGAGCGACAAAGACCAATTCGAGACCTCACAACTTAAACCCAGTCTCTAGCTCGCTAGCATAAAATGTTAACACCCAAAAGATTAGAGACCTCACAAGCGAGCAAATCTGCAGATGATCCAATAGTGGTCGCTAGGTTGTGATGGGAAGTTGCTCGTTAGAGTATCCATCATGACTTGGTGAGAAGGTGGGCCCAGGTCCAGTAGAAGGTCAGGCGTAAAGTGACATGGCTGTTAAGGTGGTGCCCAGTTGGATCCAAAGGTGAACTAGAGACTGACACATGGTGGACCCGACAAAAGAGGTGAGTAGCAAAGACCAATTCAATACCTTGCAACTTAAACCTAGTCTCTAGCTCACTAGCATAAAATGCTAACACCCAAAAGATTAGAGACCTTGTGATTAAGTAGAATTGCAGATGATCCAATGGTGGTCATTAGGTCGCAGTGAGAAACTACTAGTTGGCATATCCCTCGCGACCCCACAACAAAGAAGAGCTTCATTTCGGCAGTTAGTGGAGGTCATGCTAAGGTGTTAGAGTGGAGAGCCCAAAATGAATACCCTTGCGACAGGTGGTGCATAGTTGTAAACTCTAGATCTAATCAAAGGGTGTTGTGCGACTGACCAGGTGGCAGTTGAGGTGGCAGTCTCGGTGAGCTCTGGGTGAGTCAGGACATGCCATGCAGCGGGAGTATAAGAAGAATCAGGGTGGGCCCAAGTCAGGTGGCAAGTAGATGGATCCAAAGGCATATCAGGATGTGACATGTGTCAGGCCCGTCAGAAGAGAAAGTGATAATGGGAGCCGCTTAGGCGAGGTAAAAGCTAGACAAGTTAGGGCAGATCAACGGTTGTCGCCAAGTCGTAATGGAAAGTTGCTCGATGGCTAAAAGTCGTGACTTGGCGACCAAGTGGTGGGGCCCGATAGAGAAGGAGAGCATTCCGGATGAAATAAAAAGAACAAGAAAGCTGAGGAAGAAACAAAGAGCTTCATTCCAGCGGTGAACCTAAGCGGTGCTGAGGTGGTAGGATAAGGACCCCATAATGAACCAGATGGTGCCACATGGTAGAGATGCATGAAAGATGTCTGCACGAGAATTTCAAAGATTTAAATATAATTTCAGACTATGGTGAACAGGTGGAAAATTAAATGACTGACCTGCAGAGAGATTAATGTGCCTAAGGGATTATTTTTTGCCCGATATATAAGTGTTATATATCGTTGGAAAGCTCTCGATCCAAGAAATCTGATTTTGTAGTCAAGTGTAACCTATGACAAGTATTTTTGGGGAAGTTACCTCAGGATCTTAGATTGGATTTTTCACTCAGAGAGATTGGATGTTCTGCAGGCCAAGTTGTGCGAATCAGTTAATGCTGAAAGATAGGGTGGTTGCCGTTGTCAGAGAATGAAATCTAATTTTGTCCTCCTTGCCTTCTTATTTGAGAGTCTTCTCATTTTGTAGAGGTTCCAAAATTTTTTTGAGCAAGGCTCCATAATCTCGGTTTACAATTCTGAGCTTTTTTCCAAATTTGTAATACAATGTCCCTTTTCAAGTAATAAAGTATCTTTTTGTTGTAGATTTATTTTTTTGTCGGTCACATATATGTAAATCGTATATACAGTTTATTGGATTGTCTCTAGGCCTTCTCTTATTTTCAATGAATCCAGTCTTCAAGGGAGTTTGGGTTTGTTCTCTCAAAGTGGTAGTGTAATGATTGTTCTTAGGTACTCTTCAAGGAAGAGTTTAAACTCTATGAATAATCATTTTGGATTCAGGATAATGTCTGGATATGTATGATCCTCTATTTGAGTTTAGTATGTATTAATTTTAGGCATTAATACAAGGATATCTTTCTTAATAAATTGGATTTGCAATAGATGTTTTCATTTGCAGACTGATGTATGACTCCATGCCCTTGGATAAGCCACTAGTCCTACAGATTTTGGGGATTCTCAGAGAGTTTTGACTATCAATATCCATTTACTTTTATGTTGTAGTTTTATTTTGTTCCACCTATCTCATGCTCCAATCTTGTTGAGATGCCAATGTAGATTTAGCCCATCTGCAGTAACCTCCTTGTTGTTGAGCCTTGTGAGATCTATCTACTTTTATTGATGCCATATGTTTGTAACTGGTTGTACTTTGTGCATCAAAGGGTGTCCCCCCCTAGGTCTTGCAGAACCTGAAGTGTAGGAGGATCATTAGGATCCTATGTTATGTTGTCCAAGCCCTAAAGCATTTCATTGATTGAGATTGGCTATTTCATAGATAGTTTGCAGGTGAACTTGGGTGTCTTTTTTTAGACCAACACCTTAACCTGCAAACCATATCCTTATTATCTGTCAAAGAAAATACATCAGGTTGTTCAATGTAAACTTCCTCCTCAAGATCTCCATTAAAAAATGCACATTTTACATCCATCTGATAAACTTTATAGTTTTTTTGAGCTGCAAATGCAAGAAATAGTCTAACTGCCTCAATTCTGGCTACCGATGCAAAGCTTTCATTATAATCAATTCCTTCTTTCTGTGAATAACCTTTACAAACTAATCTTTCTTTGTTCCTGATTAGTTCACCATTGTCATTAAGTTTATTTCTATATACCCATTTAGTTCCAATTACATGTTTGTCTTTAGAACGGGGAACTAATGTCCAAGTATTATTCTTTTCAATTTGTTCTAATTCATCTTCCATTGCTTTTATCCAATGTTCATCCCGACATGCTTCAATAACAGATACTGGTTCAACTTGAGAAATTAAACATTCCTCTTCATTTGCCAATCTTTCTCTAGTCATAACACCTTGATTCTTGTTTCCAATTATCTGATTCTCTTAATGATTCAATCTTACATACCTGGGTTTGTTCTGATTTCCACTTACATGTTGTTGTTCTTCAATCACAATTGAGTTTTCTGATGATGCTGGTGTGACTGGATCTTCACTTTGTACCGGTGCAATCTGTGTCGGTTCATTTATAATCATTTCAACTATCGGTTCTACAGATCTTGAATCTCCTCTAAAATGTTCATCTATCTTCACATTGGTAGTCTCAATGATTTTCTGTAATATTTTATTATAACATCTATATGCCTTGCTTTTAGATGAATAACCAAGAAATATTCCTTCATCACTTCTAGGATCAAATTTGCCAATATACTCATCTCTTCTAATATAACATTTGCTTCCAAATATTCTGAAATACTTAAGAGTAGGAATATGACGAAACCATAGTTCATAAGCGGCTTACCGGTTTCACTTTTGATATGAACTCTATTGAAAGTATAAACCGTTGTATTTGATGCTTCTCTCCAGTACACATGAGGTAGATTTGATTCCATTAGCATGGTTCTTGCTGCATCCAGAATAGTTTTATTTTTGCTTTCCACAACTCTATTTTGTTGGGTTGTCTGAGGTGCTGATAGTTGTCTTTTGATTCCATTCACTTCACAGAATGCATTAAATTCTCTAGATGTAAATTCTCCTCCTTGATCTGATCTCAAACATTTGATTTTCTTGTTGGTTTCATTCTCTACCATTGCCTTGTATATCTTGAATCTTTCAAAAGCTTCTGATTTCTCCCTGAGAAAAGTAACCCAACACATTCTAGAATAATCATCAATTATTAGCATAAAGTATCTATCTCCTTGTAGACTTCTTGTTCTTGTTGGACCACCTCAATCAGTATGAATTAAATCAAGAATATTATTGGATTTCTCAGTAGTGCTTTTAAATGCCGTTCTAACTTGCTTTCCCATTTGACATTCCTTACATACCGGATTATGAGGTTTCACAATCTTAGGTAAATCCCTTACTGCTTTAGTTGAACTGATTTTTGCAATGCAATCAAAATTCATATGACAAAGTCTTTTATGCGATAACCAACTTTGATCAATGTGTGCAATCAAAAATGTTTTATCACTGGTATTCAAGTGAAAGATATTACCTTTAGTCTGATTACCGGTTGCAATCTCCAATCCAGTTCTATTTATGATTTTGCATTTCCCATTATTGAATTATAATTGAAATCCTTTCTCAGCTAACTGACCAACACTCAAAAGATTATGCTTTAAACCTTCTACATAATAAATAATGTCAGTATTGTGCTTACCATCCAAAGATATAGTGTATATTCCTTTGATTAAACAAGCTTTATCATCTCCAAACCTTACTAGAACTCCATTAATTTCTTGAAATGATAAGAATTTTCTTTTATCACCAGTCATATGATGCGAGCATCCACTATCTATAATCCATTCATCCTTTTCTTCAATTTTTGTTGCTAGTGCCTGCTCTACCCGTTTGACAATAGGTGTCGCTTGATCTTCTTTTATTGCAACAAAAGCCCATCCATTACCTACTAGATCTTCATCTGAATCATCTACATAGTAACATGACTTATCTCTATTTTTCTTAAAGTTGTATCTCTGATATTCAGGGTTAGGCTTATATGATCTTTTTGCTTCCTTCCATAGTCTTGCATGTCTATCAGGACATCTAGAAGCTATATGACCAACTTTAGTGCAATTAAAACATTTGAAAGGTGCTTTACCTTCATACTTACTTCCTGTTGGACCTTTAGGAATCTTCATTGCATAGAGTGCTTCAAGTTCTTCTTTTTCTCTCCTCATATGTTCAAGTTATTTTGCATAAAGTGCTTTCCAATCAGTTTTATCAGATGATGATGCTAATGATGATGCTTTGAAAGCTAAATCAGTCTTGACTAAAGCAACAAGACCAAATTCCTCAAGTTCAAATGCAGAAAGTTTTCCAACCAAAGTATCTTGAGAAATTGAAGTATTAGGCATTGTTCTCAACTCATTAATAGAAGTCACTTTGATTTTGTAAGTCGGTGGAAAATCTCTTAAAACTTTAGACACAATTTCATCTTCACTTAAGGATCCTCCACAACATTGTATTCCTAAAAAAATTTCATTAACTCTTTCTATAAATGCATAAATTGTTTCATCTTCTTCCATTTTTAAATTTTCATACTTGACTCGGTAACATTCCAGTTTTGCAATTTTGACAGTGGTATCTCCTTCATTCAGTGTTTCCATCTTATCCCAAATAACTTTAGCAGTAGATCGATCTGATAATCCCATGATTTGCTGATCTGATAATATGCTCAGAAGTGCTTCTCTTGCTTTGCAATCATTGTCCAAGTCCTTAGCCAATGTTGGTGGATGAGATTGATTCAGAGTAGGACCAACATAGCCATTCTTTGTAACATCCCATATATCTCTTCCAATGCAGTTCAGATGTATTTCCATTTTGATCTTCCATATACCATAGTTAGTTCCATCAAGCTTCGAACTGTCCTTCCTTAAAATATTTGTTGCCATAGGATCTCCTCAAGTTGTTAGGCTTCTACAAAAAGAGAACTTAGCTCTGATACCAATTGTTAGGAATCGGGAAGGACAAATGAGAGGGGGGGGGGTGGTGAATCAGTTGTCAATAAATTATAGATCAAATGCAAATTATTCCAACTTAAACTTAATGTCGATAAAACAAATTAACACTTATAGCAGTACCAATGTAACTTAATGCATGGAACATAAAGAGAAACAATCATCCACAACACATGACATAGAGATATTGACGTGGAGACTCGGTAAGGGGAAAAACCATGGTGGAAAACCTTACCCACAATCAGATGATACTATTGCAGATAGTAAGTGTATACAAATGGGGTCTGCACATGCAGAAAGGCCAACCGCTTAGAGCTCACTGCTCAATCACAAAAAAGGAGTCACACTGACTATAATTGGATGGTTAAATCTAATGATAATGTACTGCTCAAAATAACATCTGCAATGTTGGATTCAGTACCGGTTTAAGATCTGAACATGAGTGTCAAACACCTTCATAACCTTCCTTCAACATTCAAATAATTTCTACGTGATTCGCACAAGGATCTACTTATTTTCACTCTTCAATATTCGAACACACTCATACCATATATGATATTCAATAAGATCTTACAATCATTTATACAAAACATAAGACCAAATGTATAGGTCAGCTCACTAAATATTTTACAAATAAATCAATTACAAATAAGTCTTGATGTGATACAATATGTCAGCTCAGTACAATATCCAATCAATAAACCATTTCCAAAATGTGTCGTGCTGATTTGGAATAGATATCATGTACCGGTCCATAACCTAGACCTATCTGCCGGTAAAGGTAAATATGTCAACCTGATTAGACCAATAAGCATAACACCAAATCCAAACATCCAATCCATGTCTTTGACATAATCAAATGATCTCCAGATGATAACAAGTAATCATCATTGCCGGTGAACAATATAACACGTTGGTGAACGCATACCGATGAATGTTACATACTGATGAATGTGCATAAGTCAATAACCATACTAGTGAACATAATGTAGACCTCCAAGAAGACATGTGTTGACATCAATGACAAAACCAATGCAACACATGACGAAGTCATCCATAATACCAACATTAACTAAATGTACATTTAATTAATTTATTTTGACCTCATTCTGCTATTTCAATTAAATAATTTTGATGAAGAATCTTTAAAATCTCGTGCTTTTCAAAAAAGATCTACCTTGTCCTAGTCTCTCAATAGAAGTGGTCAAATATCATTGTCATATCTACCTCAACAATAAATCACCTATTGAGTCATTTCCCATCTAGGGAAGTCTTTCATTAACTCATCTTCTTTCAAACTCTCATCCATCGTCTTACATTCTACAATCCACAATCACCTATTAGATATTCCAATGGTTCCACATTTCCTCTTCCTCATCATTTTCTTGGGTCATTCTAAACACACATCTTCCACATTTTCTGCTCAGCTCATTCAACATCAATCGTCAAACTCATAATTCCAAGGTTTAAATTCACTTTCAAAACTCATAATCAAAACATCAAAATTCCCTTCAACTCTCAACACAAAGAGGTCTTGTCCTTAGTTTTTTTTAGGATATTACTCATCACACCAACAACAAATAATCTCTAAGTGTTTCTCTACATTTAGGATCCATCATCCTAAGGGGAATAACTAAGCACCATAGGTAGGTTAAAACTAGCTTTTGAGTGCATCTTCTCATAGCTAGGTAGCTTGAAATTGTAACAACACAAACCTTTCTACACCTTATCTCGCAATTGTTGAAAACCAAGCAAGAAATCCAAAAAAGGACTTAGTTAACATCCAACCTTTAGTGAAAGAGATCACTTATCCACAAACATTTCAACTCATCATCACCATTATCAAATCTTGGAACTATAATAGGGGATCAACCACCCACTTTTCATTCATCTCATTTCCATAAAACACAAGATTCAGACATGGCTGAAACTAAGTCTCAAAGTCAGAGACACAGACAAAATGAAATACATCAAGAATCGAAAGAGGAAGAATACCTCAACCCCTTTCATCTTAGTGAATTTGTAGGGGGAGAAGACCCAAAAACTCCCATACAAGAGGAAATTGAATGAGCAACACATGACCCTAGATTTAACAAACTCTTTGATGAGATTATCAAGGGGAATGTTGAAGCCCATTTCCTATGACTTTCTCAAGAAGGTGCAAAACTCCCTATAGACTCTATGTTAGACAGTTCTGATACCGGGAGAAAACTGAGAAGGGGGGGGGTGTGAATCAGTTTTCTCACAAGTATAATAGTTAATTATAAACTTTATATAAGAGCATAAAGAAACCAACACAATGAAAGATGAATCATGAAAGCATAGTACACACAACACCAATATTTTGTACATGGAAAACTCGGTAAAGGGAAAAACCAAGGTGGGAAACCCTACCCACAATTTGATAATACTTCTGCAGCAGTATGTGAAATAATTATAATGGGGATTGCACTTGCAATCACGACAACTTCCTATAGGGCACTACTTATCACAAAAGGAAGTCTCACTGACTTACAAACACATCAGACTATAATCCAGAAGCATAGATGTCTGCCCTGCAACACCAAATCCTTCACAACCTTCTACTAAATGATATATCATTGTTCGAACATAAACCTTTCTCTTGATAATCCACACATAACCATCAATAGCAAGATTACATGAATTTATCACCTATAAATACATTTCATCAACCTCAATGATAAGGTTAGCTAAACCCTAAACCCATAAACCCATAATAATTACATCACATGATATCACCAAACCAATATTATAATTTACATTACATAGCATGGACCTAACTCAAATTTCCAAACAATTACATCCATTGGAAATCAAGCTAAGACCAATCTACAACACGTTTCACCAACCGGTAGAAACCCTTAGTGCAATAACATAGAATATATAACTGAATCCAAATAGGACAACCAAATTAGCACACCAACCAATGTGAAGCCACCAAACAATTAGAACATGATCAAGAACATCTTCAGCACGTTAGAAACCATTTCCGTAAGCCGGACCGAAATCAATTAACCAAATCATCAAGTATCGCCAACCGGTAAAGCTAATCGATACTAAGAGATATCAACCGAGAACATAAACGATAGCTTCTGGAGCACCAAATCATGAATCAATAGAATATGACAAGAATATAACCATCCTAAATAACCATCCAAAACCGAATCCAAGGATCTGATCATACCAAATCAGAATCACAACCAAAACCAAAACAAATACCAAGTCTAACCAAGATAGGTTCAACTAGGATAGAAGAACCGACATCAATGACAACACTTAACCAAATCCAACATATTGCCAAAAATCTCCCCCTTTGGCATTGATGATAACACTAAATGTGAAAATCATGCAAGTGCCAAGGAATGCCAACAATCTCTCAAAGACTGATCTAAAATATATCTCCCCCTTTGATTAACTAATTTTCACATGAACACCAACCCCCCCTTTGACATGAATGACAAAGGATGGGTACCGCCAAACAAAAATACTAAACCGAATAGCTGACTACTCCCCCTGAGAAGCAACATCATCTCATCAACCTCAATCACAAGATATGCTTGATAGGCTTACTGGATTGAGGCATCCATGCATCTCTAAGTCTCCTCCGAAGGGGTGGTGACCCCCAGTTGATCTCTGAGATATTGAAAAGTATCTTTAGGCAATGGTTTTGTTAGAATATCTACAATTTGTTCCTTAGTAGGCACATAAACCAATTTGACTTCCTTTGCTTCAACCTTTTCTTTCAAGAAATTATATCTCATAAAATGTGTTTTGATTTGGAATGAAATATCGGATTCTTTGACATATCAATAGCAGCAGTATTATCATAGTGAATAGAAATAGGCTCATCTTAACTTACCCTTATATCCTTCCACATTTGTTTCATCCATAAAATTTGAGTACAGTTAGTTGCAGCAACTGCATATTCAGCTTCAACAGTAGATAATGAAGTGCATGATTATTTTTTTCTAAGCCATGAAACCAATTTCTTCCCAAGAAAGAATGCACCACTTGTAGTGCTCTTTCAGTCATCCACATCTCCTGCCCAATCAGAGTCTATATAGGCACATAGTCTAAAATCATCATCCTTTGGATACCATAACCCATAATCTGTTGTACCTGCCAAATATCTGAATATCCTTTTAACAACAATATCATGAGTTCCTCTAGGATCTAACTAGAATCTAGAAAAAATACAAACAACATTCATTATATTGGGTCTAGTCTGAGTTAAGTATATTAATCCAACTATCATTGATTTGTATCTACTTGGATTTATTCTAGGAGATTCATCATCCTTCAACAATTTGCAATCGGTTATCATAGGAGTACCGACAGGTTTAGAATTTTCAAGTCCGAATTTCTTAAGCAATTCCTTCACATACTAAGTTTGACAAATGAAAATACCTTTATCAGTCTGAGTAATTTTTAAACCTAAGAGAAATTTCATCTCTCCAATCATAGACATTTCAAATTCATTCTTCATATCATCAACGAATTTAATTCATAGACTTTCTTCTCCTCCAAAACTGATGTCATCAACAAAGACTTCAATGACCAGTATGTCATCATTCTCAATCTTATAATATAAGTTACTATCAACATTACCTTTGCTAAAACTGAGCTTAGAAAGATATTTATCTAATCTAGCATACCAAGCTCTAAGGCTTTCTTCAATCTGCAAACAATGTCTTTGTCTTCTGATAAAGAAAATCCATCAGGTTGTTGAATGTAGACTTCTTCTTCAAGATATCCATTCATAAATGCACATTTGACAACCATCTAATATACCTTATAGTTCTTGTGTCCAGCATAGGCAAGAAATAGTCTCACTGCTTCAATTATTGCAACCAGAGCATAAGTCTCATCATAATCAACTCCTTCTTCCTATGAGTAACCTTTGCAAACTAGTGTAGATTTATTTCTCACAACTTGACCTTCCTCATTTAATTTATTCCTGAAAACCCATTTAGTTCCAATAACATTCTTATCTTTAGGCCTAGGAACCAATTCCTAAGTCTTATTCTTTTCTATCTAATCTAGTTCCTCTTCCATTGCTTTCATCGAATTCTCATCTTTACTTGCTTTAATAAAGGATTGTAGTTCAATTTGAGAAATTAAACATATCTCTTCAACAGCTAACTGTAGTGTCATACAATTGCGACCCTAGCAATTTTTAACTGCATTAGGGTCCTCACGCACGTGAGTTTGAATCCTCTATCCTGATCGGAGACTGGAGATTGTGTAGCCCTCAGAAACAACTTCTTCCTTGGCCTCTGCATCAGCTTGTTTGTACTCTACCCTAGAGAAAAGGGTAGGACAGGGTGTCCCTGCCCTAATTTTGGGGCAAGACCCTTCCTAGGGTTGCATTGTTGGTTGTGCATTAGGAGGGAAACTCCCCTATTGTCAGCCTGGCCTGTGATGAAAATCAAATCCACTAACATGTATTTAAGGGGCATTCGTCCTCTCATTTGTATAAGTGCGATAAGTTGGATGAGTGGGAAATTCACAACCGATCAAGCATTCAAGAGCATTCAAGAATTCTTTTCTAGCATTGAGCATTCTCAAGTCTCCCTTCAAGGCTAGGTGTTTCATTCAAGTCAAGGATCGAACCATTGAAGAGAAGATTGATTCCAAGACTCAATTCCCCTCAAGCACTTCTATCAACATTGCTATCACAACCTCCCTTGAGGTGATTTACAATTCAGTCTTTCATTTACAACTACTTGCAAGTACTTTCTTTCATTACTTGGTTAATTCCAAAACTGGGGTTTGACCTAAAGGCAAACCCCCAATCCCAACCCATTTTCCTCTCTTTTCTATGTGTAGGTTGCAGGTGCACAGTTGTACTTTCAGATTCGGGCTTCATTTACAGAGGCAAAAAAACCTTTTCGTTTCACGGATTTTTCGGAGGACCATGTACATTCATGCCATGGTCTGAGCAAGTTTTCCTCAAATTCACAAGGTGACTTTGTCTCGACATGTTACTATCAGATCCAAGTGCACACCTTCATCCCATATCCCATCGCAAGTTATAATCAATTCTTTGTCACTTTTGCACTACATAATTCAATCAATTCCTTTCCATTTCAAACAAGGAAGAAGGGATCAACTTATCATTCCCATTTCATTCAGAATTCAATCTACCTTCTTCATGTGGAGAGATTGAATCTAGTGAATTATCCTGTCCTCTTCCTAATGTAACATGGTGAAAAGTGTTTGAAGGGTAATCAATAGTGAGAATCTCATCTCTCTTTGAGGGAAAGGGTAGTTTTCCTCTTGATTTATCATTCACCATTTTCCCACCATTACATTTTGGTGAGCCCGACATCTTGCATGCTTTCCTTTGAAAAAATTGCATGTTTTTCATTTACAAGTTTCAAATTTCTACAAACTTAGTGGTTAAATCATTAAAAACCCTAGTTTTTAATTAAAATTGAACTTTGATTTGTAAAAATTGCTTGTGGTTATCTTAGATCTGAAAATTGTTTTGTTTGTCAAATTTAATTTCCTCTTTGTCTTGTTCAATTTGCAAATAAAATTTACAAAATTAAGAGGTTACTTGTTAAAACCCTAATTTTCCAAAATCATTTTGAACTTGTGAAAAAATTGGATTCCAATTTCATTTTCAAATTTCTGATTGTTCTCAGATTTGTCTTCAATCCTACAATTCAAAATTTTAATTTCTCTCCTTTTTCTCAAAATTCAATTTTTAAAATTGTGGTTAGGTCATAAAACCTTAATTGTCAAAATTAATTGGATTTTGTGAAAATTTCAAATCAATTTCATTTCAATTCAGATTTCCAAATATTTTCCAAGGTGTCCCTATCAATTAGGTTTGACCCTTTTCAAAATTGCAATTCAATTCCTCTTTTTGTCAAAACCCTAATAGGGTCCTATCTTTACATTTGCGCCTTCATTTCGCCCATCTAGAGATGGTAAAATTTGCCATTTTTTTGGGGTTAGCTTTCAAATTATTGTAATATCCATCACTGAATTTTTTTGAAAAAAGTTGTTCAGACCATGTGCATTCTCGCCACAATCCTCGACTTTTTTCCCAAAATTTTGAGAGACTATTATGACTATATTTACAAGCCTAAATCCAAAAGAATGGCTGATTTTATCGATTTTTGATCCATTTAGAATAAAAAATACCTTCAAAATTCAACATTTCAACTTTCAAGAAATTTTTTAAATGAAGAGGTTAATTATAGTCTGTCCTAATTTTAAAATTAAGTGGTCTTCCCTTGGCCTTATTTTGAAATTCCAATTTCCTTTCATTTTTGGAAATTGTGTCATTCCCTTCCTCCAACAAAGTTTAAATTGTGTAATCATTATTTTCTTAAATTTTGCATTACTCAATTTTTGTAAGCTTTGTTCCACAATTCAAAATTCAAATACTCCCTATAATGCACGAGTTTTACAAATATTAGTCCTACCTATCCTATCCCTGTTAGATGAAGTATTAGAATTAAGGCTTCCCAAGGTTTTATTACCGAGGAGATGGAGCCTAACTTGGGTGACTTCTTTAATGAGGATCATGCTAATTCTTCCCATCCTAATAATATACCTATTCACCCCATTGATGTATCCCATGATGAAGAAAAAGCTTTAACTAGGGTTTCTTTAGATCAACTTTCCACATTGGATAATCAATTTGATAGCTTTCAATAGTGGATGTCCCAAGAATACCCTAATAGTGAATCTCTTCCATTAATTGATGGCCTTAAGCACGTGATTCAAAGTGATAAGAATGGAATTGATATATTGCATGGCATTGCATATATTGTTGATTCTAATGTCATGCCTATCAAGAGATGTGCCAAAACCCTAGGTTATTCACAACCTTCAACACAAGTCAATCCTTCAATTCCTTTGACTACTCCCATGACTAGTATTCCTACTTTCACATCCAACATCATGGCTACTTCAACTCAAAATTTCATCCCTACAACCATTGGTCATGGGGGCAATCCCTCTTCTTCATTTAATCTTCCATCTTTACCTATGTCTTCCATGAGTGTTCCTATTATTCCTCAACCAATCAGTGTGACACAAGGGGGCAATTCCTTCAACAACTTTATTCCTCCTTTAAGTGTCCCTTGTCCTACCCAATCATCACCCATGCATACTTATCATAATTTCCCACCACCTTATTCTCAATCCATGTCTTCTTTCAATAACCTCACACAACCTTCCCAATCACCTATGTCTAAAATCAATTCTTCTACTGAAGCGACAATTAATAATCTTGCTCAAATTGTGTCTTCCTTACAACAACAAATTGTTTCTATGAGTCAATCCAAGTTTAGTGTGCCCACTTTCTCTTGATATTATTAAAGTCTTGCCACCTAAACAAGTTGAGATCCCTCAATTGGAACTCTATAATGGAAAAGGTGATCCTCTTACGCATGTCAAAACATTTCAAACCTTGCGTACTGATTTTGCTTATGATCAAAGATTGATTGCAAAATTGTTTACAAGAACACTAAGAGATAGGGATTTACAATGGTATTTATCTTTTACATCTTATTATATCACTTCCTTGCAACAACTGGCAAATGCTTTCATCCAATAATTTCAAAACAACATTGTTCCTAAAACCACTTTCACTGATTTAATGCATTGTAAACAAGGTGTTAAAGAAAAATTGACTCGTTTCATTGGTAGATATAAGCATTTATGTGCTCAAATTTCTTTTCATGTACCTGATAATTATATTCAAAGAATTTTCATTTCTAATTTACAAAAAGATATCAGGGAAAAGATTCTTTTGTCTGAGTTTACTTCCTTTCTACAGTTGTGCGCAACACTCCACAATTATCAATTGGTTGTGATTCAAATAGAGCAATCCACTCCTATGGCTCTTAAGTGATAAGGGGGAGAGTGTTCAACAACCATTTCCAAAGTTCAAACCAGAAAAAAGTTTCATCAAGTTCAATGATCCAATCAACAACAACAATGTGAATGCTACAATAGGTGTGCCTTCTATTTCTAAATTTTTCCAAAGAGAAAGACAATTTACTTCCTTGAATGAATCTCTACATAGTATTATGTCTCAATTGTTGCACAAAAATGTTATCAAACTTCCTCCTATACAAAAAATTGATCCTTCTTAACTTGCATCTGCTTATTTTGATAACAATTACTTTTGTCAGTTTCATCATCAACCTGGTCATGATATTGAGAAATGTTTTGCATTTAAGAATAAGATTCAATACTTAATTGATAATAACACTATATCTATGGAAGGTGTGAATGATAAAGGGAATAAATCAGTAACTCCTCCTAATCAAAATCTTAAGATTTTCATTGATCCCTTGCCATCTCATACCTCTTACGTTATTGAGATTGTGCCTAATTCTCTCTCTTCTGAAGAATTCACCTCTATGGCTCCAAACTTGGTTAATATGGTAGAAACACAAGATATGCCTAAGGATCCTTGTATTACATTTGACCCTAGCGAGACCATTAGAGCACCCAATGGCCCCTTATACATAGTTGCAAAGGTTAAGGATATCCCTTTCCGTGGTGCCCTAATTGATCCTTCTTGCATGGTTAATGTCCTAATTGAAGAGTATCTTTTCACTGTACGATTGCATAAACCAATATATGAGGCTTCTAATGTGGTTGTGAAATTATTTGATGGCTTCTCTTGTCCTACCATTGGCTCTATCACTCTTCCTATTAAAATTAATACTAAATCCATGGATGTTGACTTTGTTATCATACCTTCTTCTGAGCAATTCCATGTGAAGTTGGGCTATACTTGGCTATCTTCCATGAAGGCTATTGCTTCTCCAATCCACAAGTGTCTAAAATTTTGTAATGCCCCGCTAGGAAACCCCTAAGGGTTTAAGTTAAAAACACTCAAATAGAGTGTAAATATATTTTTCTTTTATAATAATACTAAGAGTAGTTAATTATGAGTTACAACATTAAGATACATTTGGAGTTATCTAAAACTTAGATAACACAGCAGAAGGCTAAATGATCCTAAGAGGTTTCCCAACGCGATTACATAACCTTACACCTAACTCATCTTGCATCAAAAGATAGATAAACCTGGATGTCTTAATTGTGGGATAATGCTTAAGACATGATTATATATATGTTCGAAGATATGACATCTTAGAATTTTGGGGAGCGTTCATTTACTTTGGTGGTTAGGAGGCCATTGAGAGGTTATTTATTCAATGCACTTAAATTCATAATTTCATTTAGAGGCCTCCAAATAGGTTCCAAGTGTTTAATAAAATGAAGTTCATTCATTGGGTTTGGAGGTACCCATTCACAATTGATATCATCCTTTAATATTAAAAGTATGGCTAATAAAGCGAGATACATTCATTAAGGATTAAACTACAATTAACAGAATGTGATCCCTTCATTTGATTTCATGCATAGCCAACAAATGAGTTGTAGTTCTTTTATGAAAGGTAAAATGTGAGAAGCCATAGAATTCATTGAAGTCTTAATAAAGATAATAGATGGCTAAATTCATTAAGGTGACAATATATTAGGACCACATGAGTTCATCCTTTGAATTAAAATATAGTTAGCAAGATGATATTCATCATTACAGGATTAAAAATATAAGTTCATAGTGACGTTCTTACATTAGGATCAAAATACAATTATCTTATTGCATATCACTCTTTTTGGTTATATGAAGTTAATATGAAAAGGTACATTTACTAAGATTTAGATATAAACCACTATACAATTACTTCCCATTTTAGTTCAATTTTAGCAATTATAAGGAATTCTTTTTATAAGCGTTATAATATGGATATCTAGTTGAGTTCACCCAATTATCAAATTAATCTGGTAAGGATTATTTGTTAAGATTAAAACATAAACAACTAAGTAAATTCATCCGATTAAGCAAAGTATAATTAACATGGCGATACTCATTTAAGAAGATAAAGTAAATACCTATATGTTGATCATCCTTTAGATTCCAACTTAGAAATTATAACATCAATATTAACTTTGTTTTCCATACACATTTGTTCAATTCACATACTTAATAACAAGTTAATCCAATGATGTAATCTAGCAAGATTCTTTCCACTATTACAACTTTTAATTCACATTTTCAAAACTACTTTTCCATCATCTCATTTACAATCTTTCATGAACCTGCTTACTACATTTGACAAGATGAATAATTTTATGAACTTAGATTTAAATTCATTAAATTCACACCATGCACCTATACAAGATATCCACCATACATAATAACTTAAAGCATGAAACAACGGAAACTAAAACATCGCATAACACAGATATGATCTTCGGAGTTTACCCCTAAAGGGCTACATCTCCGGGTCTACTCAACTGCAAGACCCCTTTGGTATTATATCGTTAGGAGAACATAATCTATAAGTCCTTTACATCTTGGCCACTTAGGCGGATACAATCAATATACAACAGACACCTCGGTCGGAATTTACATGATGATGCCTTATGAAGCGGATCCAACTGAACACTTCAAGGCAATTACAAGATTCAAATGATTGACAATACTCTGACTAGGGACGTAATCGGCTATGACCAGCGCAATTAACCAAATGATCGGGTTCAAAACAAACCTAGCAAGACGTACTGCTATAACAGATGCATCGATTACTAAAATAATAATGGGCCGTACTCTAGCGTTAACAGGTAATTACAACATCTTCCCAAGTTGTCTTAAGCATCTAGACAAACAAATTATATCTTAGATAAACACTAATGACAAGTTAGTTTTACAACAATAATCTAACCCCTGTTTAATGATACAAAAACAACCCTCTTCTGCAAGAGCAAAATATATTAAGAGTGAATGGAGAAATAAAAAAAAATCCTTTTCCGAGTTAAATTAAGCCTCTATTGCATACATTTAAAAATCAAAGACCATTACCCCCATTCAATTTACTCATTATCATCTAATCAATTATTAATCGATTTAAAAATACAACGCCAATCATTGCTATATTAAAGCCCAAAAATCTATATATGTCATAATAATATTTGCTAAATAGACGTTACCTATACTAGCATATATTTTAATATATACATTTATCTCCCTTTTTAAAAAAAAACAAAAAAACAACACATTATTTACTATGATAACAATCTCATCTCTATTTTTTTCTTCATCATACAAAATAATACCCAAGGTATATTTTATTGTATCAGATTATTTTATTTTTATTTTTTTTAATAATAAAAAAGAATTTAAAAAAAAACTAAAATATACTAAAACTTAAAAATAAATTAAATAAAAAAAACAAAGAAAGGACACTGCAGGCCCCACCGTCCAATACGGAGGGGCGGAGGTCCGCAGCTCCCGCGCGGCCCTACTATGGTGCAGGGTTTCCCTGCGGCCACAGTGCACACAGGGTTCCCCTGCGGCCACTGTGGTCGTACGTTTTACCCTGCGGCCACAGTGAACGCAGGGTCCCCTGCGGCCACTTAGTGGCTGCAGGTCCTTGCGGCACTGTGGGTCTTTCCTGCATGCCATGGGAGGGGGGAAGAAACGAGGGAGGGGGCGGCGGCGCGAGCCGAGCTTCGGCTCCTCCGCCCGCCAAACCCTACCCCTAAATTTATATTATTTTTTTTTGTTTATTTTTTTTTTGTATAAATTTGCTACTCAGTCTAGTTTCGTCTCAAACCCAAATTTTACCCCCTTTTTTTTTTTGAAATAAATACAAAATGAAATATCTAACTCTCATAAACCCTTATACCCCTTTTTTCTTTTTTTTCCCACAGCCACAAATGTTTACCAGATTTTTCCAAAAAAAGACTTCATTATGGGAAAACTATATTTCCTCATCAAGTTTAAACACAAAATCTATTAAGAACAAAATTTGATTCTAGGGCAACCAAGCTTAAAAGAAAACTGAAACTATCCTTCAAAAAAACATTCAAGGGTAATATCCTCTCTCTTTTTTTTTTTTTTTTTTTTTATATCCAACAAAGAAATAAAAAGGTAGATTCAAATCCAACCTCATAATGCATTCCAGGCAAGAATCTTGATGAAGAGCTCCCAAATCTGCTGCTCTAAGACTCCATCTTTGTCCAAAATCCCCCAATCTCCATTTTCTTTTTTTTTTTTCCAAAAAGATGGCCCCCCCAAAAGAAAAGAACCCCCAAAATGTTTCCAAAGCTAGGTTAAAATGAGAAACCCTATTTTTGACCTAATTTTCAATTTCAACTTTAGGCATTTTTTTTTTTTGAAAATAAAAGGAACAAGAAAGTGGAAACCATTATTTTCCATTGCTCAATAATTCTAACTTGTTTTATTCTAATTAAAATTAACATGCTTTTATTTCTTATTTAATTCTAATTTTAATCTCTCAATATCAATTTAGGCCTACATTTATATTTTGAACTGTTAACAAGGGGGAGATATTTAAATTAATTTAAATCTCAAAAATCAATCCTTTATACTATATTAATTTGCAAGTAAAAAGAATAATTTCCTTTAAAATAATAAAATTTACCCTTTTATTTTCAAAATGCAAAAATGATTAATTTATTTCTATTTCTCAAATGGCTTTAAATCTTTCCTTTCTAAAATGCATAAGTCATTAAATTTGTTATTATTAAAATTGACTATTAAATTAACTCGCTATAACATAATATGGCGACCTTTTTAATAAATGATTATTCTCATGAAGGAGATCTATTTATTCTAATTTTCTCAACTACAAATGCGTAAATGAGCACATTAATCCAAGTTAAATACTTTAAGCTTGCTACAATAATGATTAAAGCGATCTCTTTAAATTAACGATTAATCGTATAAAAGAAAACCACCTATTTTAAATTTCTAATTTACAAATGCGTACATCCACACATTAAATTGAACTAAATACTTAGGATAACAAACTTCACTTACCTCGCGCAAGGCACGCAAATCGAGGAAGTCCACCAAATCACATGGCACGCAACCCAATGCAAGGAAAGCCCCATGAACCACACACGACGCTCTCCCGACCATGGCTAATGCAAGATGAGAGTATTATGACCACCAAATCCTAATTCTAAGGATGAAGGAGGTATACTCAAACCTGCGAACTCCGAAGGAGATGAACCTCGCCTTAGGCGGTTTTTTTCCTACAATCTCCTGCACCCATGAATCACGCAAGCATACACATACATATACATATTCAATGCAGGTGTTAGCTCAAGATTTATCACAAGGGTTAGGAAACAATTACATTTACATGCAAATCGATGCAAAAGCACAATAATAAGTATGCACAATTATTTATATTAACTAAACTACACATTGCATCATGGTTAACCTATCCTGCAAGAATGGCCACATAGGAAGTCAATCAAGGTCAACCGGATTTTACGAGTCCGACTAGGGTAGGGGCATTACATTCTCCCCCCCTAGGCTCCGACTTACTCCTGGAAGTCGCAAAGCTAAACGGAAGTCCTGCAACACTTATTAGTCCTTAAACTCAATTAACAATTATCAATTTGCACAAACAACTATTTTGCCATCATCTTAGAACATTATTCATAAATCCTCTACAAGCGTCATCATCCATTAACAAAAATGCATCTAACATCATTCACACCTTCAAATATTCTATAATTTACACACAATCATAGTAGAGAAACGAGAATTTTCCCTTCTTATTACACCAAATTAAAGCAATTAGAATACATATAGACACAGTTATCATACTCATTTAAGAAAATATGCTCTCAAGGTCAATTTCTCTCACCAATTCATCTCTTTCACAAAACTTTATTGCATAGAACTAGCATCAAATATCAATTTCTACAACCAAGTTAACTTTTCAACGAATAAGAGCAACGTAAAAATTCATTTGTTTACACTTTTCAGACATACAAGAACCTTTCCAATGACTATGCCCCATAACATAGTGACAAGTTAATACCATTTATTCCATGATTGCACATAATATCCATCCACAAGACTGGTTTGCACAACACAATAGGCCACATGTGAGCATGTCCAATGCTCGGTCAAAGGTAACATATATGATCCACATCTCTATGCCTGCTCTCAGAATAAATACATGATCAACAAATGTCCAACATCTCACTCGAGGGCTTGATGGTGCTAGGGTACACCATAGCGGTGCTACCTCCATACAAGTCCCTCGTGAATATCCCTTGTTGTGTAAGGTGTTTAGCCTCCAAGAGATAGTCACCACTCATAGGTAGGTAGTGGATCCTAGCTGTCTTATAGCCTCACATACCTCCATCCTCAAGGTTCCCTGCGTCTACTTCCTCGTATACACTCATCCAAGCCCGTCTCCTACGTTCTTGGAGAGGAATTCACATTGCAACACAAGGCCAACATACGAAAACAACAAGGATAAACCGGTTTAGCCACCAAAGTACAAAAGTGTAAACATAATATTTGTCAATTCCAACAATAAAACAAGAAAATAATTTCCGGATTTGCAACATCAAATCAAGTAAGATCAAGTTTGCAAGATCGTGGCTAAACTGTCAAGGTCAAAGTAAAATAAATTGCTGGCCCACAAGGAAATAAATAAATACATAAAAGAAAATCATAAGTGCACATTACATCACTACGTGACTAGTAGCTAGCCACCAACGAGGAAGGAAGGAACAATCGTCTAGCTATCCTAGTAGCTCATCATGTGGTGTGGCCAAGTCACACATCCGCATGGCATGGCGGTGTGCACCTTGGCATCACCCCGCATCACCTTGTCACGCGGCATGGCTCTACCCTATACCTATTGGTAGGCCACATGGAATGTCTACTACATCCCGCATCATGTCCCAGCACGGCATGGCAATACTCCAAGCAGACAAGGCACACAATGGATGTATCCCACATGGCAGTGCACCCCACGGATAAGGCACGCGTCGATCACACCCCGCATAGCGATGTTCCTCTCAGGATACTCGCCGTATGCCAGAGGTATACATGGCTAAGGTCTACCCGCAAGTCTACCAACACTAGTCCGTCGACAACTCATGTAAGAAAATATAACACGCCTCTCATGAAGACAAGGCAACAGATGCTCCAATAGAATCCATCAATATGCTCCAAAAACTGTCATCTATATGCTCAAAATAAAGGATAGGAATTAGGCTGGCACACATGAACCTCGTAAATCGGTTCATCACAAGGGGAAGTATAGAGTACACCTATGTTATAGTTCATTACAAAACCATACTTTTCCTCAAAATAGTGAAGCTAAAGTTGCTTCGCGTCGACATTACTCGTACGCTGTTCATACTATTCAAGGAATGGTGACTTCTACTACTACCCCCTTCACATACTGACTTATCAACAACCCGTGGGTTGGCACTTAGTAAGGAAACAAATAAGAAACATCACATAGATAGGTATGGTTTCCCATACTCATAAGCAAACATATTCCCCATGGTTGATTTCTTCACCATCCCATGGGCACACATAGCAAGTACGGGTTCCTTACAACACACACAGAAAAGCACCATTACTGGTTTAGTCACATTTACGGGGAGTACTTTACATTATGCTAACATATACTTAAGGGAAGTTTTAATTATGCTTTACACATGAATCATCATACAAAGTTTACTCTAGATCCACGTACTAAAAATTTCAACAAATCAAATTTACACAAAGAATTAACATCATTCTGACACCTTTCCCAATTTCCCCTAAGCATTTTCATTCAAATTACTAACTATGCAATTTCCCTTTTTTTCAAGGCAACAAACTTTCCTCTTTCAATTAGAAGCCAAAGCAATATACAATTCCATATGCATTATAAGAATTTCTTTAAATCACTGCATTCTAAATAGTATTTCAAAAACAACAATTCCTATATTTTAGACAAGAGGAGGAAGAGAGTTGGAAAATCAACTATTTCCTACGAATACACAAGAATTTCAAGATCACACCATATGCTCGGACATAATTTTATAATTTGAGTTGCACGCCTTTAATTTTGCTATCTTTTAGGAAGGTGCCAAAACATCCTAACATGACATTTCTAATCATTATTGTTGCACTATAATGTTCTAGTTTTCCGATCAAGAATTCAAAACAATCAAATTTTCTTTTGTAATACAAGTCTTCTAGAGAACAATCACTTTTCGTACTACAATATAATGCAATAACACATCAAATCTAACTTTGAAATTTCATAATACAACAAGGAGGTAAATGAAGAGCTATCTACTAGATATTTTACATTCCATGCATACAAATTAACAAGTCTTTCATTTACTCCTTTTGAACATAATAAGACAATTACCCATATCCAAAGCAAGTTAAATGGTGCGTCATTTAATAGGTCCTAAATCACACTAGCTGAATAAGCACATAAAACCATCTTTTGAGGAGCACATTAATTCACTCTTGAAGCTAACTACAACATGTCCTCTTTTGGTATTCCTTTCACATCAAGCAATTTTCACAAATTCACTATGCACATTTTAAAGCTCCTTACTTAAGATGGAATTTAATTATATTACTCCTACCAAGCACATGAAGAACCCTTTAATGCAAACATACCATTTTCTATCATTAACCAAAATTTAACTCCCAAACCAAATCCCTTTCACAATTCTAAAACACAAAAATGTTATAAGGCTCACACAAGGCTCAAGAAATATCATCCTTTCTCTTGCAATAAGAAAACTTAAATAAAAGATAATTACCCATATTAAATCCTTTTAATTTACTAGAGAGAGAAGAAGAAGAGTCATAGTCACTCAATTTACCACATAATAAGAATTAACATTTGCCATGCTAGTCTTTCAAGTAGACAATCATTAAAATCGATCAATACCATAAACAAGCACATATTGTACTCTTAGATTTCAAGATATCAACAACCAACCCAGATGGATTCATCAAAAGAGTAAAATAAATTGAAAATGAAGGTACATTCGACTCCCTTTTAAAGTAAGAGACATCGTAAACCAAGACCTCAATAAGCAGACAAAACACCCATAATTATTCCCAAAACACCCGCATCAATGAGGGGAAATCAAAGTGTGAACACACACGTTACACACAAGTAGGGTTCGTTAAATCACACCCTCACATCAAGGAGGATGAGCATACAACATATGGTAGACACACACACACCAACTAAGGGCATAAGCGAAACCAGAGATCCCAGTGTTGCAACATGGGCTTTGATACCAAATGTAATGCCCCGCCAGGACACCCCTAAGAGTTTAAGTTAAAAACACTCAAATAGAGTGTAAATATATATTTTTTTATATAATAATACTAAGAGTAGTTAATTATGAGTTACAACATTAAGATACATTTGGAGTTATCTAAAACTTAGATAACACAGCGGAAGGCTAAATGATCCTAAGAGGTTTCCCAACGCGATTACATAACCTTACACCTAACTCATCTTGCATCAAAAGATAGATAAACCTGGATGTCTTAATTGTGGGATAATGCTTAAGACATGATTATATATATGTTCGAAGATATGACATCTTAGAATTTTGGGGAGCGTTCATTTACTTTGGTGGTTAGGAGGCCATTGAGAGGTTATTTATTCAATGCACTTAAATTCATAATTTCATTTAGAGGCCTCCAAATAGGTTCCAAGTGTTTAATAAAATGAAGTTCATTCATTGGGTTTGGAGGTACCCATTCACAATTGATATCATCCTTTAATATTAAAAGTATGGCTAATAAAGCGAGATACATTCATTAAGGATTAAACTACAATTAACAGAATGTGATCCCTTCATTTGATTTCATGCATAGCCAACAAATGAGTTGTAGTTCTTTTATGAAAGGTAAAATGTGAGAAGCCATAGAATTCATTGAAGTCTTAATAAAGATAATAGATGGCTAAATTCATTAAGGTGACAATATATTAGGACCACATGAGTTCATCCTTTGAATTAAAATATAGTTAGCAAGATGATATTCATCATTACAGGATTAAAAATATAAGTTCATAGTGACGTTCTTACATTAGGATCAAAATACAATTATCTTATTGCATATCACTCTTTTTGGTTATATGAAGTTAATATGAAAAGGTACATTTACTAAGATTTAGATATAAACCACTATACAATTACTTCCCATTTTAGTTCAATTTTAGCAATCATAAGGAATTCTTTTTATAAGCGTTATAATATGGATATCTAGTTGAGTTCACCCAATTATCAAATTAATCTAGTAAGGATTATTTGTTAAGATTAAAACATAAACAACTAAGTAAATTCATCCGATTAAGCGAAGTATAATTAACATGGCGATACTCATTTAAGAAGATAAAGTAAATACCTATATGTTGATCATCCTTTAGATTCCAACTTAGAAATTATAACATCAATACTAACTTTGTTTTCCATACACATTTGTTCAATTCACATACTTAATAACAAGTTAATCCAATGATGTAATCTAGCAAGATTCTTTCCACTATTACAACTTTTAATTCACATTTTCAAAAATACTTTTCCATCATCTCATTTACAATCTTTCATGAACCTGCTTACTACATTTGACAAGATGAATAATTTTATGCACTTAGATTTAAATTCATTAAATTCACACCATGCACCTATACAAGATATCCACCATACATAATAACTTAAAGCATGAAACAACGGAAACTAAAACATCGCATAACACAGATATGATCTCGGAGTTCACCCCTAAAGGGCTACATCTCCGGGTCTGCTCAACTGCAAGACCCCTTTGGTATTATATCATTAGGAAAACATAATCTATAAGTCCTTTACATCTTGGCCACTTAGGCGGATACAATCAATATACAACAGACACCTCTGTCGGAATTTACATGATGATGCCTTATGAAGCGGATCCAACTGAACACTTCAAGGCAATTACAAGATTCAAATGACTGACGATACTCTGACTAGGGACGTAATCGGCTATGACCAATGCAATTAACCAAATGACCGGGTTCAAAACAAACCTAGCAAGACGTACTGCTATAACAGATGCATCGATTACTAAAATAATAATGGGCCGTACTCTAGCGTTAACAGGTAATTACAACATCTTCCCAAGTTGTCTTAAGCATCTAGACAAACAAATTATATCTTAGATAAACACTAATGACAAGTTAGTTTTACAACAATAATCTAACCCCTGTTTAATGATACAAAATCAACCCTCTTTTGCAAGAGCAAAATATATTAAGAGTGAATGGAGAAATAAAAAAAAATCCTTTTCCGAGTTAAATTAAGCCTCTATTGCATACATTTAAAAATTAAAGACCATTACCCCCATTCAATTTACTCATTATCATATAATCAATTATTAATCGATTTAAAATTACAACGCCAATCATTGCTATATTAAAGCCCAAAAATCTATATATGTCATAATAATATTTGCTAAATAGACGTTACCTATACTAGCATATATTTTAATATATACATTTATCTCCCTTTTTTCTTTTTTTTAAAAAAAAACACATTATTTACTATGATAACAATCTCATCTCTTTTTTTTTCTTCATCATACAAAATAATACCCAAGGTATATTTTATTGTATCAGATTTTTTTTTTTTATTTTTTTTAATAATAATTAAAAAAAAAAAAAAAAACTAAAATATACTAAAACTTAAAAATAAATTAAATAAAAAAAACAAAGAAAGGACACTGCGGGCCCCACCATCCAATGCGGAGTGGCGGAGGTCCGCAGCTCCCACGCGGCCATACTGTGGTGCAGGGTTTCCCTGCGGCCACTGTGGTCGCAGGTTTTACCCTCCAGCCACAGTGAACGCAGGGTCCCTTGCGGCCACTTAGTGGCTGCAGGTCCCTGTAGCACTGTGGGTCTTTCCTGGATGCAATGGGAGGGGAGAAGAAACGGGGGAGGGGGCGGCGGCGCGAGCCGAGCTTCGGCTCCTCCGCCCGCCAAACCCTACCCCTAAATTTATATTATTATTTTTTGCTTATTTTTTTTTTGTATAAATTTCCTACTCAGTCTAGTTTCGTCTCAAACCCAAATTTTACCCCCTTTTTTTTTTTGAAATAAATACAAAATGAAATATCTAACTCTCATAAATCCTTATACCCCTTTTTTCTTTTTTTTCCCACAGCCACAAATGTTTACCAGATTTTTCCAAAAAAAAACTTCATTATGGGAAAACTATATTTCCTCATCAAGTTTAAACACAAAATCTATTAAAAACAAAATTTGATTCTAGGACAACCAAGCTTAAAAGAAAACTGAAACTATCCTTCAAAAAAACATTCAAGGGTAATATCCTCTCTCTTTTTTTTTTTTTTATATCCAACAAAGAAATAAAAAGGTAGATTCGAATCCAACCTCATAATGCATTCTAGGCAAGAATCTTGATGAAGAGCTCCCAAATCTGCTGCTCTAAGACTCCATCTTTGTCCAAAATCCCCCAATCTCTATTTTTTTTTTTTCCAAAAAGATGACCCCCCCAAAAGAAAAGAACCCCCAAAATGTTTCCAAAGCTAGGTTAAAATGAGAAACCCTATTTTTGACCTAATTTTCAATTTCGAATTTAGGCATTTTTTTTTTGAAAATAAAAGGAACAAGAAAGTGGAAACCATTATTTTCCATTGCTCAATAATTCTAACTTGTTTTATTCTAATTAAAATTAACATGCTTTTATTTCTTATTTAATTCTAATTTTAATCTCTCAATATCAATTTAGGCCTACATTTATATTTTGAACTGTTAACAAGGGGGAGATATTTAAATTAATTTAAATCTCAAAAATCAATCCTTTATACTATATTTATTTGCAAGTAAAAAGAATAATTTCCTTTAAAATAATAAAATTTACCCTTTTATTTCCAAAATGCAAAAATGATTAATTTATTTCTATTTCTCAAATGACTTTAAATCTTTCCTTTCTAAAACGCATAAGTCATTAAATTTGTTATTATTAAAATTGACTATTAAATTAACTCGCTATAACATAATATGGCGACCTTTTTAATAAATGATTATTCTTATGAAGGAGATCTATTTATTCTAATTTTCTCAACTACAAATGTGTAAATGAGCACATTAATCCAAGTTAAATACTTTAAGCTTGCTACAATAATGATTAAAGCGATCTCTTTAAATTAACGATTAATCGTATAAAAGAAAACCACCTATTTTAAATTTCTAGTTTACAAATGCGTACATCCACACATTAAATTGAACTAAATACTTAAGATAACAAACTTCACTTACCTTGCGCAAGGCATGCAAATCGAGGAAGTCCACCAAATCACATGGCATGCAACCCAATGCAAGGAAAGCCCCACGAACCACACATGACGCTCTCCCGACCATGGCTAAGGCAAGATGAGAGTATTATGACCACCAAATCCGAATTCTAAGGATGAAGGAGGTATACTCAAACCTGCGAACTCCAAAGGAGATGAACCTCGCCTTAGGCGGCGTCGTTCCTGCAATCTCCTGCACCCATGAATCACGCAAGCATACACATACATATACATATTCAATGAAGGTGTTAGCTCAAGATTTATCACAAGGGTTAGGAAACAATTACATTTACATGCAAATCGATGCAAAAGCACAATAATAAGTATGCACAATTATTTATATTAACTAAACTACACATTGCATCATGGTTAACCTATCCTGCAAGAATGGCCACATAGGAAGTCAATCAAGGTCAACCGGGTTTTACAAGTCCGACTAGGGTAGGGGCATTACAAATTTCCTCACAATGGTGAAATCATAACTGTGAACCATAGCTTATTTCGTCCATCCAAAAGAAGCCCTGGTGTTCCTATTTATTTCCTTTGGCCTCAAAAATTGTAATCTCTCCCATCAAGGAGTGATGCTCTTTTTCAATCTTATCAAAAATGGAAGAACGATATGATTTTATCCTTAAGTCAACCTAGATCTCCAACACTTGACATTCCTGTTATTCCTCAAGATTTGGTTCTTCCCCTCATGGATAGAACTAATCTCCCTCCTAAGGAAGATCGTCCACCTATACCTGTGGATGTGACTCTACCTTCTCTTAAGAAGAACAACAATATTCCTCCTAAGGTTAGACCTATACCTTATCCTCATGATGGACTTGGTCTCCTTCCTACACCTAATATTCCTCCTTTCTATGGCACAGTTCTACCTCCTTTCTCTTATCAATAGAAGAAGCCCACTTCTCCTATTGTTCAACCAAAAAGACCTCAACCTAAACCTTCCACTATTAAGGAGAGAAAATTCCAAATTTTTCAAGTGTTCCTCCTCCTTCTCAGCTTTCCACTAAGACTCAACGGAATCGTTGTGCGAGAGAACGTCAACGAAAAGTGATGGTACGATGAAAGAATGAGGATCTAGTCAACTATTGAGAAGGGGGGGGGGGTGAATCAGTAGATAGAAAATTGTATAGACTTTCACCAATCTCAAATTCAACCTCTCAAAGTAAACTCTAAACTGACAAGTTAAACCGGTTGACTGTTATAACAGACTAATAGTAAAACAACTTTGAAACTCTCAAAACCTTTTAACTCAATCATTCAAATACTTTACTGACACAAGTAAAACATATTTCAGATTGTTTCCGGTTAACATACCATATAAAAGTGGATTTAGCAGCTAAGCAATTCAACCATAGTAAACATAACCACAAAAACATTCACCACTTGACACAATATTTTTGACGTGGAAACCCAAATGGGGAAAACCACGGTGGGGATGAATACCTACAAGTATTCTAAACTCTTCTAAAGTTCTCCTTGTTAAGATCCTAGCCTGTTAAAGCTTTACAATAAGTCATGTTAAGAACAGATCCTATTAGGGACCACTCAGTTAAGTGATTGACTATAATGCCCTATTAGAAGTAATACCCTATTAGGAGTAACCTCGGTAGAGGATTTGAAATCCAATCTAATGGACCACCTGGTGAGATGATTTGAATAACACTAAGCTTGTTAGAGCTTACCGGGTTAGGGGATTTGACTACTGTAATTGTTAGAAAAGAACAAGGGTTTGCTGATCTATTTGAATAGAACTACACTTGCTTGTTGAGATCTTTTTCATGCTCCTATCTTCCTTTACATAAATTGCAAATACATCATGTGGTTCAGCAACTACACTCTCACCGTCAACTACAAATTGCCAACTCTTTAACAAAACAACTCATCGACCTTATAAACAAAACAATAGGTCGGTAACACATCACAAACCTAATTCTCTCATAGAGATTAAAAAATAAATCAGTTCAAGTATGACCATTGAATTACATAACAATCACTGCACATCATTCAAGATGTTCTTGATCACTCCTTGATCACCACTTCATCAAACACTGTAACTCATCACACAGTTTACATTAGACGCAATGAACTTGCTCATTCCCAGGATAAAAACCATTTGAAACTCTTCTCATACAACATGCATACGTGTCATAATCATTACTTCTCATCATTAGATTATAAACCAATACAACCAATTCACCAAAATCCATCAGTTAGGGTTTATCAAATCAATAGGCAGGGTTTACCGATTGATCTCACTTCTTCTCTAGTAATACTGGTTTGCTTCACAAGCTCACATACCGGTTGCAAAACAACATTATAACAACATCATTTACTGTTGTAATTGACATCAATGACAACATAACATTTCATTAATGCAATCTTCATGGAAATGCCAACAATCTCCCCCTTTGGCATTGATGGCAATACAAGTATCAATACCCTTGATTGCTATGATTGTGAATAGGAATCATGGTTTACATTTTACCATGTACTCTCATTGTCTTTAGTTGGTAACTGGCTATAGATCAATCATACAATTCTTCTCCCTCATAATCACATAGTTCTTCTCCCCCTTTGAAAATAATGCCAAAGTAAAATTAAAACATGCAATGTCAAACTTCACTATTTAAGCATCAACAATTTGCAACTTGATGCTTCCCTTGTGGAAAAAAAACTCCACTCTACACCAATCTGGCTGAAAAATTTTGCAAGTAGCTCCAGAAATGATGTAATCTACATCATGCTCAATTGACCTCATGTAGGGGTACAACCCCTAGCTGAATTATAAGATACTCAAAAGTAGTCTTAGGCAGAGGTTTTTTAAAGATATATGTAAGTTGCTCCTTTGTAGAAACATGCTCCAACAAAACATCTTTACTCTGCACTTTTTCTCTCAAGAAATGATACTTCAATTCAATATGCTTGGTTTGTGCATGCAAAATAGGGTTCTTTGAAATATTTATGGCACTAGTATTGTCACGTAAGATCTTTACTGGATTTGAAAACTTCATCTTGAATCCTTTGAGAATGTGTTTCATCCAGATAGCTTGGATACAATTCATATAAGCTGCAAGATACTCAGCTTCAGCAGTAGACTGAGATATTCAACTTTGCTTCTTGCTACTCCATGAAACAAGTCTTCCTCCAAGAAAGAATGCTCCATCGGTTGTGCTTTTTCTATCATCAACATTACCTAGCCAGTTTGCATTTGTATACACATTCAAATCAAAGTTACCTGCATGTGGATATCATAATCCATAGTCAATACTACCTTTCAAATATCTGAATATCCTCTTGGTTGCTATCAAATGTGTTTCCTTTGGATTCTTCTTAAATCTGGCAACTAGACCAACGACATGAGAAATATCTGGTCTGTTGTGAACAACATAATGCAATCTACCTATCATTGACATGTACTCCTTTTCATCAACAGATGTGGCTTCATCCTCCTTAGACAGTTTACAATCTGTAACCATTGCTGTCCCAACTAGTTTACAGTCACTCATTCCAAATGTCTTCAATACCTCTTTTACATACTTAGACTATGTGATTGAATACCACTCTTCATCTGCTGAATTTGTAAACCTATGAAGAATTTTATCTCTCCCACTAGAGACATTTCAAATTCAATTTTCATTTCATTTGCAAAGTTATTGCTCATGTCATCATTGCCTCCAAATATCATATCATCTATAAACACTTCACTAACCAATATCTTATCTCCTTCAGATTTGAGATATATGTTGATGTCTTCACTGGTTCGCTGAAAACCTATCTTCATAGGTGTGAATATAGCCTTTCATACCATGCTCTTGGTGCTTGCTTTAACCCATATAGTGCCTTGTGCAATTTGCATACCATGTCTTTTGCATCAATCAAAGCATAACCATCTGGCTGCTCAATGCATACTTATTCTTTCAGTATTCCATTCAAAAATGTTGACTTCACATCCATCTGATATACTTTGAATCCCTTATATGCTGCAAATGCAAATTAAGTCATGACACCTTCTAGTCTAGCAACTGGTGGAAAAGTCTCACCATAGTCTTCTCCTTCTTCGTGTGCATAACCTTTGCAAACCAATCTAGCTTTATTTCAAACTACTACTCCATCTTCATTTAGTTTATTCCTGAATACCCACTTAGTACCTATCACATTTTTATTCACCGATTTGGGTACTAGGGTCCATGTGTTGTTCTTCTCTATTTGATCTAGCTCCTCCTCCATATCTTTAATCCAATGATCATCTCCAAATGCTTCCTTGGCAATTCTAGGCTCAATAGTAGAGATCATGCCAGAATTCTCTCTAATTTTTCTTCTGGTTAACACTCCAACATCCTTATCTCCAATAATCTGGTCAGGATTATGATTGAGTCTGACATACCTTGAAATAATATGATCATTATCTTCAGGTTCTTCTTCTTCATTATCATCTTCTTCTTCTGAATCTACTTGTTCCGGTTGAACTGGTACAACAACATTCTCTTCACCACTTTCAGGTTTCACTGGTTCTGGCTCCAAAATTAGAATGCAAGGATCTTCATCCTTTTTCTCCATACTGGTTTCCTCTGAGACTTCAGGATACTCATCCACTTGAACATCAACACTCTCAATGATTCTCTATGTCTGATTGTTATAACATTTGTAGCCATTACTCTTGGTGGAGTAACCAAGAATTATGCCTTCATCACTTTTAGCCTCAAACTTGCTAACATAGTCACCTCTCTTAATAAAACATTTCTGCCAAATATATTAAAGTAACTGACATTAGATGATCTACCATACTAGTATTCATAAGGATTCTTATCCTTACCTCTCTTTACTAAAATCTGGTTTATAGTGTAGACAATTGTGATGATAGCTTCTCTCCAAAAAGTTTTTGCTACACCTCCTTGTATCAATATCATTCTAGTAGCTTCAACAACTGACCGGTTCTTCCTCTCTGCAATACTATTCTATTGTGAAGTCCTCAGTGCAGAAAGTTGTCATTTGATACCATTTTCTTCACAATATCTAGTGAATTCCACAGAAGTGAATTCACCACCTTGATCAGTCCTCAAACACTTTATCTTCTTACCACTTTCCTTTTCAGCCAAGGCCCTGAATGCCTTGAACTTGCTAAATGCTTTTCTTTTATCCTTCAAGAATGTGACCAACATCATTCTTGAGAAATCATCAGTGAAGATCATGAAATATCTATCACCTTGAATACTTTTAGTCCTTATGGGTCCACAAAGATCTGTACGAACCAAATCTAACAGATGTTCCACTGAAAAAATTTTTCTCTTAAAAGTTGAGGATGTCATCTTTCCCAACTGACATTCCTTACATAGAGCATTAACTGGTTTGTCCAACTGAGGCAAACCTCTCACTGTCTTAGACTTTCTCACTTTAACAATGTTATTAAAATTTATATGACAAAATCTCCTATGCCAAAGCCAACTATCATCTACTTTAGAAATTAAACAGTTGTTGACTTTAGGATTCAGGTGAAACGGGTTACTTCTGCTCCCATAGATTTTGCACATTCCATTCTTAAACTCAATGGATATCTTTTGTCATTGAGTTGTACAATACTCAAAAGATTGTGCTTTAGTCCTTCAACCCACTAGACATCATCTGCACTGCTCTTTCCATTAAGAGAAATAGTTCCCTTGCCTTTTACCATGTAGGGTGAGTCATTACCAAATATCACAACTCCTCCATCAAATTCGTTCAAGGAAAGAAATTTTCTCCGGTCATCGGTCATGTGGTGTGAACAACCACTATCAATGATCCAATCAATAGAATTATCCATGCGAGAAACTAAAGCTTTTTGATAAGATGTCTCCTGTTTAATGGCTAGAAAGACAATGTCTTCATTAGCATCACCCTCAGATTCCTCATCTGTGATACCACCATCAACTGCAATGAGACAGTCTCTTATGCCTTTTCCTTTGTACTTCTTGAACTTCTCACGCTTATGCTCATTGTCACCATTAGGACAATTAGCTCCAATGTGTCTAATCTTGTTGCATGCAAAACATTTCAAAGGTAATTTACCTTTGTACTTACTGGTACCTCTAGGCAACCGCTTGGCCAACAATGCTTCAAGTTCAACCAAACTGTCTTCATCATCAACTTCTCTGCTAGGTCTAGATTCATAGTTGTGACTAACATCTCTACTTTTCCTCATAGATGGCTTAGAAACTGAAGCTCTAAATGCAATTTTAGATTTTTGAACACTACCATCATAACCATTTAATTCAAAAGCAGTAAGCTTACCAATGATGGATTCAAGGGTTACCTTAGTTCCTTCAATTGACTTTAGCTCCTAAATCAGTGCAACTCAGATAGTGTAGACCAGTAGAAGGGTTCTCAACACCTTACTAATTACTATGGCATCCTCCACTTTACCACCAACACTCTTGATCTCACCAAATATCTCTTTTATCCTCTGACCATATTGCTGGATATACTGACCTTCAGCCATTTGCATGTCATCAAATTTTCCTCTTAGACTCCCTTCTTTGGCAATCTTCACATGCTCATCACCGCTATAGATCTCTTCAATTTTCTTCCATACCTCATATGTAGTATCCAAACCATGGACATCTACATACTCTGCATCAGACAAAGAACTGATAATAGCCTCCAATGCTTTATTGTTTTCTTGTTGCTCTTTCTTCTGATTATCAATCATAATCCCACTAGGTGCAACATATTGAGTACCAACATATTCCTAGTATTGACTTCCTAGACTCTTGATATAAATTTCCATTCTATCACTTCATATTTTGTAGTTCTCTCTATTAAACTTTAGACCTTCTTTCTTCATCATGTTCGACAAGATCTTTACCTCAACCTATTAGGCTTAGACCTTAGAGGACCTAAAATGCTCTGATACCAATTGATGGTATGATGAAAGAATGAGGATCCAGTCAGCTACTGAGAGGGGGGGTGAATAAGTAGATAGAAAACTGTATAAACTTTCAACAATCTCAAAATCAACCTCTCAAATTAAACTCTAAACTGACAAGTTAAACCGGTTGACTATTATAACAAACTAATAGTAAAACAACTTTGAAACTCTCAAAACCTTTTAACTAAATCATTCAAATACTTTACTAACACAAGTAAAACATATTTTAGATTGATGTCGATTAACATACCATATCAAAGAGGATTTAGCAGTTAAGCAATTCAACCATAGTAAACATAATCACAAAAACATTCACAACTTGACACAATAATTTTGACATGGAAATCTAAATGGGAAAAACCATAGTGGGGATGAATACCCACAAGTATTTTGAACTCTTCTAAAGTTCACCCTGTTAGGAGCCTAGCTTGTTAAAGCTTTACAAAAAGTCCTGTTAAGAACAGATCCTATTAGGGACCACCCGGTTAAGGGATTAACTACAATGCCCTATTAGAAGCAATACCCTGTTAGGAGTAACCTCGGTAGAGGATTTGAAATCCAAGCTAATGGACCACCTAGTTAGAGGATTTGAATAACACTAAGCTTGTTAGATCTTATTTGGTTAGGGGATTTGACTACTGTAATAGTTAGAAAAGAATAGGGGTTTGTTGATCTATTTGAATAGCACTACACTTGCTTGTTCAGATCCTTTTCATGCTCATATCTGCCTTTACAAAACTGCAGATACATCATCTAGTTTGGCAACCAAACTCACTATGAACTACAAATTGCCAACTCTTTAACAAAACAATAGGTTAGTAACACATCACAAACCTAATTCTCTCATAGAGATTACAAACAAATCGGTTCAAGTATGACTGTTGAATTATATAACAATCACTACACACCATTCAAGATGTTCTTGACCACTCCTTGATCACCGCTTCATCGAACAATGTAACTCATCACGTGGTTTACATTACATGCAATGAACTTGCTCATTCCCAAGATAAAAACCATTATCTCTACTCGCCGAAAACTATTTGAAACTCCTCATACAACATGCATACGTGTCATAATCATTACCACTCATCATTAGATCGTAAACCAATACAACCAATTCACCAAACTCCATCGATTAGGGTTTATCATATCAACAAGTAGGGTTTACCGGTTGATCTCACTTCTTCTCTAGTAATATCGGTTTCCTTGACAAGCTCACATACCCGTTGCAAAACAACATTATAACAACATCATTATCGGTTATAATTAACATCAATGACAATATAACATTTCATTAATGTGATATTCATGCAAATGCCAACAAAGACATTGTGTTTGAGCTCATGAAGATATCCCTCAAAATACTCAATCTCCGCAAACTCTGACAGGTTACATGATTCCCTTTTCTCCTAAGCAAGATGTTCAACCTACATCTCCAAATCATAAGTTGCACAAAACATGTGATGGTTTTACTTCTATTCGTGTTCTTTCTCCTCTTTCTCTAAACTTTGATGAAGAAATGGGTGAAAATGTTATTCATAATGGAAATACAATTCCTAATGCTTTTGATAGTGAGTATGAATATGCTGACAAAGACAGGTATTTATCGGATGAGTTTTCACAAACCCTAATCCTAGCTCCTAGAATCAAACAAAGTGACTTGCAACATGAGCATAGTCATTGTTTGGATCTTGTGATAGCTCCTTCCATTATGCTCGATGTCGCTCCTCTGGAATATTGCTCGCCTTCCTGAAATAGTGATCAACAAGATTAAGAGTCGGATGTCATGCTAGATTAGCAATATTAGCAGTGCAGATCTTTCTCTCTCTCCTTTCTTTCTCTTTTGTGACCATTTTTCTATTTGTATTAATGTTCTTAATATTGTTCCCTTAATGTCTACTTAGGGATGATGCAAAGCATTGAGATATTTTCTTGGTCTCTTTCATGTTGACTCAAGATACATCCTCTCTTCCCTTTCTTCTAAGGTAGTGTCCTTTCTTGAGGAATGAAGATTATTATATGCATATACATACATGATATACATGAGTTATCTTACAACATACTGACCCCAAGGAAAGTGACACTACCTCATGTTTTGTGTTCATTATCCCTAGGTTTATACCTCGATTGCGGATAAATCCTTGTGATAACATGGTCCCTTTTCTTCTCTCTCTCTTGGGTGTATCGTACTTTAAAGCAATCACTCCCAATTAGGTTTGTGCGATCCCTTTAACGTGGGGGCATACACTCCGCTTATACTTTCCTTCTTGTGATACTTAGAATTACTTAGTGAACTTTATTTTGCTTTGTAATCTTTAGTATCCTTGCTTTCATGACTCATAGTGAAGGGAACTTTGTTACTTGCATTCATGGCTCTCCCCTTCTCGATCTTCCCTTTTACTTTATCAATCGAAGTCATAAGATCCTAAGTCCACTGGGGGCTTGGTGCATCTTGCCTCCTTGACATGGTAAAAGTCTTTGAATCTTGTTTCCTTATACTTTAACGACAGTATTGGCATATACTTATACTCCCACTAAAGTGGGGGCTAAATTTAGTGTCATAAAATTGCGACCCTAGCAATTTTTGACTACATTAGGGTCCTCACAAACATGATTTTGAATCCTCTAGCCTGATCGAAAACTGAAGATTGCTCATCCCTCAGAAACAACTTCTTCCTTGGCCTCTGTATCACCCTATCCACACTCTCCCCTGGAGAAATGGGTAGGACAAGGGCATGGCACCACTTTCCCCCCTTGGACAAGGGCATGGCACCCTTGTCCTCCCAGGACAGGGGTGTGGTGCCCCTATCCCTACCCTATTTTTGGGACAGGACCCTTCCTAGGGTTGCATTGTTGGTTGTGTATTAGGCGGTAAACTCCCCTAATGTCGGCCTATGATGAAAATAAAATCCACTAACATGTATTTAAGGGGAATTCATCCTCTCATTTGAATAAGTTGGATAAGCTAGATGAGTGGGAAATTCACAATCAATCAAGCATTCAAGAGAATTCAAGCATTCTTTTCCAACATTGAGCATTCTCGAGTCTCCCTTCAAGGCTAGGTGTTGCATTCAAGTCAAGGATTCAACCATTGAAGAGGAGATTGATTCCAACATTCAATTCCACACAAACAATTTTTATCAACATTGCTATCACAACCTCCCTTGAGGTGATTTACAATTCAGTCTTTCATTTATAGCTACTTGCAAGTACTTTCTTTCATTACTTGGTTAATTCTAAAACTGGGGTTTGACCTAAAGGCAAACCCCCAATCCCAACCCATTTTCCTCTCTTTTCTATGTGTATGTTACATGTACACAACTATACTTTTGGTTGGGCTTAATTTGTAGAGGTGGAAAAACCCTCTTCATTTTGTAGATTTTTCGAAGGACCATGTACATTTCTGCCACGGTCCAGGTAACTTTCCAGCAAATTCGTAGAGCGACTTTGTCTCGACATAATATTGCTAGATCCAGGTGCACAACTGCATCCCATATCCTGATCTCAATTTATAATCAGTTCTTTGTCACTTTTGCACTACATAATTCAATCAATTCCTTTTCATTTCAAACAAGGCAGAGGGGATCAACTTATCATTCCCATTTCATTCAGAATTCAATCTATCATCTTCATGTGGAGAGATTGAATCTAGTGAATTATCCTCTCCTCTTCCTAATGTAACAGGATGAAAAGTGTTTGAAGGGTAATCAATAGTGAGACTCTCATCTCTCTTTGAGGGAAAGGGTAGTTTTCCTCTTGATTTCAGAATGATGCAGCTTCAAATACCTGGGGGGCTTAGGATTGTTTTGACTTTCTGATTCTTTCTACTCTTCAATAGTCACTGTGGAACTTTTTGATTTTATCGAAGCAATTGGATCAAAGTTCTGAGTTGGTTCTTGCATGACCGGTTCTGATATGACAAATTCATCTTCCGATCCATATGATCTGATCTGATTATTACCTTTCTCATCCACCTTAACATTTATGCTTTCCATAATCCTATTCAATCTTTTATTATAACATCTATATGTTTTTCTCTTAGAATAATAACCCAAAAATAGTTATGTTCTTCCTTTCCACTATTCCATTATGTTGTGGGGTTCTAGGTGTAGAAAATTGTCTTCTGATTCCATTCTTTTCACAAAAGTTGTTGAACTCACTAGATGTAAACTCATTGCCTTGATATTATCTTAAATATTGTATCTTGAATCCTTTTTCTGTCTCAACCATAGCTTTGAAAATTTTGAATTTCTCAAGAGCTTCTGATTTTTCTCTCAAAAATGCAACCCACATCATTCTAGAATAATCATCAATAAGCAACATAAAGTATCTATCACCTTGAAAACTTTTAGTTGTTGCCAATCCACATAGATCAGTATGAATAAATCAAGAATTTCATTAGATCTATCATGTATGCTTTTGAAAGAAGTTATAACTTGCTTACCCATTTGACATTCTCTACATACTGGATTATGAGGTTTAAAAATCTTTGGCAAATCTTTGATAACTTGTGTTAAACTGATCTCACTATGAAATCAAAATTTACATGACACATCCTCTTATGCCACAACTATCTTTGATCAATCTGAGCAATCAATCAGGCCTTCTCACCAGAGTTCAAATGAAAGATATTTAATTTGGTTTGAGTTCCGGATGCAATTTCCAATCCAAATCTATTGATAATCTTGCATTTTCCATCTTTAAATTGCAAATGAAATCCTCTATCCACCATCGGACCTACACTCAAAAGATTATGCTTCAATCCTTCAGCATAATAAACATTATCAGTATTAGTCTTACCATCCAAGGATATTGTTACTTTGCCTTTGATCTTGCATTCCTTGTTGTCTCCAAATCTGACTAGTCCACCATCAAATTCTTGCAGAGTTAGGAATTTCCTCTTGTCACCAGTCATATGATGTGAGAAACCACTATCTATAACCCATTCATCCTTCTCTTTAATTTAGCAGCCAAAACCTTCTCCTTAGTATGAGTTGTATCAATGACAAGTTCCAGAGTATCATCCTTGATAGCAATAAAGACCCAATGTTTATCAGAGCTTCCAATATCAGATCCACTTATAGGTTCATCATTGTCATCATCATCAGTAATACCAAAATCATCACCAGAAACATAGTAACATGATTTACCCTTATTCTTTCTAAATCTAAGTCTTCTCTGATATTCCAGATTAGGTTTATAATTCCTCATAAATCTTTCGTGATTCCTAGATGCTCTTTCAGGACATCTAGAAGAAAAATGACCAATCTTATTGCATGAAAAACATTTAAAAGATACTTTTACTTCATACTTACTTCCAATCGGTCCTTTAGGGATTCTTCTAGCAATTAGGGCTTCCAACTCTTCAAGTTCTCTATCTTCTCTCTCAATGTCTTCCAAATCTTTGGCATATAACTCTTTCCAATCTATCTTCTACTTACTGGAGGCAAATGCTTTAAATGCAGTTTCTGTCTTACTAGTACTCTGATCTCCAGGTTCCTCAAGCTCAAAAGTAGTCAATTTCCCAAGTAGTGTATCTCTGGTAACAGGGGTACTTGACATTGTCTGGAGTTCATTAATTATAGTAGCCTTCATCTTGTAAGCCGAAGGTAGAACACTTAGAATCTTTGACACAACCTCATCCTCATTAACTGATCCACCACAACATTTGACTCTCAGGACAATCTGATTCACTCTATCCATGAAAGAACTTATCTTCTCATCTTCTTCCATCTTCAAAGTTTCATATCTCACCTGGAAACCTTCAAGTTTTGTAATCTTTACTGCTTGGTCGCCTTCTGACGTAGTCAAGGTAGGGAGATCCAATGAAGGACATCCCCACCTTGCAGCTCATAACACAAAACACCATGCAACATATCAACAACTGGTAAACAGATAAAGAGCAACCTAACTGGTAGAAACAACACATTATATAATTGGTAACCTTATAGATCAATCATTATAACCATTTAAAGAATTACATAAGCCTTCAGGGGCTACACATGTTGGACCATAGCCTTGGATTATAAAAAATCCATACAATACAAATCTAAGATCCATAGATATTTTACTCGACAAATAGGCCTCCAGTAATAGTCTGCACTATTTAGCACTGATCCAGACCTCTATCCCTTTGGACTTCAGCCCCCCCTGACTAGAATATTTTTGGAAACTACATATTCACTTGGTCTCTACTTTCTTTGACCTTTGTCCTGCAAATTGAATCTCTAATATTTCCCTTTATACCATCTGCAAGCAATAACAACTCGATCAAGTCGGCCAAAGACCAACTGGTCCATGATGAAACGTGCAAATGATAACATGTTGGCTCAAGTCACAAAGAACATCTTCAAATGCATAAAACTTCATGCCATCCTCCAGGAACATCGGATAAGGCCCAAAACAACATCACTTAGTGATCCACAAGTTATGGGAACCACCCACAACCTTATTCATCTTTATTCCATACACTGCAAAACCAACCGATAAGAACATACCAATGCCGGGCCAATACTAGGATCGATGTCTCACTGGGATCAAAATAAAGGTGTCAGTTTGAACTACTTCGGTGCTCCTACATCAAACTCTTGGGGTTAATTAAAAAGTGAGTCACATCACTTGATCTAGTTCGGCGATATGTCAGTAGGTACTTGCAACTGCCTCAGGGTTTTGACAGTCTGAGTACAGCTTTTGGTTTCCTCTCCCTGGTGATCTATCGGTCCACCCTATAGCCTACCTCGGTTTGGTGATCTGTTCAAGTCTCCACCCACTAAATGCCTCAAGCTCAAGCTCTAGGTTTGGCATTCTACTTGCAAGCCTTGTACTGCCTCACGTTCGATGATCAGAACAAGTCTACAAGCTGCCTCAACTTCCTTTCCAACAAACTGGTACATAATCGGGTTTTCTTCGATCAATAGGTTCACAAACCAGCTCCAATACCAGTTGACACAATCAAGGTAGGGAGATCCAATGAAGGACATCCTCACCTTGCATCTCATAACACAAAACACCATGCAAGATACTAGAAACTGGTAACTAAACACAAGGTCTAACTAGTAAATAGATAAAGAGCAACCTAACCGGTAGAAACAACACATGATATAATCAGTAACCTGATAGATCAATCATTACAACCATTTAAATGATTACATAAGCCTTCAGCTGCTACACATGTTGGACCACAGCCCAGGATTACAAAACAATCCATACAACACAAATCTAAGATCCGCAAATCTTCTACTCGACAAATAGGCCTCTAGTAACAGTCTGCACTGCTCAACACTGATCTGGACCTCAGTCTCTCAGGACTCAGTGTCCTCGGACCATAATCTTTCTAGAAACTACATCTTCGCTCGGTCTCTACTTTCTCCAACCTCTGTCCTACAAAATAAATCTCTAAGATTTCACTTTATACCCTCCGCAAGCAATAACAACTCAATCAAGTCGGCCAAAGACCAACCGGTTCATGTGAAACGTGCAAACGATACCATGTCAGTCTAAATCACCAAGAACATCTTCAAATGTATAAAACTTCATGCGATCCTCCGGGAATATCGGACAAGTCCCAAAACAACATCGCTCAGTGATCCACAAGTTACGAGAACCACCCGCAACCTGATTCATCTTCGTTCCATACACTGCAAAACCAACTAGTAAGAACATACCAATACTGGGCCAATACTGGGATCGATGTCTCACCAGGACTAAAAAAAAAAGTTGTCAGTTTGAACTACTCTAGTGCCCTTGCATCACCTTCATAAAGAGTTTCAAGCTTAAGCTAGATCTGCTTTGCAGTTTCCAACTCTATGACATTCAATAGATTCTCATCAGATAGGGCAATTAACAATGCTTCTTTTGCTCTGACATCATTTTCATCTCTCTTCTCTTTATCAGCAAGTGTCGGTGTTCTAGAATTAGGGTCATCTCAGATGATTTTTCATTCGCTCCTTCCATATTTTGTAATTTCTACCATCAAATCTGGGACTCTGCTTCTGGTAGGGCTTAATGTAGAAGTTGATGTTAATGTCATCGGATCTCCTCAAGAAGGTAATCTTCTGTAGAGAGGACCAAAAGCTTTGATACCAATTGTTAGATAGTTCTGATATACTTGTGAGAAAACTGATTCACCCCCCCCCCCAAAAATTTTTTTTTTCTCTCGGTATCAGAACTGTCTAGCACTTTAATGTATCACAACTTAGGGAAACACTAGAGAAAGCCCAAAATAGTCATCAGCAAGAGAGAAATCACACTGAGAGAAGGGTAGGGAATACCCACAATTATGATGATGACCATTATCAAAGGAACCACATGTATGCCCCACCTCCTCCCACAAAAATGGATGTTTTGAGACAACAAGTAAAAGAACTCACCTAACAATTAAATTCAAGGAGGGCACAAAAGAGATATTAATTTCGAAGATATCTATCCCTATCCATTTGATAGGAGCATTGTCATGACTCCTTTCCCACACAATTTCGAGACTCCAAAATTTGACAAATACAAAGGAAAGGGAGATCCAAGTGACTGTATGAGCTAATTCTACGTCTCATTCTAGAGGTCGTGTATGATCAGACCTACTCAATGCACCTCTTCCCTCAAAGTCTAGGGGGATCAACTATGCAGTGGTTTTCATCATTACCTAGTGGAATCAGGACATTTGAGGACTTAGTGAAAGAAATTGTTACTAATCATGTGCATAACATAGAATGTGATGTCTCCATGGTTGATCTATGCAACACTAAACAAAAGAATAGAGATTTATTCTCATGCAGAGATAGAGACACCTTTCTAGCATACGTTCTTTCCCCATTCCTGAGGAACAATTAGTTAAAATATTCACTTCAAAATTAAATGAAGAGATGGAATTTCATTTGGAAGTCAAATGTTCAAACTCTTTTAAGGATGTGATAGCCCAAGGACTCTAAATCGAGAAAGCCCTTATCAAGAAAGGACTTGTCAAAATCTATAAAGACAACAAGGATGATCCAAGACTGGTGTAGGAGCCCCAAGGAAAATCTTGGAAAATGGTGGTCAAGGGGTAATCCATAAGTGTTTTCAAGTCAAATTGATGTAATAAGGCCATAAGAGGCCATTTATGATTTTTTTAGGTTATTGGGACTTATTTTGGGGCCAATGATGTAAAAACGTGCAAATTGTTGTCAATGCAATGTTGCAAAAGTGTAATTAGGAGGTCTAGTGGTAGCATTTAGGTGTTTTGAGTCATTTTGTGTGTAATAATTTTGTTTTGAACCATTTATAAGTTGCGTGAGTTCATTCAGGGGATATATTACAAATATTGCTCAAATTGTCAAAAATGTAAGAAGTTGTCATTTCAAAAGTTGTCAAAGTTGTAAAGTTGCAATTAGGGAGATGAAGAGTCATTTTGGGTAAGGAAGTTAATGGGTTGGTTATAGGGGTTTGGAAGCTAAAAAAATCCTTTAAATACTTTTATTGCATCGACCTATTGGTGGTTGGAAGCATGGAGAGAAGAAATTAATGACATAACTTACTAGTTTTTGTGTTTTTCATTGTCTTTTTGTTGCTCCAGGCTCTTATACGACCTAGTATGAAATGATTGTACAATTTTATGAATTGTAATTGGTAAAGGGATGATTTAATATTCTTTTGGATTTGTTTTGAGCATTTTTCATTAAGAATTGAGTAAGTTATAACCATTTTGGTGAAGGCAACCAGTTCTAAAAACATTTTCCAGAATTTACTGTCTGAAATGTGTTAGTGTGGCCATGTACGAACATAAGACTTGGATGGATGGAAAAATATTTATGTTGTGGAAAAAATAAAAATTTATTAGTAATTTTTATAATGCTTTTTAAGGGGTCAACCAAGCCCATTTCTAAAAACTATCTTGAACATAGGGTTTTTGGGGTTTGTATGCAAAATATGTGATTTATCCTCTTTTCACCATTGAAAACTCTTGAAAATTGGTAGTTTTAAATTTTAAAGGGTTTAATTGATGATTTAAAAGTTTTTACGCATGTTGGATGATGTTTGGGGGAAATATGATGATGCCCTAAGTATGTTACTTGTGCATCTTCTGTCCATTTGGCAGTGCAGTCATATGAAATTGTAAGAATAAAGGAAGAACGATTGTTTATATTGCTAAAACCTTGTAAATCCATCTAATTGATATCTACCTAAGAGTTTTGAATGGTTTTTTGAGAATTTTTGGTGATTGGAGATAGGTTCCTTTGTAAAAGAGGCTAATTGAGCCCTAGTGCAGTGAGAAACCCTTAATTTTGATAGACCTTTTACAAAACATAATATACCCATTTTGATATATTATTTTAAAGTCCTAAAAGGGTATCTAAAAATTCTCTCATTTTGTGGAGAAGAGGCACGGGTCAAGAGTTATCAGTGACAGTCCTAAAAAAAGGGCTAGTAGGAGCTAGAAGCCAAAATAGGGTATAGCATTTAAGGGGTGACTTGAAACTTCTTGGGTGGAAAAATCTAGTTTAAAACACCATAAATGAATGATAGAATCCTCTGGTATGGTTGTGGAGCATTTGGGAGTCCAATCTGGCATTTGATGTCTTTGGAGGGGCCAATTGAGTGCTCACTGTGACTACACTTTTGTGGAAGGAGCAGACCCCAAGTATGGGTATGATATTTTGATTGTTTGAGGAGTGAGAGAAGACTAAAAAAATTATTTGAACCATACTCCAACCTCTGCATCAATTATGGGATTAGAGCGTAGGGATTAGATCCCTTGAGGAGTATTATTTGAAGTTGAGTAAAAGAAAGGTTGGAAATTGAGGGGACAAGATGCCTCCAAAGAATGTTGGTACTGCTAGAGAGTTACAAGAGTTGAAGGAGAAACATGCCAGGTTGTTGGAGTCACATAATGCTATATTAGAAAGGATTGTTGCCTTGGATTCAAGTCAAAGAAGAGGTGTAGAGATGGGAGATGTAAGTGAACCTGAGGAAGAAGAAGGGGAAGAAGAGGATAGAAGAGATGAAGAGAAGATTGATCCTGAGGAGCATAGAACAATAAGACTTTTGAAGGCAGTAAAAGGAGAGATTTATAAGACCAAGGTTGATTTGCCTATGAATGGTGGGAGTTTGAATGATGAGGAACTACTAAATTGGATTGCAGTCATGGATACTTACTTTGATAGTGAGGATGTACCGGATGAGAAAAATGTCAAGGTGGAAAAGACAAAACTCAAGGGACATGCATTATTATGGTGGGACTATGAGCAAGATGAAAGGAGAAAGCAAGGTAAGTCAAGGATAGCTTCTTGGGACATGATGGTAAGGAAGAGCTTGTGATGATGGATGAAGAAAAGAAAAGATAATTTGCAGCTACTTCTATGTTAGAGGAAATCAGTACAACAAAGTTGAAGAGTCAAGTGAGTTTGAGAGGCAATGAGGATGACAAGATGGTGAAGGTAGACAAAGAATGGGTTAAATTAATGATAAAGGACCAAGATTGGCATGCTAATGCCATGGCTAGGACAATAGTTTGTCCTCTAATTGAAGACAAATTTGATGAATGTTTGGGGTCTCCACATACAGTGGTAAATAAGTCTGATAAGGTAGAGACAAAGGGAAAAGATGGAGTGGAAGAAGACAAGGGACAATCACACATGAAAGAGTGTGAATATAGAACAAGGACCAATACAAGGACACAGAAGGAGGGAATCCAAAACAATGATGATAAGAGTTTGGTTGTAGGTGTTACTACAAGTATGGTACCATATATATACGAGGAACAAATTAATGGGCATAGAGCAGGTCTATTAGAGGAAATGGGGCAAGATCTAGAGGTAAGACTATCCCAAAATGCACGGGATGGTACTAGTCTTCAATAACTTAGTCATTGGAGGAGGGAACATGTTGAGAATACATTTGGTGTACATAGGCATGGAGTAATCAAGCTCATGTTTTGTGCAACACACTTTCCCAAGGTACTTGAGAACTTTTTGAGGTCGGGTGAATGGTGTAGGAGCAGAAGGGACAATCCTAGGAAATGGTGGTCAAGGGGTAATTTATTAGCATTTTCAAGTAAAATTGATGTAATAAAGCCATAAGAGGCCATTTATGATGTTTTTAGGCCATTGGGATTCATTTTGGCCAATGATGTAAAAAACATGCAAATTGTTGTCATGTTGTCAATGCAATGTTGTAAAAGTGTAATCAGGAGGTCTAGTGGTAGAATTTGGGTGTTTTGAGTCATTTTGTGTGTAATAAGGTTGTTATGAACCATTTAGAAGTTTTTTAAGTTCATTTAGGGAATACATTACAAATATTGCTCAAATTGTCAAAAATGTAAAAAGTTGTCATTTCAAAAGTTGTCAAAGTTGTAAAGTTGCAATTAGGGAGATGAAGAGTCATTTTGGGTGAGGAAGTTAATGGGTTGGTTATAGGGGTTTGGAAGTTAAAAAAAACACTTTAAATACTTGTATTGCATCGACCTATTGTAGATTGAAAGCATGGACAGAAGAAATTAATGAAATAACTTACTAGTTTTTGTGTTTTTCACTGTCTTTTTGTTGCTCCAAACTCTTATACGACCTAGTATGAAATGGTTGTACAATTTTATGAATTTTATTTGGTATTAGGATGACTTAAGATTCTTTTTTCTTTTTTTTGAGCATTTTTCATTAAGAATAAGTAAGTTATATGGATTTTGGTGAAGGTAGCCAGTTCTGAAAATGTTTTCTAGAATTCACAGTCCGAAAATGTGTTAGTGTGGCCATTTACGGACATGTACGAACATAATAATTGGACAGATGGAAATATATTTATTTTAGGGACAAAATTTCTTTTAATTAGTAATTTTTATAATGCTTTTTAAGGGGTCAACCAAGCCCATTTATACTAAACATAGAGTTTTGGGGGTTTGTATGCAAAATATGTGATTTGTTCTCTTTTCACCATTGAAAACTCTTGAAAATCGGTAGTTCAAAATTTTAAAGGGTTTAATTGATGATTTAAAATTTTGTAGGCATGTTGGATGAGGTTTGGGGAAAATATGATGATGCCCTAAGTATGTTACCTATGCATCGTTTGTCCCATTTGATAGTGCAGTCATATGAATTTGTACGAATAAAAGAAGAATGATTGTTTATATTGCTAAAACCTCATGAATCCATCTAATTTAGGTCTACCTAAGAGTTTTGAGTGGGTTTTGTGATAATTTTTGGTGATTAGAGATAGGTTCCTTTGTAAAAGAGGGCTAATTGAGCCCTAGTGCAGCGAGAAACACTTAATTTTGATAGACTTGTTACAAAACATCAAAGTATGTCAGTCCTAGAAAAAATTCTCTTAGTTTGTGGAGAAGAGGCATGGATGAAGAATTATCAATGACAGTCCTAGAAAAAAAGGCTAGTAGGAGATAGAAGCCAAAACAAGGTATAGGCCTTAAGGAGTGACTTGAAACTACTTGGGTGGAAAAATCCAGTTGAAAACACCGTAAATACATACATGATAGAAGCCTTTGGTATGGTTGTGGAGAAGTGGGGAGTCCAATCTTGCATATGATGCCTTTGGAGGGACCAATTAAGTGCTCACCGTGACTACACTTTTGTGTAAGGAGCAAACCCCAAGCATGGGTTTGATATTTCGATTGTTTGAGGAGTGAGAGAAGACTGAAACATTGATTTGAACCATACTCCAACCTCTGCATCAATGACCAACACATAACAGTTACAAACCCAATTTTTTGTCCAAGAGCAAAAACATCGTCAATGATGGTATTGTAGATGCAAGGATTGTCAAGATCGCCCAACCTATGGTCAAAATAGCTGGGCAAGATGGTAATCATAATACCAAAAATATCAACCAAATTAGTCCCCTAAACTATCAAGGAAATCAAGCTCCCAACACATAGTAAGAGGCACCTAAGAGTAGGTACTCTACCTACAAACCAATCAAACATATACACCCTTGGGAGAACCTCTTGAAACAGTATTTCAATAGCTCATATCTTTCAATCTTATCACATTTCCTAAAACATCAGACTATGAAGAAAAAGGTAAACCTCCATGGTGGAGACATAATGAATATTGTGAATTTCATAAGGGAAGAGGACACAAAACAAACAATTACCATCGATTAAAAGACATCATTCAAGACCTCATTGATCAAGGTGACATAAATTTTGACAAACACACTACAAAAACATCCAATATGGATCACACCATTGTTAAAAATCCACTCCCATCATATGAGAATGGGGATCCTCCCCATCAAGGTAAGAACCAAGATAAAATGACAAACTATACACATGCACCATATACCTATACCGTCAATAATCTTTATGATGCTAATGAACAAGTTTCAACCATTACAATCAAAGGTAAAAATCTAGAATGCAATGTTGTTACCCACCGTAGCAAGATTATCTTACCAGGAGCACCATCAAGAGAGACATATGTGCCCAAAAAATATAACCTTGTGGACTGATTGGATAAGACATCAACAATCATTTCCATACTAGATCTTTTGTGCCTATCACCCTCACATAAAACCATCTTGGACCAAGCTCTCCAAGAAACGCCAGTTCCATCCAACATAAACACAAAATCAAGTGAGTCTTGATTGACAATGGAGTTGGGCTTAACATTTGTACCTTGTAATTAATAACAACATTGGGATATGTAGAAGGAGTAGTTGATGCCAGAAAGAAGATCACCATCAAGGCCTATGATGATGCAAAACACTCCTCTAAAGGGTGAATTACTCTACTAGTAAGGGTGAGACCTATGGTGAAGGATGTGGTTTGTCAAGTCCTAGAACTCCCTATTCCATACAATCTCTTATTGGATAGACCATGGATTCATGCCATGCAAGCAATACCATCCACCTACCATCAGTGCATAAAATTTCCACATAACAGAGTGGAGATAAGTATCCCTGGTGATGCTAACCCATTTTCCTTTTTCAACAATATAAGACATCAATCGGATATCATAGTACCCAACAATAGAGAAGTCACCGCCTTATTATCATACATCCACCCAACTTCTCTCACCAGTACACTGATCCCTATACCCAAACAAGACAAGGTAAAGATGAAAGCAAAAGATGAAGGCCCAAGAGAATATAACATTAGCCAACTTTTCTATGTTGGCCAACTACCTCTCTCACCTAGGACTCATGGAAAACCATAAAATTCACTCCAACCACTTGTTGCAGCAAATACCCATACATTGACTCAGTTCACCCTCAAAAGGACCCAAGAGGAGGAGAAAGTGGAAGAAGATTTGACCAAATGGATCTACAAGGACCCTATAGACAAAGGTAAAGATTCCCACTAAGAAGTATAGAAAAGGATTCACCATAATACAAAAGCTGGGCTATGATGGCCATAGTGCTTGAGGATCGTACAAACAGGGACTGCACAGACCATTACAACCCTTGTTAAAACCAAGAGATAAAATAGGACTCAGATTTAATCCTAGTCAATGGGGCTCTTCTAAGATCAACCTTACAAGCAAACAAAAGCAAACAACTTATAAAACCATCACTACAAAGTTAAATCTCTTATCCAATGGAGACACCCAAGCAGCATCATCAACCCCATTAGATACAACACCTATAGTAGTTGTTGACAAACCTTTCACACATGCAGAAATCCATATAATATACAGTGATAAAGTTCTATAAAGTGATTCTAAGACAGGTTCATATGAATATGATGGGTTTCTTTAGCTTCACATGAATCTGAAGAGGATTCTTTTGATACTTTTGAAGATAAAAGAGTTGAAGGAGAGGCATGGATCAAAACCTTTTGCGATCCGGATACTGAAGATACTTCTAGGAGAGATAGGTCACCTCCTGTGCCTGATTACAAAGAGGAGAGTACTGATGATGACCTCAATACCTCCATCTTAACCATAAATGACACATCCTATGCAATCAACCTAATTTATGAAGCAATTCCAATCATCCAGCTTGAACTCATTGATTGGGATCAGCAAGATCCCTCATGCCTTAATACCTTCCAAAATGATGAGGTGATAATAGACTTTCTCTAATTATAGGATAACATAGCAAGTGGGGATCACAAGGTTGGGTTTTCTATTGAACTCAACATCTTGACCTATTTTGGAGAGCATACCAAACCTTTTAGTTCCAAAAATATAACAATATAGAACAGATCTTCTAGTGAAAATAGCACCGTGGTGCTTCTAGATTCCAAAAAAGGAAAAACAAAGGATGCATCCAAAGGTGAAAACTTCTTTGAGGCACCCAAGAATAAAAGGTTTGGCATTTTTCCCCTTAGTATCAATCAAGAGAGATTATCTATTCTCATAGAGGAGACCAAGGAAGTCAATCTAGGATCAGAGGAAAACCCTCATAAAATCTATTTTGCAGCATCCTTAACTAACATAGAGGATCCTAGCTTCATGTAATTCTTCAAGGAGTGACAAATAAACTTTGCTCGATCATATGTAGACATGACCGGACTAGATCTAGATCTAGTAATGCATCACTTGACCATAGTAGAAGGAGCAAAACTAATGTAAAAAAATCTCATGAAAATGCATCCTCAGATTGCACTCTTAGTGAAGGCAAAACTCAAAAAGCTATTAGATATTGGTTACATAAGACCAATTGACTATGCAAAATGTATCTGCAACATCGTATCAGTGGCAAAAATGACTGTGGACATTCGTATCTGTATAGATTTCAGAGATCTAAATAAAGCATGTCCTAAGAATGACTTCCCTCTACCCAACATTGATATCATCATGGACCTAAAAATAGGGCATGTGATGCTATCTCTCATGGATGGGTTCTCAGGATATAACCAAATTAAGATCACTCAAAAATATCAACACAAAAGTGCTTTTACATTCCTATGGGGAACATACTGTTGGAATGTGATGCCATTTGGTCTCAAAAATGTAGGAGCCACCTATCAAAGGGCAATGACTATCATCTTCCATCACATGATGCATGCACTAATGTAAGACAATGTGATTTACTAGCTAAATCATTAACAAGATAAGATCACCTCGTAGTGTTGGACAAAATCTCCACCAAACTAGAATAGTATAATGTCTGCCTCAATCCAAAGAAGTGTATCTTTGGAGTAACCTCCAAAAATCTCCTAGGATACATTGTCTCAAACAAAGGAATAGAGGTTGATCCTCCAAAATTAGAGGTTTTTGGGATCCAAGAACACTGAGAGGGGGGGGGGGGGGTGAATCAATGCTCTGCCGATTATAATATTTTTAGCCTTATTATCAAATCTACTTATTAACCAGCATGCATAAAAGAAAGTAACGACAAGTAACAACAATGCAACCACAAGAATCAACACCATAACACAAAGATTTATACATCGAAAACCTCAAAGAGGAAAAACCACGGTGGGATTGGTGACCCACAATATATATCCACTGGCCAAATGAACAAATATTACAAGAGGGGCCTGCACATGCAAGAAGGCACACTGCTCATCACAAAGGAGCCTCATTGACTACAGCTATGATATACTGAATTACAAACAAAATCTGAACTTTGAATGTGCATTTGACATGTTGGATGAGTTCTAGTTTAAGCACTGTCTGTATCGATTTATACTGTAACCTCCCTTACCAATAACTTAGATCACTCTCCAAACCTCTAGACAAATAACCAAGACCGACTACAGATCTTTACATTTGCATTCTATCGATCAAGATCTCGCTCGCATAACATCACATAACCTATCACATCTCTATATCCAAAATGACCTAACCGAACTAACTTATGTACCCATTTACATGTATAAACATAAATGCCTTATGTCGGATTACAATCATATTTCAAAAGATAAGAGACATGTCAGCCTAGACAAAACAAAACATAAAACTATATGACTATTTCCGCTTCCCCATTTTCTGGATCAATCTCCTATGTTGTCCTTAGAATACTGGTTCCAAGTTTGTTGGTTACATGCCTACCGGTTCCCTCAATGTCGGTGATGTGAATGTCAGTTACCATGATTATCGGATCTTCCATGAAGTGTGTTACCATCAATGACAACACCTAGAACCCATATGAGTGTCAATTTCCAACAATTTCCCCCTTTGGCATTGATGGCAACACTCATGTGAAAAATGCATCGTTGAAGTGTTGTACCGGTTTCTGTCCGAAATCTGAAATCCCAAAGCTGGTCTCAGAAGGCTGCTCCCCCTAAGCTATACATTACTTCTTATGTCCCTTAACATTTTTCACATCCAACCTCTCCCCCTACAACAATGCCAAAGGTCAGGGCAAAGAATAAGAAATGAATGAAATTATATACAAATTAGAATTGTGACTATTGGATCTAGATGTACTTAAAAATATCTGGATAAGCACCCTTCAAAAATGCCAAATAAGTATCCCAGTCAGTCTTTAAAGTTACCAAAATTGATACAAACCTGTTTAGAATGTAAGCATGCAATTCTTCTTCTATTAGGGTTGTCAGTGTGGGCATATTCATCTATTCCATACATTCATGCTTATGAAGTAACAAAGTATTAAGTCGGGGACTTACTAAGCCTCTTAATTCTCTGGCCCACCGAATTAACTTGTCCTTTTCCTTCTCTAGGACTGAAATTTTTTACTCTAAAAGCAAAATTTGACCATCAACAGTGTTGGTCAATTACTCAGTACCATCAAAATTGACTACAAGTTGTTCCAACTTGTCCTTATTCGCCTTAATTTTATTGTCTAGGTCTTTTGTTAGTTTGTATGTGTTAGTGTAAGACCGATATATATTGTTAAACAGTTCAAATAACCAGAAGACAACTGAGAGGGGGGGTGAATAAGTTGTCACAAATTACAGGAACATTCAACAATTAAAACTTTAATATCGAAACCCAAAACAATATTACCGGAATAGAAGTTAATCCAATTAAGCATAAACAATAATCACAGAATAAAATCCATCCACCAAACACTAAGATTTGTAAGTGGAAAACCCGGTAAAGGGAAAATCCATGGTGGGAAGCCTACCCATAGTCAGATAATACTTCTGCAGTAAGTATGTGAGTTATAATGAAGGGGCCTGCACTTGAAAGAAGTCCCACAACCTAGATCACTTTGCTCATCACAAAAGCAACCTCACTGACTACATATAAATCCAGACTACAATCCAGAGAAGTGTTGAACTGCAAAAGATATCATCTCATATGCTTGAGTACAGTTCTAATTAAGCTCAATACAGGAGGACTAAATCCTCTTACATAAACCCAATTTGATCTCTAATGATCGACCAACTCCTCTACCTGAATGATATTACATTATTCGCACATTACATTCCTTGAACATGACCACTTATATTAACCATGATGATCTACAATGAGATCTTACATCTATATATACAAACCCTCGACCATAAACAATTAGGTCAGCCACCAGACAATAAACCAATTACATAATTACAAATCATGTTGGCCTTAGACCAAATAAGTAATAACAACACATAAGAAATCCTAGAAATGCATCAATAGGTCTTATCTACATGTTACATTAAAGCCGGTGCATAACCTAGATCAACCGGGACCAACACCACTTATGCAATTTATCAAAGATCTCCATCAAAAGCTCTATTAGTGAAACCCTAGCCAGAACCAGAAACCAAGCTTCTAAGCAAGCAAGATAGCTTCCAATCACCAGACCGAAACCAACTAACCAAATATGAGTATTAGTATCATGAACAAGCTAATTCCATCACCAGATTATACTAGAGCTTATCGGATCATGTCAGATCCATGTTAACCAGAAACCACTTAACCTACCGAGACCACAAGGGTGCCAGTAAAGTATCCAAACAACTACTATTGACATCAATGACAAAAGAACACTGCAACACATAATCAATTCCACCAAATGGCCAGCATATACGACTACATTGGTGAAGTTATTCATCAATCGTTATTATTTCTTTTGTTAGCTTAGCTTTATCGAATGTGATCATATTATCATAGGTGACCTTCCTAGTTGCATTATATCTTTCCGCCGGCTATCGATTTGACACTTGTTGAAGAGTTTTGTACTCTTTTGCAATGTGCTCAATGAAACCTTTCAACTTACCAGAGGGACATGTAACCTGATCTATCTTGCATTCCAGCACAAGCTGCTACAAAACTGGAATTGTCTGCTCAATAACCTGTTTATCCTCTAATCATTCTTTCTTCAATTTTTGAGTTGCAACAAACATTAATTCAAAATTGTTCAACTGCTCAATATTCCTTTTCTCAAAATGACCAAAATCTTCTTGACTGGATGATTCAAGTGCTAATAATGAGGGACCAATAGCCAGTGAAGGTGTCGGTACCTTGACTTCAGCCTATTTAACCTGTCCTTTCTCCTTAGCACCGGTGGCTTCGCCACTTGGTGTAGTTATTTCTGCTACCTCTACCTCATGAATTTCTATTTTATCAACATCAATTACCAGAGGAAGATTGTCCTCAATATTATCTACCAGTTTATTCATCTCTACAGGTTTTACTACCAGAGGAATATCTTCAATTATTCTTTATTCCAAAACCTGTGGATCTTCACCTACTATACCTTTACCCTTAGCATCAACCGAGATGTCTGGAATACCAGACTTAGGAGGTATATCCGGTGATGTAAATAAACCTAGTTTATCAACAAAGAATTTAACCCATGCCTCATGGGTTTCCTTGAATATTTCATTCACTCTACCCACCATAAGACTTGCATACCGATGTTAACTCTAAAAAATTGTTTAATTCGCAAAATCTAGACACTACTACATCTCATCTTCAATAATAGCACCACAAATAGTCAACAATTCCTGAACCTTTATATGTTTATCTTCCTCAATAGTAGATAATCTCCTAACATCTAACTTATTATATAAATCTGTTGGTATTTGCTTCTCAATCTCAATTAAAGCTTTCTTATATATATCTAAGTATAACAAAACTGCTTCTTATATCTCCTTTTGTTCTTTATAATCCTTATTAACATAATAATGTTGTATATTACTCAAAATACCATCTTTTGTAATATAATCAATTAATTCAGCAACAAAAAGAGGAGGAATAACCTTAATACTTTTGTTGGATTGAAGATTTATACCTAGATGTAATTTCTTCTTCTTACTGGGAGTGGGAGTGGACTCACTCCTTGACTGATTTTCTTTTCTCAGTAGGCTTCCTCTCCTTCACAATTTTCTTCTGAGCTATTAGAGGAGTGACTTTAGTTTTTTGCAGCTTCCCTTCCTCAGGCTTCTTCTTTTGATTTCTCATATAGATCTTAGGAATCTTCGGCAGTTCTTCCTCAATCTTAGAACTGGAAGCAACAAGGGCAATGAAGGTTTTTGGTGTCTTCCTCTTTATTATAACCTTGTCGGTTCTTGGTGTCAGAGAAGCCCGTACTACTAACAGAGGAGATATCTCTTCTAAACCAATAATTTATTTAATCTCAAAGGACATCTTTTGGACAACCTGTCCAACCTTCTTTATTTGTCCTTCCCTTTTCTTCTTGCTGAAACTTGTCTACACTTCTGATTCCTTCTGCTTTGCAGTTCCAAAAATTTTCACCTTCTCATCAACCAGGGCATCTATAAGAATCTTGGCATAAAGGTCCAAGATCTATACCTCAACCTCATAGCCCATTTCAGTTACCCAAATTGTTCTAGGTTGCACTACCTCCATTGAAGTTTCATTATTTTTGACCATGAAGCATTTATCAATAGAGTATTTATCAACTATATGCTTAGGAATCCTTTCCCTCTTCTTCATTTCTTTCTGGAATGCTTTGAAATAACCCCACATAATAGTCTTTATCTGATCCCAAATTCCTCAAGGCATCCTTAATTTGTTTTCCCACCGGTATATCAAAGGCCCATTGTCTCTTATCAGATCCCGACATCTCATTTAGAAAGAAAAGCAATAAATAGAGAATGAGATTTCCATAATGGAATGTACCTTTCTTTTCTCCCTTAATCTTTCCCAAATCAATTCAAAAGCAATTGGGGGAATTTCTTGAATTCTGGATGTGGACGATCCTTAATGTCGACCACAATAGGGGTAGACACATCTATTGGAGTGGGAGAAGATCCAGAAGCCATTTCGATTTTAGAAAAGTAAAACAAAGAAAATACATCTCAACATATGCTGGTGAAAACCCCTAGAAAATCCACTCTTAAAATACTATAAATTGCTAGAAAATGCTCTTAATCACCTTTGATCACCTTAAACTCACTTTGCTTCTCTCTGAGTGTTGTCAGCATATCGTACCGAATTCAAAATACCTTATCTTAGTGTTGGTGAACCTTCAGACTGATTTCTCCAAGATCTAAAATAATCTTTTAGACCACTGCCAGGGGTAATGCAGGATTTGTCATTAATTTGCGTCCCCCTAAGGCTAATGCCTTAGTTATCAGATGAGTTTCCTATCAGTATAGGAATATTTTGCTTTGTCGATTGAGTAAGTGGTGAATTTGCCTCTGTCGATTGATCTTTAGACTTCCTAAACCACTATTTAGCATGAGCTTTCCAGATTTCATCAACCTTTTGCTTTCCCTTCTCATTGGATGTGTCATTCCTTTCCAATGTATTCTTGCTTCTGCAATATTTGGCAATGTGTCCTATTTTGTTGCATGCATAGCAAGTAACATTGTTCTTCTGAATTGCCTTGTTGATCCTTGATCATTCCTTGACCTAAATTAATTAGCTATATGTCCAAACTTTCCACATGCATGACATGTCACATTCATTCTACAATCTATTGTCCTATGACCATACTTTTTACAATTTGAACATTGACAAGGAATTGAATTATTATTCTGATTTGCTTTATTTTTGCATTGACTTGCTCTATGACAAAACTTATTGCAAACAAAGCATCTACCATTAAATTTATGTGCATTGGGTTGTCTTACTAGTGATTTCTAATTCTGGTTGACCTTCTGACCGGATGTGTCATCCTTATTTGCAGTACCCGAGCTTTCTCCATGCTCGAATCCAAGACCTCTAGTATCTCCAATGTCTCTTTGATCCTTCAATAGTTCATCAAGCTTTGCAGAACTGGCATTAAACTTGTCTTTGTATTCATTTGCAACATCCAAATCTTCTCTTAGGATTGTTATCATTCTTTCCAACCCTTGCTAACTATTCTGCGATTTCACCAATTCAACACATCGTTCTCATGTGGCAACCTAATGCATTCCTCAAATATGTCTTTTAGAGATATAGCAAGATTTTCTTCATTCTTCTTCTGGTCTTCAATATCCTTGGACATCCTCATGGTTATGGCTTGCATTTCATTCTTCATGACACCATTCTCTTGACTCAGCTTCTAACATAGTTGTTTAAGGGCATTCTTCTCTTCATCATCCAGACTATGTAAGAGTTCCTTTCTTTTAGCTTGAGCAGATGATAACCTCTCCTATAGGGTAAAAATGAATTCCTTTGCAAAATTCAACTCTTCTTGTATCTTCAAGTTCTTCAACCTTTCAACATCATAGTCTTCAAGTGCTACTTCAAGTTCTTTCTCTATAATCATCTCCATGGATTCCGGATTTAGGATCTTCCTCAAGTTGTTAGACTTATTTTGAGGAACCAAGCTCTGATACCAATTGTTGGAATCCAAGAAAACTGAGAGGGGGGGGGGGGGGAGTGAATCAATGTTCTGTCGGTTAGAATATTTTTAGCCTTATTATCAAATCCACTTATTATCTGGTATGCATAAAATAAAGTAACAACAAGTAATAGCAATGCAACCACAAGAATCAACACCATAACACAAAGATTTATACGTGGAAAACCTCAAAGAGGAAAAACCATAGTGGGATTGGTGACCAACAATATCTTTCCACTGGCCATATGAATAAATATTACAAGAGGGGCCTGCACATGTAGGAAGGCACACTGCCTAGAGCACACTGCTCATCACAAAGAAGCCTCACTGACTATAGATATGAAATACTGAATTACATATAAAATATGAACTTTGAATGTGCATCTGACATACTGGATGAGTTCTAGTTTAAGCACTATTTGTACCAATTTATACTGTAACCTCCCTTGCTAGTAACTTAGATCTCTCTCCAATCCTCTAGACAAATAACCAAGACCGACTACATATCTTTACATTCACATCTTGTCGATCAAGATCTCGCTCACATAACATCACATAACCTATCGCATCTCTATATCCAAAATGACCTAACCGAACTAACTTATATACCCATTTACATGTATAAACATAAATACCTTATGTCGGCTTACAATCATATTTCAAAAGATAAGAGACATGTTGGCTCAGACAAAATATAAATATAAAACTATATGACCGGTGTTGCTTCCATGTTTGTCGGATCAATCTCCTATATCGGCCTTAGAATACCGGTTCCAAGTTTATCGATTTCATGCCTATCGGTTCCCTAAATGTGGGTGATGTGAATGCCAGTTACCATGATTATTGGATCTTCCATAAAGTGTGTTGCCATAAAAGAGAACACCTAGAACCCGAATGAGTGTCAATTGCCAACAAAGGCAACCGTGGAGATGCCACCTCCTAAGAACATTAGTCAATTGAGGACATTACAAGGGAGGCTATAGTCAATCTGTCAGTTCATTGTACAATTGGTTGATAAATGTCATTTATTCACATATCTGCTACATAAGAATGTTTTCTTCAAATGGGATAATAAATTCTAGCAAGCATTCCAACAGCTTAAGGACTACCTGATGACCCCACCATTTCTAACACCACCATCTCTAGATGAGCCTTTGTTATTATACATATTAGCTACGACTATGACCTTAGGGGTATTACTAGCACAACATAATACCGAAGAAAAAGAATGTGTAGTCTATTACATCTCTAGGACACTAGTAGGGTATGAACTCAATTATGCGCTTATTGAATGAGCTTGTCTTGCAGTGATTTTAGCAGCAACCAAACTATGGCACTACATGCTGACATATAAGATACAACTCATCACCAAGATAGATCCACTCAAGTATTTACTCAATAAAGAAACACTAACAGGCCACCTGGCAAAGTAGGTTATGATACTCAGTGAGTTCAATATGCAGTATGTGGACCGTAAAGCAATCAAAGGGCAAGTCATTGCCAATCAGTTGACTAAAGAACCTATTGGCGTTTGGCATAACTGTTGCAAATCAGGTCATGCAGTTGAAGTGGGATGACTTCACCAGTAAAGGATAGAAGTCTCTTTGTGATGAAGAGATTGCGATTCTATGAATAGATGACATGATCAATTATTCATATTGTCATTGCTGGCAACTGATGTTCCTGATCTTTTGTTTAAGCATCTAGGTGATTTTGTTTACCAGATGATAGTGTTTACCGGTAGTGATATAAAGTTTGCAAATTAGGACTTTAATCAGTAAAGCTAAATTGTTTTGATTGGATCAGTCGATTACCAATGATTGCTGATCTTGTATAATGGAAAGATGTATGTGACCAGAACCATAAATTGTGATGATTACCTGAAGGCATGTTTTAATTTTTGGTGAAGTTTTGTAAAGGTTTTAGTAGGGTTTAAGACTAGTGATGAAATATTCAAACCGGTAATGATTTATGTTATGATGATGATCAACAACAAGTCTACTTAAACTTGGTAACACGACACAACCCGTGTGAAAGATTTAATAGCTTTGGAATCTAGCAAAATAAGTTGGAGAATGTTTTGAGGATACAGATCAGATTTTCGTGATGAGTTATGATCAATCAATGATTGATATTGTATTATATTTTTTTGTTATGATCTGGATAGGGATCTACGATGATCTTTTGTGATCTTATTGTAAATTCTTCATGTCATTAGGTTTTATGGCCGACCTAGTTGTGATGGCTATTTATGTAGACACAATTGATGTTTATTGAGTCGGTGGTCTTAGAGAATTGTGAGAGTTGAGAAATACAACACCACAGGAGCCGAAAAGATCTTTGCAAGCTGAATAAACCTGTTACAAGGAGAAACAAGGAAGCAACAAAGGAAAAACAAATACAAAAAAAAAATGCTCAAAAGATGAGAGCTCGATAATCACAAAATGTGTAATGTGATAATCTATCAATACATGATACAAAGAAAAGAATTAACCTCTAATAGGTCAAGAAACCCTAAAAAGGAAAACCTAGGCTTGCACATAATAATTAATAAAAGAATTAGTTATTATGCACCTAAAGTTAGCTTAAGTGTAAAAGAGATAAAGGGAACTTAAATAATTAAACAAATGTTGTTTAATTAATCAAGTAAAGACCCGATTACTCTAACACCCCTCCTTAAGCTAGACTTAGGGAGAAGCTAAAACCTAGAACAGTTACTGAAAGTAGGAAAGATGGGTCCTGACAACAAGGCTTGATCAGGTACCCAAATACAACCAAATCTCTATGAATCAGAGAAATAGAGAAAACCACATGGGATAAAAAGTCTACTCCAAATAGAGATTGAAAAGGCAAGTGAAGGATTGAAAAAGCCTCCAAACAAGAATGTTCCAAAAAGATAGGAACAAGAGAAGATCAGAAGAATCACTGATGCATGAAAAACCTGCAAACACTATCGAAGAATAACTGCTGATCTGAAGAACCTCCACTAAAATAGAACATGACGAGGTGGAGAAGACTATAATTTGTCTGAGTGCCCTCAAATGACAATACTCAAATCAGATGGCAAAAAAGGCAAACAACTGAACTCGAAGATACAGATGGCATGAGAAACCAAAGCTTGAAGAGTTGATCAATCAAACCAAGGAAGCATTGGAACCAATAGGACAAAACTCCCCATAATGCTGAAATAGGAGAGGGACAAGTACATTGAAAAGACATCCAACAAGAACTGCATGACGAAGAACTAGGAACATCGAAGGTGCAGAGAAAGTACATAGTATCATGGAAGGAACACTCACTTGACACCCATCATGAGGAAAATTTCATGGAAGGAACACTCACTGGACAAAGGTAGATGGCAAACAAAAGGCAAACATCAACCCCCTCATGACACTTTATAAGTAGTGCATGTACAATAAGGCACAAGATGTGCAAGATCCCAAGTAAACAATGCATGATGGCACTTTATCTTAGTGTGTTTGCATAAAAGAAGCTACAATGATAAGAAGACTGGAAAGAGAAAGAACAGTCAAAACTAAGACATCCTACTCAAAGAAGAGATCCAAGGACCTGAAACAACCAAGATATTTACCAGAGTGCTGAAAAGCAAAAAACTGAATAAAATATTCCTGGAGCAGAATCTAAAAAAAAACACCATATGGCTGGAAAGTACATAATAAGATTTCCAATGATATAAAGTTTTTGAAAAATGGAGTTCGTATGCTCATTCTACGGCCTCAGAAGTGTAAAAAAGAAACCCCACTTTGACTGCAAAAATGAATAGTCAAACAAAAAAATTGGAAAAAAATTCCAATACCACGAGGTCTGGCTCGGAACCATCTTTTCGATGCCTATTCATTTTCAAAAAAATGACTCCATTTACCCAAGTTATGACAAAAAAACCAACCTCCCCTAAACGAGGCAAAAAGGGTGGTTGTCTGTGGCAGGCGGGTGGAGGTGGCCCTTGGGCGACACTTCGGTAGCAGGCGGGCGGAGCTTCGGTGGCCGGCAGCGGCGGGGAGAGGCCGATAGTAGCGGGGAGAGCCAGTATTTCAACAGGTGTGGGCGCAGCGCAGGTGACAGTAGGGAGGCCAGAGGGTGGCGGAGAATAGGCAGGTTGCGGGCAGGGTGGCAGTGGCTGGCGGGGCTGTTGTGGTGGTCGGTAGGGGCCGGTGGTGGCAGCTAGCTTGGAGGGCGTCATTGGGGGCTACAGAGGTAGCCGACAAGGAGGGCATTGGCAAGGACCGGAGAGTGGATTTCAATGGAGGTTGGAGGCTGACGCCAGCGGGGGCCCGCTTTGACAGTCCTCCGGCAGCCAAGGGGCCCCATGGTACCCTATGTACCATGGGGAAACCCCAAATTTTGATTTTTTGATTTTTCTTAAAAAACTTGTGTCGTGTGATTTTTTAATTTTTGAATATATATATATATATATATATATATTTAAATCATTCATCCTACATGCCATTAAAAGGAATTTTTTTATTTTTTTTGAAATTTTTTTCTCGAACTACGTGACAGTGTCATACGACCTGGTACTGAAGAAAAAATACGCCCAGAGGCTCAGGAGTCAAAAAAGGTCAAGTTTTATATGACCATATGGGTTTTTGGGCCTTCTGAGCATGATGGTTAGGTTCATTTAGGCCCAAAGTGATCATAAAAAAAGGCCTATCCCTAGGTGCATAAAAAAACTTCTGAAAAACCCCAGATCAACTTCCAATGCAAAAAATCTCAAAACAAGAACAGATAGCTACAAAGCTGAAGCTCTGATACCATGTGAGAGTTGAGAAATACAACACCATAGGAGCCCAAAAGATCTTTGCAAGATGAATAAACTTGTTACAAGGAGAAGCAAGGAAGCAACAAAGGAAAAACAAATACACAAAAAATATGCTCAAAAGATGAGAGCTCAATAATCACAAAATGTCTAATGTGATAATCTATCAATACATGATACAAAGAAAAGAATTAACCTCTAATAGGTCAAGAAACCCTAAAAAGGAAAACCTAGGCTTGCACATAATAATTAATAAAATAATTAATTACTATGCACCTAAAGTTAGCTTAAGTGTAAAAGAGATAAAGGAAACTTAAATAATTAAACAAATGTTGTTTAATTAATCAAGTAAAGACCCGATTACTCTAACAAGAATGTGTTAAGCCGTCCAAGTGAAGTGTGTAATCTGGCTGAGAGTTGCAGAGTGGTGTGTATAATTGGATCTAATCAAGCAAGCAGAGAAGTGTAAGAAAACAAATCATTTTGTTACTATTGTTCCCTAATAGTTGTAGCAGGTTAAATCCCTTGACCGGGTAGGTTCTAACAGGCCTTAATCATTTAAGTCCCCTAACAGGGCAGCTCTCAAAAGAGTGTTAAATCCTCTCACAAGTTTGATCCTAATAGATCATCAAGCTCCTAATCGATTTGCAAGGCAAATCCCCTAACCGAGTGACTCTTGACAAGGTTTGTTCTTAACTGGGCATATTGTAAGCTTCTAACAACTAAACTCCTAACAAAGCGTACTTTGAAAGACTACAAAAATTTGTGGGTGCCAACTCCCACCATGGTTTTTTTCCCTATGTGGGTTTCCACGTCAAAAAATTATGGTTTTCATGTGTGGAATGTTTTTCATGTGATGTTCTTGTTTATATTTCATTTCATGCATTATTTTTGAGAAACCGATTATGATGTTTTATCATAATTTTATCAGAGGTTACTGGTACTGATAAGAAATTGTTTTAGAAAGTTTTTGATCTTATTGATAAGGTTAATGAATTGGTAATTGATCAAGTTTATATGATTACGTTGATGGTGAAATTATTGGTAAATGATTTGATTAATGTTTTAAGAAAATCTAGTAAAGAGGTTATTAGATCTGATTACAGAAATTGAGATATTTTCAGATCTAAGATAAGCTAAAATATGTTTGATTTTCAGTTTAAGTTGAATTGGTCTTAATATTGATTCACCCTCCCCTCTTAGTATTAACTAGATCCTCATAGGATTAATAACACCACTAATATGAGACTGTCCTCACATCTCCAATATTCCAGATGAGGAGATCTTCATAATCATGCCAGCACAACAATGGAAGCTATATTTTGATGGGTCATACACTAAGCATGGTTTAGGAGCTGGCATTATTTTTATCACACCTCAAGGTGATAGCATTCTAAAATCATATAGGCTCACATTCCCATGCACAAACAACATATTAATATGAGGCCTTGATCACAGGACTAAGAATGGCCATTCAATGGAATTTGAAGTAGATACAAGTATACAATGATTCACAGTTGGTCATCCGATAGGTTAATGATGATTACCAAAATAAGGATGATAAACTCATTCCTTACAAGAAAATGGTTGAGAGTTTCAAGGAATTATTCACAACTATCACTTTCGATTAGATTCATTGAGAGCATAATAGAGTTGCAGATGCAATGGCTACAATAGCCTCTATTCTCGATCTTCCACAGAACTCAACATGCTATGAGTTCTTAGTTGAACAAATTTGGATGCTTGCTTAGATATCCTAAAATTTGAGATGGTATGTCAACTCATTGGTCCCAATTCCCCATGTTATGGTGAGTTTTACACTTACCTACATGAATTAATCCTTCCACCAAACCAATCAAACAATCAATGAAAAACCTTCACACGCCAACACACTTGATACACAATCATTGTTGAAACCTTGTACCAACGAGGTCTTGATGGTATTATCCTCTAATTTTTATAGCAAGGTGAGGTGACCACAACTTTAGTATAAGTACACAAAGGTATCTATGGGGCCCACTCAAGTAGTAGTTCATTGGCTAAGAAACTTATTAGGATGGGATACTATTGGCGCTCCATGGAAAAGGACTCCTATTACTTTGTTAGAAAGTGCAAGAAATGTCAAGTACATGAAGATTTGATACATGCACCTATGTAAGAACTGCAACCCATACCAACACCATGGCCCTTTTGTCAGTGGGGACTTGATCTTGTGGGTAAAATCCATCCATCTTCATCCACTGGTCATAAATTCATCATTATCACCACCAAGTACTTCACAAAGTGGATCGAAGTTTCTCCACTCACCCAAGTCATCGACAAGAAGATCACCTCACTCATCCTAAATTACATCATTTGTCAGTATGGTGTACACATATCCATCATCACAAATAACAAGCTTCCCTTAAAAAATTAGGATGTCCGCTAACTTTGTGAGAAGTTTCTTATCCAACACCATTTCTCGACCCCATATTACCCACAAGGAAATGGTCAAGAAAAAGTCTCAAATAAGAACATATTGAGGATCGTAAAGAAGACAACAAATTATGTCAATCATGATAGGCACATTCATCTGAATCCCGCACTATGGGCATATCAAACTAGCATTCTAACCCCTACAAGTGTAACTCCCTAGTCACTTGTTTATGGAGTGGAAGCTATCTTTCATATTGAGATTGATTTACCATCCCTTCGAGTTTCCTTGCACAATCTACTTAATTATGAAGAGTATCAAGTCTCCCATCTTCAGGACTTGGAACTACTTGATGAGAAGTGACAAGATAGATACAACCACCTTAAGGTATATTAGTAACACATGAGCAGAAGCTACAATCATAGGGTCAGAACTTGTACATTTGAGGTAGGAGATCTTTTTCTCAGAGAGAATCCCCACAATCAACCAAACAAAGAACATCGGGGCAAATTTGAATCCAATTGGCTAGGTCCATATGTCATCACCACCATCTTTGAGTGTAGGGAATATCAGTTAGCAACTTCAAAAAGGGAACCATTATTAGATCCAATCAACAACATACATCTCAAAAAGTTTCATACATAAGTTGTGTAGAGCATCAAGCTTGTATAATCTCAAAAAGACCAAAAACATTCACAAAAATTACAAAAAATACAAAAAAATGAAAAAATCATGAAGATAGTAAAGAAAAATCACTCATCCAAATGATGAAAACCACTTTGATGGTGCCTTGGATAATTACGACAGTGAAAACCTAGCAAACATGTGTTATTCATAAAGGTTGAAGCTCCATTGTCTTTCAAGCTTGTTGCGATCACATCCGTTGCATCCACTCATACATCATATCTACCATGTCTTGTTATTGATCTGCAATCAAGTTTATTGCCACATGTGTCTTGCATCTTTCTTTTACACTGACACATAGCTGGGAGAAACCTTTTTAACCTAATGATGGGAGCAGATTATCAACATTAGTGATTTGTTGAGTTACTCTTTCGGAAAATGTATTGAAACAATCCAAAAACATTCATAAAATCTCAAAAAGACCAAAAACATTTAGAAAATATCCTAAAGAAACAACAACAAAAAAACAAAAAACCCAAGAACATGACAAAACATCAAAATCAATCAAAAACATTGCAATAAAATTGTCCCGTGTACATAAACATCAAGTAAGATGCAAAACAATATTTGAGCTACCTAAAAGATGACCATCATATCAACAAATAGTTAAATATATATCTGAGCAACACATATGCGAGAGCGTCTTAACAAGGATACATCTTTCCTTACACAAATACATGATGACATATCTCTTTGACAGGAAGATGTTGTTTGGCTGATAAGCACTTAGTAAGTTTTACTTTTTATATCAAGTTCCTATGCTACACCAGGATATGCACAAGTGATTAGAGTGGCCAAGATGGTTCGCAGTATCTTTTTCCTTGTTTTTTATCTATGGATTGTTTCAATGAAGTTCTGGGGCAAATACTCATGGTGTTTACATGGGAAGTTCACTAAGCTACATGATCCTATGCAAAAAAGGGGTCATGGATCACTATGGCTTACTGACTACAATGTATACCTCGACCATGTATATATGAACCATAATGGAGGGGAACCTTCCTTGTCTGCGATGTTGTTTACAGATGGAACACTCAACCTTGGTTTCTGATGCCTCGGCCAAGATCAATACTACCATTCTTGATGAGGAATTAAAGCATTATGATTAAAGCCATGGATCATCCATTTCATCTCATCTGTATATATTGCATTCTATTGGATGTCGCCCATACATTTGTTCATTCATATATTGTAAATATTTTTTATGCATGCATATGCACAGAATAGAGTTGTTATGAGGAAGCTAAGTATGAGGGACCATTCTTAAAATCATGGCAGAGTACTACTGGGAGGGGGGCTGAATTAGTAGATAGAAAACTGACATAAGCTTTTCACCAAACAAAAATTACCTTTGAAGACAAACTCATAACTAACAAATTACAATATCACTGTCAAGCAAACTGGTTGACTGACATAACAAAATAACAGTAAAATAACTCAAACTCTCAAAACCTTCTAACCAAAACATCCAAATACTTTACTAACAAAAGTAAAAGCTCATTTCATATTTTTGTCTGTCATAATATCATAATACATTCACCACTTGACACAATGATTTTGATGTGGAAATGCAAATGGGAAAAACCATGGTGGGGATGAATACCCACAAGTATTTTGAAGTTCACCCTGTTAGGAGCCAAGCCTGTTGAAGCTTTACAATAAGTCTTGTTAGGAAAAGATCTTGTTAGGGACCACCCGATTAAGGGATTGACTATAATGCCCTATTAGAAGCAATACCCTATTAGGAGTAACCTCGGTAAAGGATTTGAAATCTAAGCTAATGGATCACCTGGTTAGAGGATTTAGATAACACTAAGCTTGTTAGAGCTTACCCAGTCAAGGGATTTGACTATTGTAATTGTTAGAGAACAACAGGGGTTTGTTGATCTGTTTGAATAGTGTAAGGAAAGCACAATGCAGAAAATACTCTCCTAACACCAATTCTAAGGGGAATCAAGCAATTATGTCTTTAAATTCTTTTGCAAAACATTAAGATATACACAAAATAATGAAAAACTAATCACATAGAAAACACAACAGAGAGTTAACACCAATTTTACGTGGGAAAAACCTTACGGGTAAAAAACCCACCACCAAAGAGAGATCACTTTATTCATAGTTAATAGAAGGTTACAATAAAGTTATAGATCCTCTTCATAGGCATTTTCTCTTAGAATCTATGTTCAGATCACAGTCATCACCTATGTAGAACACTCAGGCTTCCAACAGGACTCCACACCATACATCACACAGTAACCTGTCTCTCACTTTCAGTTACATCTCTGGCAACATATATATTAGCCATCGATTACAACGTATCAGTTAAGCATAACTATTATGGAGTCCAATGGTCTGTCATTCAGTAATATCCATCCACGTAACCAACATTACATTTTGGTTTCCTCTGGCTACTCTGATTACATTTGTCGAATACAGTTCACACAACAGTTAGTCCATCCAACTGCCAAGAAGTCTAACCGTCGACCGTCCTATATTCATGACTCGTCCATTGTGCCACATTCGTCAGGAATTTGGGTCGGTTCATATTCATATACACCAACAAGACCACCTTTAGTGTCCAAGTGTTTACCTTTTGGACTCTGGTTCGAGCACACACCCATAGTCAGTCTCTACTCCATCGACCATTGGAAAGACCACAAAAGAATTGCTCCAATCTCATGATAAACCAATGACTCCACTAATGCAGCTCCGCCATGTGGCACCACCTAATTGGCTCCAGGTCCCTTCCCTACCACCTTAGCACAACCTCACTAACCACTAGGAATGAAACTCTTCTTTGTTGCTAGGTCGCGATGGATATTCTAACGAGCAATTTCCCATCATGACCTAGTGACCACCGTCAGATCTTCTATGATTGTTGTCTGATCATCTGCGATCTGCTTAGTCTTTAACTCACCTTAGGTGCTCTCCTGTCGGGTCCCACCACTTGGTCACCATGTCGTGAGGGATAACATTTCGGGCAGCTCACAACCTCTGTACAACAACAACCGTTGATACTCCTAGAATTTTACTCCACCATTGATCTTCCTTGGATCTTCTCGATTTGCACAACCCTTATCTCACCTGGGACACTCACTTATGCCATGTGTCACTTCCTGATTGGCTCTGGAGTCCCTACCCTATCACCTTAGCAGGGCGTCACTATCCACCAGGAATGAAGCTCTTCTGTGTCGCTGGGTCGCGATGGATATTCTAACGAGCAGTTTCCCATCACCACCTAGCGACCACTATTGGATCAACCTTGATCTACACAGTCTTTAACTCACTTCTTTTTGCAAGTTCTTAGTCACCAAGCCGTGGGGAATAACTTTCGATCATCTTCCCATCACGGTATAGTGACAATCATTTGATCATCTTGGACTTCTCACCCAATAGCCGGTCACAAGAAGAGGGTTCCATCGGCCCATTAGCAAGAGTCACACTGATAGCTATTCCATCAGGATAGGTTACTCTAATCAGTGTGAACACAATTCAAGTTAATTTAAGGCACATTTCCAACAATCTCCCACTTGATGAGGAATTCGCTGGACTGCCAAACACTTATAGACATACTTGAGAAACATGGACTCTAAATCCCATCAATATTGATATACCACTCGATCATAAATCATCAAGAAATAGAATTTAATGTGTGCATCATTGAGATACCTGCAGAGTAGTCACATCTCATTCATGGACATACCTACCTTCTACTATGCCATTGCCACTGAACACACATAGAAGCTATCCACTGAGAAAACCATATAATCTGTCTCATAGAAAAACATAACTCTATCTCCCAAGAATAGAAAACTCTTGATCCAAAAACATTAATCGAATGTACCAACATTTATCACAAACATAGCTTGAAAAGCACCTACAGCAAGTGCTAGCACATCCAACTATACATACCTCTATGGTATACTATAGTTCCATGTATTCATGAGTACCTTTAACTGGTCAACCCATGCCAAAACTCCAAATGAAAAACCACAATATCATGAAGTATCAAGCAAATGATCAGTGTCCTCAAAACACAAAAATAACCAAGATCAATGTCAAAATTCCAACTGCAAAATCAAGAACTTAAACATGACAACCATGATCTAAAACATCTCATCTAAAGAGATAACATGCTCCATATGAGCACCTCCATATCATGCCATAACTCTAAATGTATCTCAAGAGTGTACCATGACACAATAAAAACCAGCTTAACAAGAATAACATGTTAAAACATAAACATCTCTACCAAGGACTTATGAATCGTCAAGATGTCAGCATCTTTAGTCACATGAAGATCATCCACTATCAAGTGATGAATATACATCACTGCCAAATATGGTACCAAGTCTTACATGGCATCATGATAAACATCTTCTTCGTGAAGATTGAACCAAACATAAATAGATGTCTAACTTGCCAAAGCAGCTCATAAGGCATCTCCATCATCATTCTGAGAGGACCCAAAATCTGAAGAACTCTTATTTTTCTTCTTCTCTCTGCAATCCTTTCAGATATGACTAGTCTGCCCACAATTCCAGCACTTCGCTTTGGACTTCTTTCCACGAGACTTAGAAATTTCCTTTGACTTGGATTTAGACTTCTTGTCCTCTTGCTTGCCTCTAACAACAAGAGCCTCCTTGACCATCTCAGAAGATTTTCTTCATGTTTCTTCTGACAGTAATGAAGCAACCACACCTTTCATTGTGAGCATGGTTGTTGTACTCCTAATGGCCATTACCAGATGATCCCATGTGTCAGGCAGAGAACATAACATAAGCATACATCGATCCTTGTCATCAATCTTGACTCCTATGGAGGTTAACTGTGCAAAAATCATGTTGAAAACATTCAGATGATCTTCTAAAAATGTACCCTTGTCCATCTTCAAGGAATACAACTTCTTCCTCAAGAACAACTTATTTACCAGAGACTTTCCCTGATAAATATCACCAAGTTTCTTCCATAGAAGAATAGTAGTCTTCTCCTCATGAACATTTAACAAAAGAGAGTCTACCAAACAAAGTCTAATCAACCCTTTAGCTTTTCTATCTGCAAGGTCCCAATCCTCTTGTTTCATGTCCAAAGCTTTAGCTCCAGCCACTGCAATCCAAAGATCTCTATCAACTAGCAAATCTTCAACTTTAAGTTTCCACAACTCAAAGTTGGAGCCATTGAACTTCTCAATGTCCATTTGCCCAGAGATGTTCGCCATCTTAAACTGCAAATAAGACAAATAAACACTATGCCAAACTCCCACTGAAAAACAGAATTGGCACAAAGAACCAACCCTACCCAACAAGGATAACACAACAGGCCAAGCTCTGATACCACTTGTAAGGAAAGCACAGTGTGGAAAACGCTTTCCTAACACCAATTCTAAGGGGAATCAAGCAAGTATGTCTTTAAATTCTTTTGCAGAACATTAAGAAATACATAGACTAATGAAAAACTAATCACACAGAAAACACAATAGAGAGTTAACACTAGATTTATGTGGGAAAACCCTTACAGGTAAAAAACCCACCACCAAAGAGAGAAACTTTATTCATAGTTAACAAAAGGTTACAATAAAGTTACAGATCCTCTTCACAGGCATTTTCTCTCAGAATCTATGTTCGGATCACAGTCATCACCTATGCAGAACACTCAGGCTTCCAACAGGACTCCACACCATACATCACACAGTAACCTCTCTCTCACTTTCAGTTACATCTCTGGCAACATATATATCAACCATTGATTACAATGGATTGGTTAAGCATAACCGTAATGGAGTCCAATGGTTTTTCATTCAGTAACATCCATCCACCTAACCAACATTACGTTTTGGTTTCCTCTGGCTACTCTGATTACATCTGTTGAATGTAGTTCACACAATAGTTAGTCGCTCTAACCGCTAGGAAGAGTAACCATTGACCATCCTGTATTCATAACTCACCCATTATCCCACATTCGTCAGGAAGTTAGGTCAATTCGTATTCATATACACCGACAAGACCATCTTCAGTGTCCAAGTGTTTACCTTTTGGATTCTGGTTTGAGCGCACACCCGTAGTCAGTCTCTACTCCATCGGCCATCACAAAGACCACAAAAGAATTGTTGTGATCTCTTGATAAACCAGTGACTCCACTAATACATCTTTGGCACGTGGCACCACCTGATTGGCTCTAGGGTCCCTGCCCTGGCACCTTAGCACGACCTCACTAACTGCTCAAAATGAAACTCTTCTTTGTCATTGGGTCGCAATGGATATTCTAACGAGTAGTTTCCAATTGCGACCTAGTGACCACTGCCGAATCTTCTGCGATCATCATCTGATCATCTGCGATCTACTTAGCCTTTAACTCACCTTAGTTGCTCTCCTTTTGGGTCCCACCACTTGGTCACCATGTCGTGAGGGATAACATTTTGGGCACCTCACAACCTCAGTATAGTGACAGCCACTGATAGTTCCTGAATTTTACTCCACCATTGATCTTCCTCGGATTTGTTGTTGGATCTTCTCGATTCGCACGACCCTTATCTCACCTAGGCCACTCATGCCACATGTCACTTCTTGATTAGCTCCAAATTCCCTATCCTACCACCTTAGCACGACCTCACTATTTGCTTGGAATGAAGCTCTTCTTTGTCACTGGGTCACGACAAATATTCTAATGAGAAGTTTCCCATCACGACCTAGCGACCACGGTTGGATCAATGTTGATCTGCATGGTCTTTAACTCACTTCCTTTTACACGTGCTTAGTCACCAAGTAGCGGGGAACAACTTTCAATCATCTTCCCATCACGGTATAGCGACAGTCGTTGGATCATCTCGGACTTACTTACCCAATAGCCAATCACAAGAAGAGGGTTTCATTGAGCCATCGACAATAGTCACACCAACAGCTGTTCCATCAGGATAGGTTACTCCGATTAGTCTGAACACAAGTCAAGTTAATCTGAGGCACATTTTCAACAAATAGCACTACACTTGCTTGTTCAAATCCTTTTCATGCTCCTATCTTCCTTTACACATACTGTAGATACATCATCTCATTTGGCAATCAATCACTCTTACATTCCACCAAAATTTCCAACACTACAACAAAACAACTCATTGACCTCATAAACAAAATAATAGGTCGGTAACACATCACAAACCTAAGATCTCATAGAGATTACAAACAAATCGGTTCAAGTATGACCATTTAATTACATAGCAATTACTTGCACATCATTTAAGACAACCTCAACCGCTTCTTGATCACCACTTCATATAACTTTGTAACTCATCACGCGGTTTCCATTATATGCAATGAACTTGCCCATTCCCAAGATAAAATCTGTTATCTCTCCGCACCAAAAACCATTTGAAACTTTTCTCATACAACATGCATACATGTCATAATTATTGCCTCTCATCATTTGATCATAAACCAATACAACCAATTCACCAAACTTCATCAGTTAGGGTTTAGCATATCAACAGGTAGGGTTTATCGGTTGATCTCACTTCTTCTTTGGTAATACCAGTTTCCTTCACAAGCTCACCTACCGGTTACAATTCCCTTCACTAGCTCTTCCTACCAGTTACAAAATAAAATCATTACATCATAGGCCGGTTATAATTGACATCAATGACAACATAAAAGTTCATCAATGCAATCTTCATGCAAATTCCAACAATCTCCCCCTTTGGCATTGATGGCAATACAAGTATGAATACCCTTGATTGCTATGATTGTGAATAGGAATCATGGTTTACATTTTACCATGTACTCTCCTTCAACTAAGTCTCCATGTCTTTAGCTGGTAACTGGCTATAGATCTTCTCTCTGTCAATCATATAGTTCTTCTCTCCAATCATATATCTCTTCTCCCCAATCATATATCTCTTCTCCCCTTTTGACAACAATGCCAAAGTGAAAGTAAAACATGCAGTGTCATACTTCACTGTTCTGCAATATTAACCTGCAACTTGATGCTCCCCCTGTGGAATAACTCCACAATACATCAATCTTGCTTCAAGATTTTTCAATTAGCTTTGGGACTGATGTATTTCACATCATGCTCAATTGAACTCATGTAGGGGCACAACCCCTAACTGACCTCTAAGAAACTCAAAAGTCATCTTAGGCAAAGGTTTAGTAAAGATATTTGCTAGCTGCTCCTTGGTAGATACATGTTCCAATAATGCATCTTTACTCTGCACTTTTTCTCTTAAGAAATGATATTTCAGCTCGATATGCTTGGTTCTAGCATGCTAAACTGGTTTCTTTGAAATATTTATTGCACTGGTGTTATCAAATAAAATCCTTACTAGATCTGTAATCCTGAACTTAAATCCTTCTAGAATTTGTTTCATCCAGATTAACTGGGTACAATTCATATATGCTACAACATACTCAGCTTCAACAGTGAACTATGATATATAGCTTTGCTTCTTCCTACTCCATGAAACAAGTCTTCCTCCAAGAATGAATGCATTGCCGGTTGTGCTCTTCCTATCATCAATATTACCTGCCTAGTCTCCATCCGTATAAACCTTCAAGTCAAAGTTACCTGCATATGGATACCATAATCCATTGTCAATATTACCTTTCAGATATTTGAATATCCTCTTGGTTGCTATCAAATGTGTGTCCTTTGGATTCTTCTGAAATCTGGCAACTAAACCAACTGCATGAGCAATATCTGGTCTGTTGTGAACAACATAATGCGATTTCTCTATCATTGACCTATACTCCTTTTCATCAACAGATGCGGCTTCATCCTCCTTAGACAACTTACAACCTGTAACCATTGGTGTCCCAACTGGTTTATAGTCACTCATTCCAAATGTCTTCAATACCTCTTTTACATACTTAGACTGTGTGATGAAAATACCACTCTTCATCTACCGAATTTGCAAACCTATGAAGAGTTTTATCTCTCTCACTAGAGACATTTCAAATTCACTTTTCATTTCATTTGCAAAGTCATCAGTCATGTCATCATTGCCTCCAAAAATGATATCATCCACAAACACTTCACTAACCACTATCTTATCTCCTTCATATTTGTTTGTCTTCACTAGTTCTTTGAAAACCTATCTTCATCAGGTGTGAATGTAGTCTTTCATACCATGCTCTCGGTGCTTGCTTCAAACCATATAGTGCCTTGTGCAATTTACATGCCATATCTTTTTCATCCATCAAAGCATAACCATCTGGTTGTTCAATGTATACTTCCTCTTCCAGTATTCTATTTAGAAATGTTGACTTCACATCCATCTAATATACTTTGAATCCTTTATATGTTGCAAATGCAAGTAGAGTCCTAATACCTTCCAATCTAGTAACTAGTGCAAATGTATCACCACAGTATTATCCTTCTTCCTATGCATAACCTTTGTATACCAATCTAGCTTTGTTTCTGACTACTACTCCATCTTCATTCAGTTTGTTCCTGAATACCCATTTAGTACCTATCACATTTTTATTCACCGGTCTGGGTACTAGGGTACATGTGTTGTTCTTCTCAATCTGGTCAAGCTCCTCCTCCATAGCTTTAATCCAATGATCATCTCCAAATGCTTCCTTAGCAGTTCTAGGCTCAATAGTGGAGATCATGCAAGAATTCTCTCTAATTCTTCTTTTGGTTAACACTCCAACATCTTTATCTCCAATAATTTGGTCAGGATTATGATTGAGTCTCACATACCTTAGAATAACATTATTATTATCTTCAAGTTCTTCTTCCTCACTATTATCATCTTCTTCAAAATCTACCTATTCTGGTTGAACTGGTACTACAACATTCACTTCATCTACTTCTGGCTTCACCGGTTCTGGTTCCAAAATCATAATGCAAGGTTCCTCATGGTTTTTCTCCTCATTGGTTTCTCTTGAGACTTCAGGATACTCATCCACTGAAACATCAACACTTTAAATGATTGTCTATGTCTAGTTGTTATAACATTTATAGGCCTTACTCTTGGTGGAGTAACCAGGAAAGATGCCTTCACCACTTTTAGCCTCAAACTTACTGACATATTCACCTCTCTTGATAAAACATTTACTGCCAAAAACCTTAAAATAGTTGAGATTAGGTGATCTACCATACTAGTATTCATAAGGAGTTTTATCCTTACCTCTCTTTATCAATATCCGGTTCATAGTGTATACAGTTGTGCTGACAGCTTCTCTCCAGAAAGGTTTTTCTACTCCTCCTTGAATAAACATCATTCTAGAAGCTTAAACAATTGACAGGTTGTTCCTCTCTGCAATACCATTCTGATGTGGTGTCCTTGGTGCAGAAAGTTGCCTCTTGATTCCATTATCCTCATAATATCTAGTGAATTCCTCTAAAGTAAATTCACTACCTTGATTAGTCTTTAGACACTTTATTTTCTTACCACTTTCCTTTTCAGCTAAGGCCTTGAATGCCTTGAACTTACTAAACGCTTTTGTTTTATCCTTCAAGAATGTGACCCACATCATTCTTGAGCAATCATCAGTGAAGATCATAAAATATCTGTCACCTTGAATAATTTAGTTCTTATTGGTCCACTGAGATCTGTATTAACCAAATCTAACAGATGTTCTGCTGAAAAATATTTGCTCTTAAAGGTTGAGGATGTCATCTTTCCCAATTGACATTCCTTACATAAATCATTCACTGGTTTGTCCAACTGAGGCAAACCTCTTACCGACTTGGAATTACTGACATTAACAATGTTATCAAAATTTATATGACAAAATCTTCGATGCCAAATCCAACTATCATCTACTTTAGCAATTAAATAGTTGTTGACTTTAGGATTCAGGTGAAACAGGTTACCTTTTGTCTTCTTTCTGGTTGCAATCAGTTCACCTTTGCTCCCATAGATTTTGCATATTGCATTCTTGAATTCCAATAGATAACCTCTGTCATTGAGTTGAGATACACTTAAAAGATTGTGCTTTAATCCTTCAACCTAGTAAACATCATCTGCACTACTCTTTCCATTAAGAGAAATGGTTCCCTTTCCTTTTACCATGCAGGATGAGTCATTTCCAAATCTTACAACTCCTCCATCAAATTCCTTCAAAGTAAGAAATTTTCTTCGATCACCGGTCATGTGGTGTGAACAACCACTATTAATAATCTAATCATCAGAACTATCCATGTGAGAAACTAATGCTTTCTGATTAGATGTCTCCTCTTTAATGGCTACAAAGACAATGTCTTCATTAGCATCTCCCTCAGATTCCTTATCAGTGATACCACCATCAACTGCAATGAGACAATCTCTTTTGCCTTTTCCATTGTACTTGTTGTACTTCTCATGCTTATGCTCATTGTCACCATTAGGATAGTTAGTTGCAATGTGTACAATCTTGTTACATGCAAAACATTTCAAAGGTAATTTACCTCTGCACTTATCGGTACCTCTAGGCAACCGCTCGGCCAAAAATGCTTCAAGTTTAATCAAATTGTCTTCATCATCAACTTCTCTGCTAGATCTAGATTCATAACTATGATTGACATCTCTACTTTTCCTCATAGAAGGGTTAGAAACTGAAGCTCTAAATGCAGAATCTGATTTCTAAACACTACCATCATAACCATTTAATTCAAATGCAGTAAGCTTACCAATGATTGCGTCAAGTGTTACCTTAGTTTTATCAATAGACTTTAGCTCTTGAATGGCTACAACTCGGATAGCATAGACCGGTAGAAGGGTTCTCAACACCTTACTAGCCAGTGTGGCATCTTCCACTTTACCACCAACACTCTTGATCTCACTAACTCTCACTTTGATCCTCTGACTATATTGTTGTATATTCTCACCTTCAGCCATCTGCATGTCATCAAATTTTCCTCTTAGACTCTCTTCTTTGGCAATCTTCACATGCTCATCACCGCTACAGATTTCTTCAAGTTTCTTCCACACCTCAAAAGCAATCTCTAGACCATGGACATCAACATACTCTGAATCAGACAAAGACATGATAATGGCTTCTAATGCTTGATTGTTTTCTTGTTGCTCTTTCTTTTGATCATCAGTCATAGTCCCACTAGGTGCAACGTATTGAGTACCAACATGTTCCCAGTATTGACTTCCTAGACTCTTGATATAAATTTTCATTGTATCACTCCATATTATGTATTTTTCCCTATTAAACTTCAGACATTCTCTCTTCATCATGTTCTTCAAGATCTTTACCTCAAGTTGTTAGGCTTAGACCTTAGAGGACCTGAAATGCTCTAATACCAATTGATGGTATCATGAATCAATAAGGATCCGGTAAACTACTAAGAGGGGGGGTGAATCAGTTGATAGAAAACTGACATAAGCTTTTCACCAAACAAAAACAACCTCTCAAGACAAACTCAAAACTAACAAATTGCAATATCACTGTCAAGTAAACTGGTTGATTGTCATAATAGAATAACAATAAAACAACTCTGAAACTCTCAAAACCTTTAACCAAAACATCCAAATACTTTACTAACAAAATTAAAAGCTCATTTCACATTGTTGTCGATCATCATATCATAACTAAGTGCACTTAGCTGTTAAGAAAACTAACCATATCAAACATCACCACAAAAACATTCACCACTTGACATAATGATTTTGATGTGGAAATCCAAATGGGAAAAACCACAGTGGGGATGAATATCCACAAGTATTCTGAACTCTTCTGAAGTTCACCCTATTAGGATCCAAGCTTGTTAAAGCTTTACAATAAGTCCTATTAAGAACAAGTCATGTTAGGGACCACCTAGTTAAGGGATTGACTATAATGCCCTATTAGAAGCAATACCTTGTTAGGAGTAACCTCGGTAGAGGATTTTAAATCCAAGGTAATGGATCACCTGGTTAGAGGATTTAGATAACACTAAGCTTGTTAGAGCTTACCCGGTTAGGGGATTTGACTGCTGTAATTGTTACAAAACAACAGTGGTTTGCTGGTCTCTTTGAATAGCACTACACTTGCTTGTTCAAATCCTTTTCATGCTCCTATCTTCCTTTACACATACTGCAGATACATCATCTGGTTTGGCAAACAATCACTCTTACATTCAACCAAAAGCGCCAACACTACAACAAAAGAACTCATCAACCTTATAAACAAAATAATAGGTCGGTAACACATCACAAACCTAAGATCACATAGAGATTGCAAAAAAATTGGTTCAAGTATGACCGTTGAATTACATAGAAATTACTTGCACATCATTCAAGACAACCTCGACCACTCCTTGATCACCACTTCATATAACTCTATAACTCATCACACGGTTTCCATTACATGTAATGAACTTGCGCATTCCCAAGATAAAAACCGTTATCTCTCTACACCAAAAACCATTTGAAACTCTTCTCATACAACATGCATTCATGTCATAATCATTACCGCTCATCATTTGATCATAAACCAATACAACCGATTCACCAAACTCCATCAATTATGGTTTAGGATTTCAACAGGTAGGGTTTACCAGTTGATCTCACTTCTTCTCTGGTAATACCAATTTCCTTCACAATCTCACCTACCAGTTACAATTCCCTTCACTAGCTCTTCCTACCGGTTACAAAACAACATTATTACAACATCATTATCGGTTATAATTGACGTCAATGACAACATAAAAGTTCATCAATGCAATGTTCACACAAATGCCAACAACTCTGATACACATCAACTTACTTACATCTACATCTAGCATCTACATTTTAGGAATGTTAATCATTTCACTAGGTGCATGGATTAATTCATACTTGGATACATTCATAATGCATAACCATTTCTCTTTTAGGATCATTTGCATTGGTGCATTTCATTTCATAATTCATTTATCATGTAGGATAATTAACATTATAGATAGATGCATAACATTTCACATTATCATGATGACCATTCACATTAGGGACATTCATTTGCATTTATCTTGTTACATATTCATTAGTCAGGATCATTTAGTGTCATTACATCTATATCATCATTATATTTATTCATTTGTATCATCATTGCATTCATTTCCATTATCTTCATTCAATATCATTATATCATCATTGCATTCATTTATTTATATCATCATCATCATTTCATCATCCATATCATCATTCATTCACATCATATATATCAATCATTGCATTTGTCATTAAATATCATACACCAATTCATTACATTTTAACATTTTATCAAAATCAAACATTGCATATATCACATACCATGTGTCACATTCATTATATCAACATAACAATATCAAAATATAGTATTAATCATATCATTTATCATATCAAATCAAGTCATATATCATCACAAAGTCCAAAACATCTGCGTTCATAAATAAACATAAGCATCCTATTATAAAACAAAATCAACTACATTCATCTGCATTCATACAACCATATAAGAACCATAGCATAAATCAAAATCATTTTCATCCATACATCATCATGAATCATCATATATATATAAAGAATACACTATACATCATCATAAATAAAATGCATCATCATCACACAAACAAGATCCATCGTAAATCATGTATATCACAAAAAATCAACACCAACATACATCCTACATAAACAATAAATTATATAAACATCTCATATTGCCACCAAAAAAGAGATCTCGTCATATATCTCTTATCAGAAAGAATACATGTGTATTAAAGTACAATGATGTCAAAATTATCGGCTACCAAGAGCCATCTAAGTGTCAATGTATAACAATATATCAGAATAGCAAAATTCAAGAGGGAATCAAAATCAAGTGGCCCTCTCGCCAAATCTAGAAGGGGCACCACAGGCTGTAGGTGGCAGAGAAGGGGGAGGACCCATGACACCCCCAGTTCTCTATGCTCTCTGTGAGCACTAAGATATGGTTTCTCGCATCTGGGAGTAGCTCATAGCCAGCTTACTACTAGGCATTGCCTACTCATATAACCCCCATGAATTGTCAATCTCGGCACTAGCCTGCTGCATCTCCCTCATAGCCTCGGGCATAGGACCATGACCCTATAACTACTCTAAATATGAATCTTGTCATGTGATTGCATGAGCTAGTCGATAGCATCACCACGCTCTCTCAAAATGGCAGTGACCCCTACTCCTCAAGCAAATAACTAAACATCCTTGGCAACTATCTCTACATCCCTATCATCAAGCTCTGCCTCTAAGGCATGGATCCAAACCTTTGGAATAGTAAGGAGGGCCTATAGCTAGATCAACATAACCTCTTAGAGGCCCCCCTGTCCAGTTTCTCCTATTGCCTCTATTGTCCTATTTCCCTCTCCCTCTGGCTTCCTCATTGCCTCTATCTATGTCGGTGCTGCTACCTGTACTACTGGTTCCTATAGTAATCGCACTAGATGGGAAACCCTAGCTCTCTTGCCTCTTGAACTTCCTCCCCCATCTCCCCCATCTCCTCTTGCCCCTATCACCTCCTCCTCCCCTATTGTGGCACTCACTCATCCTCAAAAGGTGGCATGGGCTTTGTCAGATTTGTGCATGCTCATCTATAACCTCAACATCTGCAATGCCTTCTCCGTACACCCATGGCCTCAACTATAGGCTGCAAATGTATGTTAGGGCTTGATCATATGGTAAAACTAGTCCCCACTCATACTTCTCCTAGACCACATGAGCATACTCCCTGATCCCTTAGGCATATCGTGTACATGTCCAAACTATCTCATCGCCCAGCCTAAAAGGTGCCTCTCAATGATGTATGATGTTCAACCAATAAGAAACCGAGTAGAATACACATAAGGCATAGCCTCAATGTCATCCTCCCAAAGCTCACAGTCTAGGCATGGTCACCATATCACTATGTCCCAATTGTCCAAGGCTCAATGCCAATACTTGACTTTACCCAGCTAGGGTGGGGTTTTCAAACATCCATACATATATACATAGGTTTAGTGGATAGTCCTAAATCTCATTCATACTAGTCTACAGACGAGCAAATGCTCCCATGCCTAGATATGAAGAAGTGTGATCCCAACTCCCAAAGAGGTACTCCCATGATAAACTATGCCATGTAGGTCACTGTATAGATGAGCTAGGACACATGGACCTTAGGAATATTGGGTCCCCTCACTCGCTATGCACTCTATCACCTATCCCTAGTTATTGGATAGTCCATGTGATCGTTGGTCGAGACATAGAAGACCACAAACAATGCTACAAAGAATAACAAGGAGTGGCTTGTATAGCTTTGTGATCTCATACCATCAAATTGAACTGTCATGCACATCTAGATTAGGAGTTGTGAAGATACATCATAGGTCACTAGCTCACCAATGATAGGAATGTGCAGAATCCTCCATATGTCCCTAAGATCAATTACGGTTAAGAAACACAAACCAACTCAAGTTAGGTTACACAATATGAGGATCAAATAAACTAATTTGATCTGATAGCATGCATTACAGTCTAAAAATATCCTCCCCTACTAGGGAGAAACAAAATCCTTGCAAATAAGAGGAAATCTTTATGTATGAATGCACTGGGATAGCGTCTATAGGCCAAGAAAGTCTCCATTCTGCATTCAAGAGTTGCGGGTGGCACCCAAAAATCATCCTCAAGGTCACTTATGGAGTTAAGGAAAAGAATTCTGATAGTTGGACTGAAATTCGATTGAAGTGGGGCACCAATTGAGGCCAAAAAATGGATTTGATCACTTGGTTGGCAACTACCCTATGCAGAATATTTAAATTCTCACCTGCCCTGCAAGTTTGAATTTTGTCCCTTTAATAATCCATGGCATGCATAGATAGATGCATGAGATGATATCACATAACCCTCCACAGGGCTCAATGAAGTTTTAAAACATTGTCTTCTGATGTGTCTTTTATGAAGATCTAACGATAATCGATGTTAGATGTGGTGGGTCGGGTCCACATTTCTCTTTCGCTCCTTCGCAAGAGTTGAAAATTCAACACCTATGTTCTTCGCGAAATGGTGAAAGCTATTGCAATTTTGCAGATCGAGTGTTGCAATGGCCTTAACCGCCTTCATTTCGTTGTTTCATGGGGAGGGCCCCGCATGCTTTATGTGGCTTTGTGAAATGGTGAAAACCTCTTGTATCCCTGCTAGCCCATAGCTAAATTTGGAGAACTTGAAACCACTAGGGAGTTGAACCTATCCTTGGTCGGGCCCACCATCCCACTATCTCATGGCTGGATTTGGTGGACCAAGAACCTTTGCGGGGTAGCGGGGGACAAAAACTTAGAGGAACCCTTTTTGTGAGTTCGTGGGGAAGGAAGGAATATTCCTTGATGGTCTTTTGAAATAGCAAAAATCCTTAACTGAAAGGTGATATCACTATTTCATAGCGAAAACAAAATGATAAGTCACCTGCTTCGCAAAATGGAAAAAGCCATGAAGCTTGCTTTGCTGGTAAAAGGGGAAACTAATCCTACCATGGACTAAGGTCCCTTTGGCCAGTAGAAGTTAAGTGATTTGACCGCCCGAGCTAGTCAACACAAAAATAAAAATTTAGACCTCGAGAAGGATAGAAGGCAAAATACCTTAGGGTTTAGGGTTTTAGGGCTCTTTTAGGAGGTTTATAGCAAGGTTTATCCAATTAATTTTTTTTCAGATCGGATTTCAACAAGGCTAAGGTTGACATGAATTTAGTCAATAGATACATCCTTTATTTTTACTTTTTTTGAGTCCCAAGGTGCCTCAGAGAGGTTTTCACCAAGGGACTTAATTTTTAATTTTATTCTCATATTTATGACTAAGGGAGCAGACTTGACTACCAAAGTATGCCTCCCTATTGAGTTGGAAACCATTCAGAGATATGTGATTCTCAAGGTCTCGCATGTTTAGCAATGCCAAGAGGGCATTGTCATCAAGGCAGATGTCAAGGGCAAGTGGTCCTTATTGGTCCTAGCCGATGAGTGTTGGGTAGGCGAGTTGGAGTTCTGATAGGTTGGAAGGGGTAATGGGGATGATGGTGTTAATGTAGGCATCATCAAAGAGGTCGTCAAGGTATTCAAAGGGAACTTCATGAAATTCCTCTTCATCTGATACTTTGATGTTTGATCATAGTAAATGTAGTTATAGTTTTCAACATGGTAGTTGGATGAGAGATGTCAACATGATTGATCAGTGGCATTCCAACTATGTCTTCAAATTGGCCTTGGTGAAATGATAAGAAAATTAGATCTATGATAAAGGAAAGCATTGGCCTAGGGCCACCACATGTGGTTTGATGCTCAAGCCACAATAATATAGGGTAGAGAAGACCTTTTTTGACTTTGCACCCAATGCAGTAGGCACCTGGTCTACTCCTATAGATCTGGAACCTTTCCGTGCTCGCAAGGGGCATGCATCCCCGAGAAAGAGTCACTATTGAGAACTCAAAAATTTTGCCTAATTTTCAGGGCCCAAGTTTAAAATTTGACTAAGGACACTTAGAATCCCCTCTTCATGATAACACATTGTGTTATATCACAACCTTAGAAGATAACCGCTCTGAGAACACCATGTTAGTTACACAAGGGGATACAAAAGGAAAGCATGAAGTATGTTATCTAGTTGGGTGAGCTGCTCTGATTCAAAAAAGGCTTATGCTCTAACAAGCTCTAAGAAACTGCAAAGTGCACATAATGCACATGTTATTGATTGCTCGGCCTTCTTTCACCATTTCATGGGTTATTTTTTTTCTTTGACCAAGGGTTCTGCGAAACCGCAATTTGTCATGGTGGATGTCGATGAAGAGAGCAGGGCCCCACCCAAATGAGTTATACCTTAAGTGGACTAATGAATTGTTGTCGCATGAATCATAGGCCATGAAGCAAGTGTGTGGGCCTAGTACCCCATCTCCGGTAGGAGATAAAAGATTATCAAGCTCACAAAGATCAATGGCATAGGATGAACACGTGATTTCACAATTAACCAAAGATGCAAACAAAGTTTAACTCTTTAACCGAACCTTCCTACTTAGCATATGGGTCCCTCTAGATGTGACAACACATGCATAAGCCAATGAGAGAATGGATACATGGAGGGTTGAGCCACTTAATCAGGGTGCCCAATTAGCATAGGGTTGTCAATGTGCTATTCAATTTCAGTAAGACAACACTAAGTCGATACCAAAGATTTTTCTTTTGTAGATAAACTAAGACATCAAGTGGGGACCGCAGTTGACCACAGTTGATCCACGTTGATATACTGAGTTGAAGGTTGATGATTGGTCCTTGTGGAATTAGTGTGGCATATGGGTCCTAATGCATGGAAAAGGGGACATAGTCACAAACAAATCTCAAGCGTTAATAAGTTATTTCCAACCAAAAACTAAAATAAATGAACTAAAACCTTCAAAATGCATATCAAAAAGGATTAAAGCATACAAAATGAAGCATAACACAAAAAAAGAGAGAAAAGACTCCCTAAGATGCTCTTATGTTCCTTGATAGCTCTCCCTTGTTCTTCTCCTTTCCAAGATCCAAATGTATGCTTGAGTATGGCCCTCATTTTTGGCATATAGTCATGGATGCCAAATGGAGGATTAAAATGGTTGAATATGAAATGCTTTATGCTATGCAAATTCTTAGACTTAGTGTTGTTATGGGAAATCTTAGTATGAGTTCTATTCAACTATAGTAACAATACTAAAAATGCTTCCTCCTTTGCTTGAGGATGATAGTTCTATATATAGGCAAAATGGTTAAATGAATGGTCAAGATCGATTGGGCTTGTGAAGGGCTAGGATTGCATGCTTCTCAATCCATCTGATAGTTTTCAAACCAATCCCATGTTGATGAGTGTCAATATGAGAGGGCTAGAGAGGAGAAGGAAGAAGCATTTAATGCTTGAGGGGACATGAGGGTAACCTCATGTGGTTGGGTTATTAGTTAAAGCTATTATCCAAGAGTAATGTTAATATTCAATGCGTAAACTCTTGTGCAAAGTTTACCCATGGTTAGGATTTGACCAAAGGGACAAAACCTATGTGGGTTAGTGTGTTGAAGAAGCAAATCATTTAAGAGTCTATAAGAGTCCTTCATGGGTGAGATGATGGGTTGAGGGTTAGCTTGGGGTTAGGATTGGGAAAATGATTAGAAGTGGGATTAGGCTAATTTAAAAGGGCTTAGAAGAATTTAGAAAAATCTAGAAGGAGGTTAGTAAGCAAGTGGGTGAGGATAAATAGGCTTTTTATTTAAATATTTTATTTAATTAAAATAGGGAGTGCAACTTGCATTTGTCGGAGAATGGAGGTGGATGGGGAAAATGGGATTTTAAATAAATGTTTATTTATTTAAATGTGCATATGATTTTCAAAATTCTATTTAAATAAATCTTAATTTATTTAAATAAGAAGAGGGGGAATTAAATTAATTTATTAATTTATTTAATATTTGGACTATAGTTGGTCATCTTTAATTTAATAAAGTTATGAAATTTATTTAATTAAATTAGAAGAATAGGATTGAAATGAATTAATTAAATGTTAATTTAATTAATAGAAGAATAATATTGCATTAACAAAATATTAAGTATTTATTTAATTTAGTGGACAGATTTATGTGTTTACAGGTCCCAATATTCAAAAGAGGAATACAAACGGCTATCTCCCACCATCTCGCATGCTCTTTGATGCATACCAGAAACAATCATGGGGTAAGATAGAACACAAAAATGTTGATGTTCCTTGCTACCACATAAATAAGTGCAGGGAAGGACCAACAGGAAAAAGGAAGGCACATACCAACACAAAGATAGGGTTTCAGAGTGTGCAAGGAGATCAAATCTAGAGTATAGAAAAGGAGGAAAAAACAGAGGGATTTGTTGAAAACATAAAGAGAAAAATAGTATATGCCTCTATCAAAGTTAGTAGGGTAATAAAGTGATGAAATCATATATTTTGTAGATAAGATCAAATAGAGGAAAAGAGACAACTATTGATTGCAGAAAAGAGATATTTTGTGAATCAGATCATCAGAAAGTTGAAGGAGCCAGCTGTCAATAGAGATTTAAATTTAGGGTTTCTTGTTATTTGAAAGGTCTACGGGATTGATACACTTTCCAATCTGATAAGGAAGCTCGAAGATCATTCCAGATTATCTCTAATATTTAGCACCTATAGAGCAGTAGAGAGGGATGTGAATCTATGTTAGAAGACTCAAAAGGTTGTTTGTCTTTACCTATTTGTCGGTTACCTTTTGTAAAATGATTGAAGCTTGTGCATTCTTATTTTTATATATAAGAGGATAATCAAGGCCTTATAGTGGGATTCTTCCTCTAGAAGACATATAGATAATACTTTTACTTCTCAGAGAAGCCTGTATGTTTATTCTTCACTAAGAGTAAAATTTTTCAAACAATGTTCATATGTTTTGTAATACTATGTTATAATTTTGTGTCATGTCCTACTTGTAGTGAAATTTGCAAAGGATGTGTTGGAAGCAACAATGAAGGAAGACTGAGAGTGGGGGGTGAATCATTCTTCACCGGATTAACAAACTTAATAAAAAATACATATCTGATAAACTGCAGCAATAACAAAGATAAGAAAATTGAAAGCACAACACACAACACCAATATTTTAACGTGGAAAACTTGGATAAGGGAAAAACCACGGTGGGAACCTACCCACAGCAAGATGATACTCTGTAGTAATATGTGAAAATATTACAATGGGGAATACAATGCATTCAGGCACACTGCCTAGAGCTCACTGCTCAATTACAATGACCTAGAAGGCTACAACCCTCAGTGAAGTCTCACTGACTTACAACAAGATTCAGACTACAATTCAAAAGAAAAGAACTAAAAGAATATCATCTCCAAGTGCCTAATTACAGTTCCGTTTAAGCACAAATGTCTGCTCTGCAACACCAATCTCTCCCTACTCACAACACTGAAAGATAAATCACTTGATCTCACATACATCTTTCTATAGTAATGTAGACACAACCTTGATACCCAGATACATGATAATATCACCTATATATACAATTCATCAACCTTGACAACAAGGTCGGCTAAACCCTCAACTCACAATTACAAAATTACATCATGTGATACAAATATCAACCAAAGGACCAATATAATTATTTACATAGCATAACATGGACCTAATTCAAATTCCCAAATACTCAACTCCACTGAAAATCATGCCAAGATCAACCGCAACATGCTACACCACAAGAAATACCACATAACATGAAAAATCATCACCGATTCAACAAAACACTAAAAAATCACACATTGATCAATGCGGATCATCAAAACAAATAGGAAACAATTAGGAAACACCAAAAAGAATGTTAGAATAATCAACAACACCTACACCAATGCCACTTATCAAATCTTCATCGATCAACATCTGAAACTCAAGAAAACAACCAATCAACAACTGTCATGAAGAAAGATAACTTGCGGAGAACCAAATCATGATCCAACTAAAATGAAGATGTACAAGACCATTCTAAATAATATCCCAAAAACTTAGCACAAGATCTGATCACATGAGAATATATCGGAGGAAATACTGAACTCTACAAAGCACTGATCAGCAATACAAAACTACAAAACCGGATCATAAGATCTTCCCAATCAGCAATCACTAGAGAAAATCATAGGAATATGTTGACATCAATGATAACAACATATACTAGCAGCAACAATATCCAATAATCTCTAGCAATATCCAACATGATGTGCATAAGTTTTGTAGATATAAAATATCTTGAAATCAAATTTAAGGGTTTTAGAGTTGTTTTTCTACACTTGTCATCCATAAAATTATATGAATTAATGAAATCAAGGGTTTTATGTTCATATGTCATCACAATGTTGTTGAATTTGAATATGTTTTAGCTTCCTCTAAAGTAGAGGATTAAATCTACTAATCTTTATTCAAAGGGGTTCTATGTAAAGAGCAAGTATAGAGATACAGTTATGAAACTCATTTTATGTTATGATTGATATAAGTTATTAATCATACTAGGCAAGCAATAGAGCAGAGAATGCATATTTTATATTTTGATAATGGTTCATCTAATGCATATCCCAATGGACAAGGTGTTGGTCATAGTATTGTATTGATAACTATGAAAATGAGAAAATTTTATCAAATATTACAATAACCATTTTATTTTATTCAATTTTTGCTTTCATGTACATAGGATAATTCAATTATTATTGTGATGAAAACTACATAAGGACGAAGGCCACATCCCATGAGGTTTATAGATCATTGACTCGCATATTAGTCTGAGAACACATCTCTTGTAGCATCATATCTACCTGAAGAGACTAAAAATGCTACCATGAGGGATACCCACCTTGGTTTAACAAAGCCTAAAGTGTAGAGAGGGTGACTATCTCCCTACCCCTTGTCATTACTCAGTCAGTTGGCCAGCTAATCCAAGGCCTTGAAGATTGAGATTGGCCTCTCATAGAGGGATTCTAGAGTAATCATCTAGAAGCATGAACACAATTTATATGTGCAAAGATTTAGTCCATATCTATCGTCTATAAGGAATCTCTTGATTTTATGCTTTTGTATGATAGCCTTAATGTGGATGGGTTTGTTGTGGGATGGGTCTTCAGATAGAGAATATTTGGATGTGAAAATGAGATGGCATTCTGCAGCAAGGTTGCCAATTAAGGCTTGGAATTGGGCAGTGGTGATGTTATCTAAAACACGGGATTTCAGGAGGGTCCACTCAAGGATCTCTTTATGAATGGGTGAGGTCTCGAGGAGTTCCGAGATGGAGATCTGTGCAGGAATCTTACTGAGGTGATAAAGGATATTGTAACGGTGGGTAGATGACATGGAATCTTGTAGAGGAGGAGGAGGAGCTCCCTAAATGGTTACTCTCCCTCTGTGGGTAGTGACATTGTAGTCAATCTAGGAATATGAGGTGGAAGGTGAAGCACCTTGAATGACTATCTTAGCTTGGGAGGGTCTAATTGATGATTACGCGGGAGGGGCACCCTGAATAGTTGCCTTGGGTCTGTAAGGAGCAGATGACTAGTCAGCTCCTTAGATGGTAATAGTGTTGACATGAGTGTCAATGTCCTCTATGCAACCTACCAAGGAGTCAGAGTTGGTAATGTGGTTGGTATAGTCATAATGGACTTCGTGAGATGATGAGATTTTATCCTTACCATGTTTAGGAAAGGGCTCCTGATACATTTTAAGTTTTTCATTTGAATTACTAGGTTTAGTGACTACAACCTCAACGCCTTTCTCAATCAGGTCTTGGATATATTTCTTGTTTCATACACTTGTGTGTATTGTGACCTTGGACATAATGGTAGTCACAATATTTATTCTCATTGTACCATCTAGGTTTTGGTTGATTTGCACCAAAAGGATGAGTCATCAGGAAGACCACAATGCTAGCCTTAACAAGATTTTGGAAGATAACCTCTATAGGTTCAATGAGTGGGGTGTACTCACGCTCGGATTGATTGTTGGAATGGGAAGGATGACCTTGGACGGAGACATTATTGCGGGGTTGGGATTGGTTGCAGGAATCAGACTAGTTGTTGAATTGATTATACGTGGTGGTAGGTTTGGTGGGGATGGTCATACTTTGGACACACTTGGCATCAATGACTCCATCATTGACAACATTTTTATTTTAAGACCAAAACCTAGGCTTGTCATTGGACAAAGAGGGGCCTTGCAAATTTTTATAATATGGTTTGAGAGTATCTTCTTCTAGGAGAACTCTTTATAATGTTAAACCTATTGGATATTGTTGAGATGTTTCTTGGAATAGTGTTGTCATTGATGTCAACATATTCTTCAGTGTTGCAGTTAGATTAAATGAGTTAGCTTGGTCGGTATGTTGTAGTTGAGCTAATGTGGTTTGATGGGTTTTTTGATGACCATTCGTCAAAACTCAGACAACTAAATGTTGGAATTCTGACGTATTTGTTCGTCACTATTTTTTCATCAGTGATTTTGACAATGGGATTCACATCAAAATTCAGACATCACATCAAAAAATTTCTATGCACCCACTGTATGTTTTTTTGATGAGGATACATCGGAATTATGACCTAGTTGCATCCTTTATCACCGCAATCTCTGTCGATGACCCTTTATATATTGTCATAACCTTTGCTGATGCATTTTTACTTTGGCAATGTCCATCGGGATAAATTTTACTGGTAGCCTCATCGGCTATCGGCAAGACAAGATTTCTCCATTTCTGCTAGGTGACATGTTTGCTGGACGAGGAGATGTCGAAATTCCGACCTCGTTGCATCCTTTATTGCCATAACCTTTGTCGATGACCCTTTAACATCATAACCTTTGTTGATTCATTTTAATTTTGCCAATTTACATCTGGATAATGATGAATACTAAGAGGGGGGGGTGAATTAGTATGCCAAAAATCTATGTACTTAAACACTTAAACAGTCTTAAGATAAACCAGTAAAACAGTCTAACAGACAGATCGGTTATCACACATGCAAACCAAAAAGAAAATAAAGCATTCACCCACAAAAGCAATACAACCATAACACAAGATATTTGATGTGGAAACCCAACTGGGAAAAACCATGGTGAGATGGAACTCACAAGTCACTATCTGCAGAATAGAAACCAGACCGGTTAAGGTCTTACAATGTTCTTCACCAGAACAGATCCTGTTAGGAATCTCAATCTCTGTTAGGAGATAAGTCCGATTAAAGACTATCTTGTTAGAGGATTTTAGATTCATAGAAGTGAACCACCTTGTTAGAGGATTTTACAAAAGGCTTTTGGGCATACCCAGTTAAGGGCTATAGACTTGTCAAAGATGTGAGTAATCAACAAGTGTTTGATCTATCTAATAACACAAACTGCTTGGTTAGATCCAGTATAGCTCACTGCTAATGTGTTTTAGCATTACTTTAGTCTTCTCTATCTCTCTCTATTACAACTTGATCTTCTCAGATAAGATCACTCTTACAACAACTCAACAACCACCTTAAACCCTAGCCACAACATAAACCCTTTCAGCAACAACAACCTAAAGCCCTAGACATGATGACTTTTAAAGGAATTTGATTTCATGTCGGTCCAATAGGATTACATTACAATTTCCTAGGTTCAATGAATCTAGACATACTCAGTAACACGACACAAAAAGAACCATCAGTGTGTCGACACCGTCAATCAATTGGTGGATTGGTAACTCATCACAAAATATCAATTGGTAACTCATCACAGAGTATTACCGATTCATACAAAATACCAGTTGCCAATTTGACAAAAAATGAAGATTGGTAAGAATGTGTTATGCCACTTTGCTCCCTTGTACCACTTGAGATCTACGAGCCGCTTAGGGTCGACATGCCACTTCAGACTGGGAAACACATTCTGCAAAATCACCAATAGTCTAAAGACTAGAATACAACATACTGGTTGGAACGAATACCGGTTGAGCTCTAGCTCATACACATAAAGAGGATCTTAATACAAGTGTGTGACCATCAATGACAATCACAAAATAAACATCAAAAATGCCAACAATCTCCCCCTTTGGCATTAATGGCAACACTTAGGAAAATAAAATTTTGACATCTAAGTGTTTTACAACAAAAACATGCCATTAACAAAATTGCTCCCGCTAAGCATATACACTATCCCTTAATCAACACAATGTATAGCAATTTTGCATACAAAGCATAAACATTGAGATATCCGAGCACATAGCATATATCAAAACATATATCAAAATTTTAAAATAGATACTTCTCCCTATTTGTCTCCAAAATAGATAGAGTACTACTCCCCCTTTGCCAACAATGACAAAGTACCACTGAACAACCCTGTTTCCATTTGATATTGAAATAATAAAAGTTTATGACAACAATGAATAATACTTGTCAAAAACTGATTTATACTCCTACAAAAATTGTTTCATGGATAGAGACCAAGATTCAAGTAGGGAGGTGGCCACTTCTTTCTCTATTTGCATCTGGGATACCTATTCCTCCATGGCATCAACTGTGCTCAGCTCCTGCGTAACTGTCAAGGCATCTAGGTTCAGATAACACTTCTGAAGAATTTGCAGACGTGGAAGTAAAACTAGTTGTAGCTCCTGCAAATTTCTAGATTGTGTACTGATCTCTTGCTCCATTTTGGCTTACTGGATCTGAAACCGGTGAACGGTTTGCCCATAAGTTGTAGAGGAATCATAAGGTGGCTTAAATGTGCTCAAGTAGGACTGTAAGTCCATTTGAATCTTTTGCTTTTGAGCTAGCACATCATCGCAGAACAGATGAGGTTGACAGATTTTGCTTAGTAGCAAGTTTCCCTCATCCAAAGCATTCCTTATATCCTTTTGGTCTTTCAGAAGTTCAGACCAGAGCTCATTCAAATTTTTCACCAAAGCAATGTTAAGAGCCTTTTGATGCTCTTTCTTGACATTTGCCTTAGCTTCTTCTTCCAGGCTCTACACCTAATCATCCACTATAGTACATAGTAGTTTGAGTTGTGCTAGTGATGATTCAGTGTTAGGAAGATTGGTACCGGGGATTAAACCAATAAAGGTGTCTACAACTGCCTGAATTATGTCCTACTCCTTTTTCCTGTGAATGATCTCAAGGTGCTCTTGAGCAACCTTGATGCTTTGCATAAGCTCCAACTCACTTGTAGACTGGAGACCGATAGGACTGGAGATATCAGCCAGTTTGGCTTGACTCCTGGTTGGCTTCGGAGTCTCCATCTAGGTGCACTTCATTACTTTCACTGCCTTGTCTGCTTCTTCCTTCTTCCTTTTCTCTGCTTCTTTCTTCTGTTCTTGTTCCTTGTCTTCCTCTTCTTTCTTTTTCCTCTCTGCTTCATTCCTCTTCTCCTCTTCTTTCTCTTCCTCTTCCTTCTTCTTCTTTGCTTCCTCCTCCTTCTTCTTCTTTTCTTCCTCCTCCTTCTTCTTCTTTTCTTCCTCTTCCTTCTTCTTCTTTTCTTCCTTGTCCTCTTCTTCTTTCTTCTTCCTATCATCTTCTTGCTTCTTCTTCTCTTCATCTTTTCATTTCTCCTCTTCCTCTTTTCTCTTCTCTTCCTCTTTTCTCTTTTTCTCATCTTCATCCCTCTTCTTCTTCTCTTCCTGTTCCTTAGCCGCTTCCTATGTGTCCTTGGCTTGCTCACTGCCCTGTTCAGCTTGTTGCCCCTATTCTATTCCCTTAGAAGGTATGTCCTGAGTGACATCTTCTACATCTAGGGCATCGACACCAATAGTGTCAATTGGTTCTTCAACTGGGTTTCCTTCTTCATCAAAACTTCATCCAGTTTGGATATGACCAATTCTTTTTCTGCTTGTCGGTTGACCATTCGTGCTTTGTGAGCTTGAATAGCATGATTCATATACTGATGAGTGTCTTTTTCAACATCATCAACTCATCCCTCCAACAGCCAGAGTCTTCTTCTCCTTGTGAAGAAGAGTCCTTTATTTTGATCCAAAACATCAAATAATTCTAAATTTGAGAGGTCGGGAAAGTACTGTACAAAGACTTTCTCCCTAATCTCCTGTTCTTTTTCAATGGCAATGTGCCATTTATTATCTAATGCTTTAAATAAAGAATCCTATGTCTGAGATTTAATCTTTGATGGCGACCGGTCATTTTTACACAAATAAATAATGATTTCCTGTAATACTTCTTCCTTCTCCTCATCACTAAAATCATCATAATAATCTACTAAATCATGAAGTAATTTTCTCATAATATTCTTAACTGTCCTTTGAAAATGTGTCAAAGGTTTGTATGAGGAGATATCAATATTTACCGGTGCGGATGCTACCGGTTCATTCTTCTTCATTTTCTTTGTCTGTCTGGCCTTCTTTGGCTTTTCATCATACTCAATCTCTTCAGAGTCTGGTTCATTTGTCTTAGTCTTCCTTTTTCTTTCAAAGACTTTTGCCAGTGTCACTTCTAGTTTCTTCTTTGTAGGTGACCACTTGGTCACTCTTGGAGTTGTAGTGGTAGCTAGTGCCAATGCTACAGGAATTGCCTTGGCTTCCTTTGCTGCTTGTTCTTTTCCTTTCTTAACAGATGGTTCCTCGGTCGGTGCAATCCTCTCCAAGTAGGTTCTGTTCCTTTTAACCTTAGGATCAAGAGGCGAGGCAATAAGGGTTGAGGCATACCCTTCCAGCATATCATACATAACCTCATAGCCCATTGGTTCCACTTCCTCCATTCTAGGCTCAATAGCCTCCATTAAGCATTTGTCCACCTCAATGGTGAAAAAGATGTCATCTTCATAATTCTTAATGATATCACCTGAGATCCTTACCCTTTGACTCATCTTCCTTCTGAACTCATCAAAATATTTGTTCAACACTTCAGGGTAACCGGTTCCAATGGCTTGTATGCTTTCCTTGATCTGCTTGGTTACCGGTTGGTCAGGAGACCACTGGACATCTCCTACTCCAGGAAAGTAGCCTTGGAAATAGAAAAACAACCCAACCAATAGTTGTCCGAATTTGAATCTCAATGCATTATCCTGTTTAATCGACTTCATATTAGACAAGAGTTGCCTCTGCATACCGGTGCATAGGTCAAATAATGTGTCTTCTTTAATCATCCGGTAAGAAGCATTTATCGTTGTAGTAGATGCAAAATTAATCCTGCTGGCTGAGAATGTTCTATAGCCTATCACCTTGCAGGTGTATTTCACCAGATCATCCTTGATAGGATTAACTATCATACCTCGTGAGTCACTTGTTGAACTGGTGAGCTTGGCCATTTCCATTTTGCTTATTGTTCATAGGGCTGGCACTTCCCCTGTGTTATAGAAATCGGTGACTACATGAATTGCCTATGGCATGATATCATGTGTCCTTTCTAGGTACATTTTTTTCACCATGGACTCTGCTCAAAATGATCCTGATATGATCCTCCGTAAAATCTTCTAGAAAGTATACTGCATTATGGCGTTTCTTCTTCTCTAGGATACTAAACTCTGGTTTGATCTTCTTGTCCTTGCCGCAAAATAAACCTAACTGGGTGTGAATAGCTAAAGACCCTAGGTCTTCAATTTTGCAATCAATATAATCTGAAATTCCCTCTTCAACTATGACTCCAGCCAGAACTTGTGATAAGGCATTATATTTGACTTCCTTTGAATAAAACTTTCCGACTCAATGGATGTACTAGAACTGGTATGAGATGCAAAAGCCATTGTAGAGTATTTCAAGAACATGAAAAATAACTTTACAATGCGAATTTAGGGATTCCTAATTCTGCTTCACTCCACTCTCTGTCGGCTGCCAAATGACCGCTTTGTGTTCTCCACGACCGCTTGCAAACTAGATTTGAATCTCCTTCAAGATTTGTCAATTTCTTGAAATCTTAGCACAAATCACCTTTTCTTCGCTCTGCACTTTGAAAACTTTTCTTTGCTCAAAAACAGATAGTGAGAAATGATTTGAAATATGCTTTTATACATGTCTCTCACCTACCACCATTAATGCTTCTCTATTAGGGCGTAAACCCTAATTTCATCTTTTTACCATTTTCGGTCTTCTACCAAGCGATAGGTATCACATACCAATTAAGGTCTTTTACTGGTGTAACTGAGGGTTCACAATCATTTCGCCGTTTGCTCCCCCTAAGCCTCTTTGGAGCTTAGTTTGCTAGTTCTAATATTTCCACACTAGGTGCAGAAACCGGTTCCTCTTCCAACATTGTTGGTTTCTTCCTCCAGGTTTTGTTCATGTCCGCTTGAACTTTTTCAACATCAACTTCTCCTTTCTGAGTGATCGGTATATCATCAAATATATTCTTTCTACTTTTGTAGAATCTTGCAATGTGACCCGGTTTGTCGCAGTGATAGCAAACTAATCCAGGTGCTCTCCAAGGTCCATTGTTCATATTTCCATTCTTCCTTCTGCATGTAGCAGCAGTGTGACCATGTCCATGACAAATCCAACAGTTTGCTCTCCATCCGGTTTCTGGTTGATAACCATTGTTGCCTGATTGATAATTGTAGGCATTAAACCGGTTAGGGTTCCGGTTCACAAAAGATTCTGGACCAGCTCCTTGGGTCCTTTGAGGATATCTTCCGTTATTGTTCATGACAGACCTCCATTCAGATGCTCTATGCCCAAACTTGTTGCATGCATAACATTGACCATTGAACTTATTGGATCTAGGTACATTATTGATAAAATAAGGAAAATTATTGTAGGCTTTGCTCCTACATACATTGGCAGTGTGTCCTTCTTTAAGACAGTTAAAGCAAATAGGTTTGAATTTTTGCTTACCTTTTCCTTTGAGTGCCGATTGCTTCTTTGATGCTTAAGCATTTGTTCCTGAGGATTCTCCTTCCTCATGTCCAGAGAAACCAAGTCCATTGGTATTCTTTACCGGTCTAGATGAATCAAGCTTTTGCTCTAGCTTAACAACACTTTTGCTAAACTTAGCAAGTATTTCCTTTGACTCAGAGAGTTCTTTGGAAATAGCAGTATTTGTCTCCATTAGGCTTGCATTTTCAGAGATGGCTATGTTCAGTTCATCTTGTACTCCTTTTTCCATTTTGCTCTCATGAAGGTGAGCAGTCAGTGCACTAATCTCTTGTTTCAACTTCAAGATCTCATGATCTCTACACTTTACCAGATCTTCAGCTTTCCTCTAATTCTCAAGCTCTTGACTAAACCAGATAGTCAGTCCTTCCAACACCTTTCTTAGATTGGAGTTTGAATCATTCAGCTTATTTACTTCTGCAATCATGGCTTCCATATTTGCTTCATCTTCAGAACTACTTTCAGATAGCTCCATCAGCTTCTCTGCATGTTCTCTCCTTTTTGCTTGAGATGCCTTGTATTTGACCATAAGATCATCATAGGCTTGCTCAGACTGAGTGAGCCATTGAGTAAGTTCCCTCAAGGTGTATTCCCACATATCTCTTTCCAAGTGGTTAAACTTATAGCAAGGTAGGCTCTGATACCAATTGATGAATACTAAGAGGGGGGGGTGAATTAGTATGCCAAAAATCTCTGTACTTAAACACTTAAATAGTCTGAAGATAAACTAGTAAAACAGTCTAATAGACAGACTGGTTATCACACATGCAAACCAAAAAGTGAATAAAGCATTCCCCCTAAAAAGCAATACAACCATAACACAAGATATTTGACATGGAAACCCAACTGGGAAAAACCATGGTGAGATGGAACTCACAAGTCACTATCTGTAGAATAGAAACCAGATCAATTAAGGTCAGACCGGTTAAGGTCTTACAATGTTCTTCACTAGAACAGATCTTTTTAGGAATCTCAATCTCTGTTAGGAGATAAGTCTGATTAAAGACTACCTTGTTAGAGGATTTTAGATTCATAGAAGTGAACCACCTTGTTAGAGGATTTTACAAAAGGCTTTTGGGCCTACCCAGTTAAGGGCTACAGACTTGTCAAAGATGTGAGTAATCAACAAGTGTTTGATCTATCTAATAGCACAAACTTCTTGGTTAGATCCAATATAGCTCACTGCTAATGTGTTTCAACATTACTTCAGTCTTCTCTATCTCTCTCTGTTACAACTTGATCTTCTCAGATAAGATTGCTCTTACAACAACTCAACAACCACCTTAAACCCTAGCCACAACATAAACCCTTTCAGCAACAACAACAACCTAAAACCTTGGACATGATGTCCTTTTAAAGGAATCTGATTTCATGTCGGTCCAATAGGATTACATTACAATTTCCTAGGTTCAATAAATCTAGACATACTCAGTAACATGACACAAAAAAAACCGTCAGTGTGTTGGCACTGTCAATCAATCGGTGGATTAGTAACTCATCACAAAATGTCGGTTGGTAACTCATCACAGAGTATTACCAGTTCATACAAAATACCGGTTGCCGATTTGACAAAAAATGAAGACTGGTAAGAATGTGTTATGCCGCTTTGCTCCCTTGTATCACTTGAGATCTACAAGCCGCTTGGGGTCGACATGCCACTTCAGACCGAGAAACACATTCTGCAAAATTACCAATAGTCTAAAGACTAGAATACAACATACTGGTTGGAACGAATACCGGTTGAGCTCTAGCTCATACACATAAAGAGGATCTTAATACAAGTGTGTGACCATCAATGACAATAACAACATAAACATCAAAAATGCCAACAAATAAGTCTTACCGATAGCCTCATCAACTATCAACAAGACATGATTTCTCCATTGCCACTAGTGTGTGTTCTGCCGATGAACCATCTTCAAGGAGACTTCATAATTTTGATGATTAAGATGACAGAGGAAGCTGCATCTTGTGACATTTTTGTCATCACAGATATGGAAACATCATCGGTTGTCTTGTTGTGTCTACACTAATGACCCTTTATCGCCATAACCTTTGCTGATGCATGTTACTTTTTTACAGTGTTCATCGAGATAAGTCATACCTATAGCCTCATCGGTTATCGGGAAGACAAGATTTATCCATTGCCTCTAGTGTGTGTTCTATCGATGGACTTAAATGGTGTATGTTATCCCGATCAAATGCTTCTACTTATCGGTGTTACCATCGGGTTGACTTTTGTCGATTACAAAGGATTTATATCAACAACATTAATATTAGTGAGTTTACAAAGAATTAAGCGCAATAGGTACTTCATTATCAGGAAGATAAAGATGAAATAGCTACAAGAATGCATGAGAAGACTTGTCATAAGGAATCATAATAGTGAATGCTAAAAATGTCTTGCAGCCAGTACATAAAGCATTCATAAATAGTCATACAAATAGTCATATTGTTATTTAAAATACTACCAAAGGAGCATATTATAAAGATAGAGACCTAGAACTCTGTATGCAGACATGGATAACAGTTTAGGGTTAGGTATAGTCATAGACCTTGTTTAAAGGGTAACATGTGATAGTGCATGTGCCTAAGGAAAACTCTACAAAATAGTGAGCAGCAAGACTATCAAGAACAACATCTCAATCTTAGGCATATACAACTCAAGGAGATAATGATTAACAAAGATATATCTAGTCATAAAAGATAATCATCTGAGTTGGAGACATGAGAATATTGTATAACACAAAGTAGACAGTGCCATCATAAGGTGTACACTCCATTTTAAGGCCCCAAACTTAAGGGAAGTATGAGGAGATTTCTTCAATGCCAATTATAGTCCATAAAAGTCTTGTCGCAAAGCAAATCAAAGACAAAGTACAGTCATAGAGAGATAAGAAGATCAAGTCTATAAAAGGAAAAAAAGAACTCAAAGGCACTCAAAGATGTAATAGTCATAAGGCATGCACAGAGTCTCAGTACAATGGTGATACAGTGTTGCAGACTAGTAATGAGGAGTGAAGAATAAGGATTGTGATAGAAATCATATTCTAAATACAGAGGCACATGACAGTAAGTTTGAGATTAGACAATGCAACATGGAGATATGATCACCTTCCATGAGAAATTAAAGTGCAGTCATGATGGTATTTTTTAGTAGATTGGACTACCATAAACACGCACATGGAAATGACTAAAGGGTGGGAGTCTCAGTTAAGTTAACTTCAAGTTAGAATGCAAGTTCTTAGTATCATTCATCAGTTCAGGCATTAGTTTTTAGAGAAAATGGATTTCTAAGTTCATCATCATTTTGAGGCCTAAAAAGATGGAGTTTTGAGGACAATTTCATCAGTTCTACATCAGTTAGAAGCCCCTCAGAGGTCATACATGAGACAAGAAGGCTTTTAGATAATTTAACATCAAAATTACTGATTCAGGGACACATACGGATACATAATCGGATACGAATTCATAGAATCAGCAAAACAAAAATCCTTGGGTATGGGTACAGGTATGTTCGTACACACACACACATATATATATGACATAAAATCTACTCCAATGATATAAAAGTAGCTGAGAGAATATGTAATCTTGAATTATTTTAGTTTATGACAAACTGAAATGAAATCAAAGTAAACACTCATACAATGAATTGCATAGATGAAGAAACTGATTTGATTAATGATACTCAATTAGGTCTTGAAACCCTCAAAAAAATATTGACAATACCAAATCTAGCCATCAAGATAGTAGGATGACAAAATCTAGTGATAAATAATGCCACTATAACTATTGGAAGATCTCAGAGCTGATTACTAAACAATATGATAACTAGTTGACCAATAAGAAATCACTAATAGCAGTTTCACATCCTTATGATAGTATGAATAAATCAACAAAAATAGAAATAAAGATCAAATTGCACCAATGATGATAGGTTGTGTATTTATGACAATTGCAATTTGAATAGAAGTTTGGGTATGACCATTGCACCACATATCCTTGTGGTGTTTAACCTGCAAAAAGTAAAACATATGTAATATGTACATCATTACAATTGGAAGAAAGTTAAATAATATGGGTGATTAATATATTTATACGTACATGTTTATCTCTTAAACCATATGGTAAATCAATTTCTCTTTGTGTAACACTGGAATATCCATTATAGTGACCTTCTTTAACCAATGAAGCCAAATCTTCCCATGTTAATGTGTGACCAAATTGTTGGCATCGTTGAATCCATACCGTCATCAAATCAAAGATTGTTTGCAACATACAAATGTAGTGCATCCCACTCTCGACCAACTATACAAAAAATAACTAGAAATTTACAATTGAAGTATGTTGAAGATTACAAATAAACTAACTGCAATATCGAATAATTACCTCTCACTTTTCTCATTGTACCTTTCCCCATCAGGTTCCCCCCTTCAAATTTGTTAATGGAGTTGGGATCCCAAATATTATCTACAGGGATCTTTGCCATGAACTTAGGAAGGTATTCAACAATGTACACCATAGTATGGTATACCATATATCCCTCCACCATAGAACCCTTATGATTTTCTCTTTATCGAACCAAAGACTTCAAAAATTTCAAGTGCCTCTCAACCATCCACATTGACCTTGTGTGTACAAGTCCACACAATTCAATCTCCTCAACTTGGTGTATGAGGTAGTGTTCTTGTGCATTGAAAAAAGTTGAAGGTAGACACTTTGGCATTTCACACATTAGATGAGGAATTTTTCTCTTCCAATATTTTGTCTTCTTTATGGTTTAGATGACAACCACCTACAAGAGATTCAATATGCAAATATATTAACGAAACTTTACAAAATAATATACAATATATTACATAACAAGTAGTATCACTAGAAATTGAACAAATATCACTACTTACCTCATGTATTTTCTAAGATCATATATAACTTGCTTGACATTATTGTCAAATTGGTCTAGGAGAGATAGAGGTAGATTGTACAACAACAATTATAAAATGATCTTTTTCATTGTTTTCTAACATAATACAATGAAAATTACATGTAGTATACAAATATATAGTAAATACACAAGAACATGAATTACCTAATGAAGGTATTCCAATCATGTGTTTTCGTCCCTGTCCTAAATTCACTTTTCTTTGTTATGAGATTGTTTATGTTTGCAGCAAATCCTATGGGAAATCAATTTTTTCGTATGACTTCTTTTATAGCATTGTTTTGTTTCTCCGTTAATAAACAAGGAAGGGCACTTATATTAATCTGGTCTCCATCGCTATTTGATTGATTGACATTTTTCATTGCATGATTGGATTCTTGAATGTCCCTACCAATTTTGACAATTTTTTCTTTGTCATGCCTTCCATCCAATATTTTCCATAATGTCTCTGTTATACTCTTTCCAATATGCATAGTATCAAACAAATGCACAATTTGAAGTTTCTTGTAGTAGGGAAACCTACTAAATTGTCTGGGATAACTCTTTAGTCCCTTTGGAAGGTGGTCATTAATGCCTTGACAACCTTCACAAGGCATATAATATGTTAAAAAAGTTAACAACAATGTTCATCATCAATTACATCATCAGTAAACAAAACACAATATAAAAATACAAATTCCAAACATAAACCATTAGATGGAATGACATTACCTTGACGATTAATTCTATTATATTCCAACTTCCATAAGCGAGGTGTCATTCTTCGTGACTTTGATGTAGTCTCTCCTTTCCCATTGAAAAGATGTTTTTTCAGTATTTTGATACTTATGATTTTTGTGGAGGAAGTGCTTATACTCATCAAACACCTGCTTTCCTAAACTTTTTGAATAACAAGATTTCATCTTTGGACGGCAAACTGGACATGCAAATTTTCCCTTTGTTTGAAGACCTACAAGATCATGTATAATTGGATTAAATATGATAATTTTTATATTTATAATTATGTGCAAGTTGATCACTATAACATACCAGAAAAATGTGTTAGCCTTGGGGCATCACGAATTGTCCATACAAGCATTGCATGGAATTGAAATTATCTTTGTCCTATTGGTCTAGAGACATCATACATAGTGACACCATTCCATAACTCTAGCAACTCATCAATAAGAGGCTCAATATATACATTCATATCTTTAACTTGGTACATTACATAGTTGAATGAACAAAAACATTACATAATTATTATGACCATTTTGCTGCAATATTTATAATTTAATGTGGATGACTATTAAATAAAAAAATACCTGGAACAATCATTTCCAACATTATGTGCTCCCTCTTTACTGACATCCATGGAGGAATGTTATTGTTGATAATAAAAACAGACCACACCGAGTAAGTAGCTCTCATCTCTCCAAATGGATTGAGACTGTCCACTGCCAATGAAAGCCTGAGATTATGAGGTTCTTCAAAGTGTGGCCACTTTTCATTTTTGTCCATAAATGCACAACCATCTGCAGGCATTTGAATAATGTCATCTCAACTTCTATTGTGCGTATGGTAATCCATAAATTGCGCCAATCTTTCGCACCTAAATAATTGTTGCAAATGTGTAATGGGAATATAACAAACAACCTTGCGAGGCACCTTTTTTGTTAGTTGATTTGTTTGATATCTACTCATATGACATTCAGGACATTCTATTGAAAATTGATGTTGTTTATGATATATAATATGATCATTGGGACATGCATCTATTGCTTGATACTCCATTCCAATATATTTCATAATGGTAAATAATTCTCGGTATGAGCGAGGTAGAATATTTGATGGTGGTAACAAAAACTCCCGTATCAATCTACAACCAAAAATATAATTTGTTAATATAAATAATCTTAATGGTGCATGTTTCCCCCTTTATTAACTATAATGAAATAACAACAAAAATAGATGAGAAAAGATGACATATATGACATACCTTAACATATGTGAGATTGTTATGTTGGATAAATTGTTCATAACCTTCAAGTTCACCAACAACACTATAGCGGAGAGAAGAGTTGTTTGGGAGTCTTCGTAAAGGGGCTTGTATGCCTTCTCAAGTAGAGGTACATCATGAACAACATCAAAGTCATCTTGATCATCATGATTAGTTGCACTAGCACTAAATGTATTGTGGATCAATGTATTTGTACCATCATCTTCAATTATGTTTTCTAGCGCGTGATCATCTTCTTCCATAGGATCATTATCTTCAGGTTTGATATTCACATGTCCATGTTCCTCCACTTGGAAAATCACATTCTCCGCATTGTGGCAATCCATATCATGTTCCGTAGGGCGCTCCACCTATATAAAATGATCGACATAAATAAACCATGATCATGATCTCATCATCAAGTTATTTCTTATGTATATAAATTGTTAAAATGATGTACAACCTAAGTTGGCCTAGTGGTAGAGAACTTGTGTTCTTAAAAGAGACGTCACAAGTTCAAATCCCAAAGGGGGTAAGGTATGTACACCTCATCAGCTTTGGCCCATTACCTATCAAAAAAAAAAATGTTAAAACAATATAATTAATAGCTTACCAATGGACTATAATCATGCCCCCCTTCAATGTGATCATGTTGCCTACAATGTTTCTCAGTTGTTGTGATTAGAAGTATTCTAGTCTTTAAGCCCTCACAAGTTTTGCAAGGACAATAACATTTTCCATCACCTTTTCTTTTCAAGATAGACCACAATCTAGCAATTGCCTCCTTATTTTGTTCTTTGTTGATATTATCAGACATGATCTTTCTTCACAGGCAAAAAAGATCGGGCTATGGAAACTTCGGTCTATAAACATCACAAAATAAGCAAAAAGATGTTATAATTATGGAAGTCTTCTTAGAACTAGTTATAAAGAACTTGAAATGTTAGTTATGAAATGACGTTTCAGTATAATATACCAAATTGAAATACTTAAACATAGAAAAATTGCAAAATGAACCAAAACCATTGAACATTCAACACAATAACATCATGAACAACAATCATTGACAGATCACAAGAGAAACAACTATATTACAACAACATCAAAGAACTTTGATAAGATCAAAGTAGTGATAAGGTTAGGAAGGTTCACAAATATTTGAGGGATCCTATAGCCTCTCTACATCACTAGGATTCTCTAGAGTTTGCAAACTAGGCCAAGCAGTAAGTCAAGAGTAGCTACATTTAAAGGAGCTTGAAGGTGACCAACTCCCATCCATATGTGATTTGGCTCCTGTAAACCAACCATCAGTTGGGCAGCTTGAAGTTGGAACTAAGATGAGACAAGGCAGACATATATCCTCTCAAGGTGGAGATTGGAGGATAGAAAGCTTATCAGACATTTCTTGGAGTGATAAAAAATGCAAATGTGATTGTGGCTACTTATCAAATGGTTTTCAAGATTCCTTTGAAGAAAAAACATGTGTTGTTATCAGATGATAGATATGGATGAGCTTTCACTTTGACAAATTTTGCCAAAATGTATGCTTCAAAAGTATCTTAAAGAATAACTAGGAATAGTGGAGTCCTTTTTTGTGTTAGAGGTTTTGCTTAGTTTATATTGACCCATTAAGTAAATTATAAACATTTGTATTCATAAGGAAAAGAAAAAGTTACAAAAAGTTTGAAATCTATACTATCGGAAAAAGCCAATCCAATGGAAACACTTAAGACAAGTAGAAGCATGTGATTGGGATAGAATACACCGATGAAGTCCATCGGCAGAACACACACAAGCAGCAATGGAGAAATCTTGTCTTGTTGATAGTCGATGAGACTATCGGTAAGACTAATCCTGATGAGAATGTTGGCAAAGCTTATGTTGAGGAGACATAACGTATTGGGAGGAGCTAGGCCAAGGGAAAAGGCATCGGGGACACATTTTAAGCTATCCTGATGTACGATGAGAATAGCAGGATAACTCACCCTGATCAGCAGGAAGAGAGGTCATCGACTTATGTTATCCGAATGAGTAAGAAGAAATCAAGAGGCTGTGAAAATCATCGGATCAAAATATGTCGATCAATAGGTAATCTCAATGTATCGAAGAAAAGGAGAGAGTTATGCCGATGGTGCCAAAATAAAATTACATCAAGGAGACCTGTGCCTATGAGCCGTTGTCAAATCAAATTTCAAAACTGAAGCAGAGGACTCTTATTAAATGCTTTCATTGGGTTCACAATCAGCCAATTTATGGGATGCTAATCATTGCGAGTTTGGCATTGAATACATTTGTTATACAATTGAAGTTGCCAGACATAAATCTCACACGGTGAAGGAAATTGGTAGAATAGAGACTTCTAATTCATAAAGGGTAGAGTGAGAAATTACAGTTGCAGTAATGGAGGTGTCTAGTTCTACGGGGAAAAAGAGATCAACCAAGATTTCAAAGTAAGGGGCCAAGAAATCCAAAACAGGAGAAGATACCCAGTTAAAAAATTGAACGAGGATATGATTGATCAAATGCAAGCACCTGGCCCTAAGTCTAGAAGATCGAAACAACATCTACCTGGTCGAGATCAATTGGAAGATAGATACAAGGATGTCAGGGATGTTTGGACTAGGGTAAGGGGCTATGAATTATTTTTATTCTATTACTTGAGGAGAAATAGGGAGGTGTCATTCTACAACCCCTGGGTTACAAATCTAGGTAAGCTAATTGTCCCTAATGTTTTTGTAAATTTGAAGGTTTTAGAGATTCTAGTGAGAAATTATAATTCTATGGGCAGATAAATTTAGACATCAAATGGAGAAGCCTTCATAAGGTTTTTAGTAAACATTATAAATGAACTATTCAACCTAGATTCTAGTTTTGATAAACCTCTGTCTTTTGGGAAATTGGAAGAGGAATATCAAAGAATGGACACTACATACCCTGAGTGGAAACTAGTTGTCCATAAAGAAGAAGTAGGAGAACTTACAAATGTTGGCATTTTTTATGATGTTGTTGTGATTGTCATTGATGGACACACACTTGCTTTGAGATCACTTTTTGTGTGTATGAGTTATGCTCAACCAGTATTTGTTCCAACCGGTATTATCTATTATAGTCCTTAGACTATCGGTGTTTTGCATAAAGTGTTTACCGATCCCAAGGGGTATGAAGACCCAAGTGCTATGAAGACCTCAAGTGGTTCAAGGATCCCAAAGCGGTATGAAGAAACAAAGCAGTTGTTATCATTTTTCCCAGTCTTCGTTTTGGCAAACTGGTAATTGGTAAAATGTGTGAACCCGTGTGGCATCGTAAATTGTACGCACTTGCTAGGGTGGTACAATTTCACACCTAGTTTAGCACCCGCCTTGGTGCATTTTACATTTTGCATTGCATTTCTATTTTAGCACTTAATTAATCAAATTAATTAGGTCTAAGGTCCTATTTCATCATCCTTCACATCATAAAGTCGGGCCCTTTCATTAAAGTGTGCCCCTTTTCATTTTATTCCTCCAATACATCATCTAATCAAAAACCCTAATTAGGCCTTCTTTTGAACTTGGGGGCTTGATTTCGGGGGTCAAAACATCTCGAAATCACCTGTAACTTCGGGATTCTCTCTAAAATCATCATATCTGACGGCCCTGAAAATTTGGTGAAAAGTTGTCGGGACCATGGCGCCCGGAGTGCACACGGTCCCGGACATGTTTCCCAAAATTTTAGGAGCACGATCCAATCATAAAATAAAGCTTAACCCCAAGAAATTGGCGGGATATTCAATCTCTAGGTCAGCCAAAAGACGAAATTGTGACCTAGGGTTTCATACATAAGAGCTCTCTTTCTTCATTTGAAAGGATCCAAATTTTGTTTTCAGGAACCTCATATGCAGCAAAAGAGCAGATCTTTGAAGACTTCAACAACTTTCAACATCCCTCCATCAAGCATTTTATCAAATCCATTCATACATTTAGGGCTTGGAAGACATTGAAGAGCAATAGGAGATTACCGACTTAAGATTGGCTTGTACCCCTCCCTTGGGGGTTGGGTATGATTTCATGTTGTTTTCATGTCTTTGCATAAGCTTCAATATATCATTTATCCATGCTTTAGATCACTTTGCACCTTGATTTAGAGCATTTACATTATCATTGACAAGCAATTAGGGTTTACTTTCTAGGTTGCTCTAGTTTGCTTACTTGCATTTTAGATCTTGCACACACACAAGGTCTGCACACACATTACTTTTACAATACAAATTGGCTATTCATGGAGGTGGAAATCACCGAAGTGGGGGTTTGACTAAGGCAAAACCCTATATAGCCACCCAAACACCTTTTTCAGATACAAGTGCAGGTTTCGAGACTCAGACGATGCCGCAGGTTGCAGATCCGGAAAAAGCAGGTCGAGACAGCACCCCACACCAAATTGCAGAGAAGAATACCAGGACAGGGGCGTGGGGTTCCCTGGTCCTGCCAGGATAGGGGTGTTGGGCGCCCTGGTCCCTGGGACAGAGGCGTTGGGCACCCTGGTCCTCCTGACAGACAGCATTTCAGACAGTTTTCCAGAGTGCAAAACAGCAGTTTCAGCTGCAGTTCCGGGACAGAATCAGGACAGTGGCGCCCGCGCCCCTGTCCCGAACATTTTCAGTCAAATTTTGACTTCGGGTATGCATCTGCATTCTTGTTTTATCCTTGTTTTTACAGCTTTCCATTGTTTAAGTTCAATTCTGCAAATCTTGTTGTTAGCTCATACTTGCATTTTAGGGTTAGGAATTGAACTTGCATAATCTTACCTTTCAAATACAACAAAGGAATAGAAATCCTAATAGGTAGCTCATGGCTCTCTCTTTCACAAAAAGAAGTAGCCAATTGTGTGATACCTCTAGGCTCTTTCGTATTCCGTAATGTGTGTCAAAAGGTAGGATTAGGGCATGATAACCTAGTCTCGCTTTTTCTCCCACACATTTTGGTGAACCTGACATGAATCTATCATTGCTTCTTCTTGCATTGCATTTGTTAGATCTAGATCTAGAGTTAGTGTATTTTCATTTCATTTTCATTAAAAAGAGAAAAAAAAAAGAGTGTGTTTCTTTGCATTATGTGTTTAAATTTTCATGCAACTTTCATTTCAAAATGTCAGACTTTTATTTGCAAAATGTTCATGCTTATGATGATTATTATGAGTATGGCCAAGATGAATTAGATGAAGCTTTAGATGAGTTTTTGAACCCTAAGGATGCCAAACCTTCATTTTACCAAAAACTCATAAACCTTGTTACTATGCCATTTCGTTGTGATGAGAAAGATAAGTTGAATGATTCCTCTCAAGGGTACATTCCTATCAACTCTTCCACTAAATCTAGTAACATGGTTGTTTTCAACAATCCCCTCTATCAAGAGATATCTCCTTTTGAACCAAAAGATAAACCTTTTGATAGCTATGATCATACTTTGTTGGATGATGCTCTTGATGACTTTGTGGCTTTATCAAAATCTTTAAACAAGAACAAGACTTCTAAATTGGTTAACATGATAAACTTGAATGAGCATAAAAAGCCTCTCTTTGAAGTCCAAGGTGCTTATCCTTCTCCCACCTTTCAAGTTCCTAAATCACCTCTCCTTACTGTCCAAGGAGGGTATGATCAGGATTCCTTTCGTACTCTAAATAAACCAATCATCACTGTGCAAGGAAGAAAACCTATAAGTCCTTATAGTTATGCCAAGCAAATAACTAGAGAGAGTTATCATGCGGTTGCCCATACTTATCATACCAGAAATAAAAGGCAGCCTAGTCCTCCTCCTGTTATTCCAGTTTCTCTTCCGAATCCTCAACCAATTCTTCTGCAAGCTCCCCGTATTTCACAAGCTCTTAGTAAGGAATATGATCTCATAGAACAACTTAAAGTTACCCCTGCTAAGATATCCCTTTGGGATTTGATTCAAACTTCTTCCGCTCATCATGAAATGTTACAAGATGCCTTGAAAGATTTGAATGTTCCTCCACCGAATACATCTAGTAATATAGCATCTTTGGTTAACTCTGTGATGAATCCTAAAGCTCAAATTGTGTTTACCCAAGATGAGCTGCCTACTAGTGAAATTCAACATCAATATGATCCCTTGATGATTGTGGTTATCATGAAAGACACTGCTATAAGACGAACGCTAGTAGATAATGGCTCTGGTCTTAATATGTGTAGCATTAATCTTTTGCATAAGATGAATGTGGATACATCCCTAATTGAGCCGGACTCTCATCCTATTCGAGGCTTTGATAATGTGGCTAAAACTTCATTAGGCACTATCACCTTACCCATTACAGTGGGGCCTGTTACTTTGCCTACTCCTATCCATCTTATGTCAGGAAATCTAACATACAACTTGTTATAGGGAGACCTTGGATTCACAGTATACAAGTTGTCCCCTCTACATTGCACAGACAAGTTAAGTTTATCTACAACAATAAGACATATACCTTGATAGGTGTTACTAATTTCCAAGCTTGTTTACAAACATCTACTTCCAAAGGGGGTTCTTCTAAGCTGTCCTCCTCTAGTGATGACTCTTTAAACAAGATACCTATCGATGAATCCTTGCTCTCTGATGATCAAAATTCTTTGGATGAGTCTGGAGCTCCTGAAGAAGACTCTTCTCGACTTGAAACTACACATAAGAAGGACTTTGATCCTGAGAAGGTTCTCACAGACAACGATTGGGGATCCCTTGATTTTAATCCCACCTTTGTAGGTGAATATAAGGTTCCTTCTAGAGAGCTTAAAGTTGAAAAGAAGGAAGAAGCTAAAAATCAATCAACATTACCTGAGCCTATGAGTGATAATTTTGTGGCCGCTTCTCAAACTTCTTCTCCTCACACCTCTAATTCTGAAGAGTTTGATTCTTTGTCTTATGAAAAACCGCCTTTTCTTTCTGAAATGGCTGATCGTTATGGTCGTGGTTTTCGCATTTTTGCTAAGCATGGGTATCATGGAAATGGTTGTGGTGCTCACGAACAAGGGATAAAGGTTCCTCTAGAGAATAATCTTCACAATTATGCCTTTGGACTTGGCTATAATCCCTGCAAGCGCACTAAAGCTTCTAAGAGACCATGTATTAGTGTTAATTCTATTTCTACATCTCTATCAATGCAACACCCTGAGTACATTGATGAGGATCCTTCGTGTGCCTGTGCTTTGGATGTTTTTCCTATCGATGATGCTTTAGCTGAGTTTTTAGGAGCATATGATACTCTTCCTCGTTATCATCACAATAGGGGACTCCCTTATTGTTTGAACACTGAAGCCTATTTTGGAAAAAGAGATTGATAATGATGAGATTGTGAAAGAATTCCCTCAGTTAAAGGATACTCCTCAACAAAGTAATCTTCTCATAAGTGACACCACTGATGTTAAGATGGATCCTTGCAATGAAGAAAAAGTTATTAAAATTGGAAAATGTTTGGATGAAGAGGAACAAAAACAATATGAAGATTTATTGCATGAATTCCCTGAGATCTTTGCTTGGACATACTCTGACATGCCTGGTATAGATCCTAAGATTGTTACTCATAACATTGTCTTAGTTCCTGATGCTAAGCCTGTGAAACAAAAGATTCAAAAAATGAATCCTAAGGTGGCTCTGCTTGTTAAGGCTGAGATTGAAAAGTTATTGGAGGCTGGATTTATCTGCCCTATTGATTATTCCCCGTGGATTTCAAATATTGTCACTGTGGCTAAACCAGATAATAAAATAAGAATGTGTACCGATTTTCGAGATTTAAATAAGGCTTCTTTAAAAGATGATTTCCCTCTTCCAAACATTGACATGATAGTTGATTCTACGGCAGGACATGCCTTGTTATCCTTCATAGATGGTTTTTCAGGATACAATCAAATTTACATTAACCCTCAAGATCAATTCAAAACTGCTTTCACCACTCCTTGGGGTACGTTTTGTTGGATAATGATGCCTTTTGGACTTAAAAATGCCGGTGCAACTTATCAACGAGTAATGACCCTTATCTTTCATGATTATATGCATAAGATTTTAGAAGATTATGTTGATGATATTTTGGCCAAATCCATTCTCCGCATAGATCATATTAAAATCCTTCGTCAAATCTTTGAAAGAATTCATAAATATTACATGCGCTTGAATCCCCAAAAATGTGTTTTTGGTGTGGATAGTGTAAAACTATTAAGATTCATAGTTTCGCATCATGGGATTGAGGTGGATACTAAGAAAATAGATGCTATTGTCAACATGCCACCTCCTAGAATTGTGTCTCAACTCAAAAGCTTACAAGGAAAGATTCAAGCTATTCGTAGGTTTGTATCTCAACTTGCGGATTGCACTTTTCCTTTTACTCAGCTTCTCAAAAAGAATATCACTTTTCAATGGAATGAAGATTGTCAGCAAGCATTTGAAGATTTAAAAGTGTATCTGGCTAATCCTCCTATCCTTCGACCGGCCGAACCTTCTCAACCCTTCCTTCTTTATACAACTGCTTCCACTCATGCTCTTGCAGCATTATTGGCACAACATGATAAAGATGGTAAGGTGTGTCCGGTTTATTATATAAGTTGTACCTTACTCGATTATGAAACTCAATATTCTGCGATAGAAAGACAATGCTTGGCCTTGGTGTTTGCGACTCAGAAATTGAGACATTATCTCTTAAATTCAGAAGTCCACATCATGGTAAAGTTTGATCCTTTGAAGCATCTTTTCCCTAAAACTGATTTATCAAGACGCCTAGCTAAGTGGGTTATGATGTTAACTGAATTTGACCTTAAATTTGTTTCACAAAGAGCAATTAAAGGACAAGCGTTGACCGATCACCTAGCTGAGGCCCCTTCACCTTTCTCCTTCCCTAACTCTGAGTCTTTTCCTGACGACTTCATCCTTTGTATAGAGAAAGATGAAACTTGGGAGTTATACTTTGATGGCTCTAAGTGTCGTACGGGATCAGGGGCAGGTGTTGTTCTGATTTCTCCTACAAAGAAGTCTATTCCCTTATCTTATCGTCTCAATTTTCTATGTACTAATAACATTGCTGTATGAGGCTCTTATAGCAGGAATAAAGGCAGCCTTAGCTTTGAATATAAAAAACGTACATATTTTTGGAGATTCTCAACTGATTATAAGACAAGTAATAGGACTATATCAAGCGAAACAAGACAAATTATCACAATATAAAGACCTTGCTATCTCTTTGTTACAAAAATTTGATTCTTACACCATGGAACCTGTCCCTCGAAAAGATAATCGACATGTGGACGCAATGGCATGTGTGGCTTCTTTGGTATCTTTAGAGGACCCTATGGTTGATCTTAAATTTGTTATTCACAACCTTATTTCTCCAGCTATTGTAGATGATTCTAGCTTGGTGACATGTTGTGACTTTATAGATTTAGATGAATGGTATTCGCATATCGTAAGATACTTGACTGATGGTACCTTTCCTAATTCCGCTAATACTAACACTAGGGCTAGAGTTCGCAAGTTGTCCGCTAGATATATCATTCTTTCTAATATTCTGTACCAAAGGGGTTATAACGGTCTTCTCTTTCATTGTCTTAATAAATCAGAAATCCCTATTGCTCTTGAAGAGGCACATTCAAGTGCCTGTGGGGGGCATTTTGGAGGCAAATCCTTGGTTCAAAGATTGCTTCGCATGGGATATTATTGGCAAACTATGCAGCAGGATTCTTTTTCATTTGTTAAAAAATGTCATCAATGTCAACAACACAACAATTTGATTCATGCTCCTACCCAAGAACTTCGTTCTCATGTAGCTTCTTTACCTTTCTCTGCATGGGGGCTGGATCTTATTTGTAAAATCTCCCCTCCATCTCAAGGACATACTTTCATTATAACCGCAACAGATTACTTTACAAAGTGGGTAGAAGCCGTTCCCCTTCGCTCTACTACTGCTGAAGCGATTTGTCGATTTCTTCTAGAAAACATTATTTCTCGATTTGGGATACCTTCCACTATAATCTCTGATAATGGGACATCATTTAAGAACAAGGACGTGAAGAAATTCCTTGAGAAGTATCATATCAAACATCGATTTTCTACACCATACTATCCTCAATCAAATGGTCAAGCCGAATCATCCAATAAGATAATTGAACAAATTCTTCGTAAAACTATGAATAAGCATGGTAAGGATTGGAGTACTCAGCTAATCTATGCTCTTTGGGCCTACCGAACGAGCATAAGAATTGCTACCGGAACTACACCTTATAATCTTGTTTATGGTGCTGATGATATTATGCCTTTAGAATTAGGGATTCCATCACTCAGAGTTTCTCTCAGAGGTATAGTAGATGATGATGCTTATAGAGAACAAAGACTTCAACAGCTTGAGATGCTTGATGAACAACATATAAACACTCTTGAGCATATTCAAGCGTATCATAAAACTCTACAACGAAGCTATAATGATAAGGTTATTCAACGTTCCTTCTCAGTGGGTGACTTAGTGCTCTATGAGAATCAGCGCAATGTGAATGCCTTACATGAAGAAAAGGGAAAATTTAGTCCTAATTGGCTTGGACCATATATTGTTATTGAAGATTATGGATTAGGTGCTTACAAAATAGCGGGTGTACACGGTACGTCTCTTAAAGACCCTGTAAACGCTATGCACTTGCGTAGATACTATGCTTAATTCCTCATTCCTTATCATTCATCTACTTCCTTTCTCACTTCTTCAAAATTGGATAATATGTTAGCATATCTTTGTTAGAGAAAATGGAATTAAATGATGTTTTGTTTAATCTATATTGCTTCGTTCTTGACAAGCGTGTTTCTTTACTTTATGGTTTGTCTTGAATTCATTTTATGTAAATTGCAAAAGATTTACATTTTTCATTATGTTGACATATTATACAATATCTTTATGTGTTAAGTTGAATCATGTCATGTTGTGTTTAATTCAAATTAAATCACATTAGTTATTTGATTCCTAGGCTTAACACATATTTTTCTTCCCTATCATCAATGTAGTACTTGATTAAATATTTTAATTAAGTCACACATGTATCAATTTAATCATGGAGCATTGAGAAATCAATTAAATTCAGAACATACATGTACATTTACCAAATGTATTAACTTTAATCAAAATACACATTGTTTTTAGACATTAAAGATAACACGTTTGAGACAAAGAAGCATGTATATATATATATATGTGTGTGTGGATCAATATACAAAGGTAGGTCACTACACATCCAAAATATGACCTACCCTACATCATAAGATCATCTCCTATCCCTAGGGCTGGTGGCTGGAGAGTGACGACTAGAAGCTCCCTCCTGATCCGGCCGTGCAGGTGGACCCATAGGGGTATACCGTGATATAGATCGTGAATGGCTCCGAGAGGAACTCCTACGATCCCTATCCATAAGGAGCGCGTGATACGAGGTAGCCTCGGCCTAAGCTGCTGCTAGATCACGCTATGCCCGCTAAAGGTCCTCTGATAGAGCTCGCTCTCTCTCCCTCCATATCTCTACCTGTACTCAGAATGGAGAAAACAAATCATCATGCCGACCCGCGTTCCCTTGAGGTCTATAAGCAACCTGTGAGGAACTAGGGATCTGCGCCGTCGTGGAGATATCTTTCACTGCTTGCTGGATCAGAGAAGGCCACTCCTGCACATTAGCTGTAGCAGTAGAACAAATCATGTATTAGTACCATTTTATATCATCAAAACATCAAGCAATCAATTTAAACCTACTATACCAGGATCTCCCTCACGCCAGTAGGGATCGTGATATGGTAGCATCTGTGACTGGGAACTACTAGGCTCCCCACGCTCGAACAATCTGTGCACAATGGGTGTAGGCTGGCCCGTACTAGAAACAGGTCTCCGTATCGCCTCATGTTCCCCCTTTTGGGAAATAAGAGGAGGATCCAGGGCTATAGTATCATCTCCTGAATGGTGGGGAGCGGCATCTGACCCCTCCTCATTATCCCTATCTCTGTTTATAAGTGAATCTTTCTTGCTTCTACATGCATTCCTAGTTCAATCTTTCTATCTACATTCTTTACAAAAGAGGGTATCCTTGATGTCTTAACCCTTGAAACTCATTTAGAATCCAATCTTGCATTGCGTGGGATTGGATCTTGTGGGTTTCAACGCCTCTTTTGAATGTAAAGTCTCTCCTAAGTGAAAACCATCAACCCTAGTGACTCTCCCTTCTCTCTCCTTGGAGTTGGGGAGGGGAGAACAACTAGGGTTCAATTTTTCCGCTTTACATTTTGGCGCCCTGTGTGGGACCCATGGTCAGATTCTAGGGCCTGCAAACGATCATAGAAAGTCAAATGCAGAAAATCAAAAGTCAACGTTCAGTCAACTCACCTCGTCCAGTGGCTCACCGTCGATCACAGCCTGTCGTAGGATCTCAATCCTCGTGGGACGCTCTGGTCGTCGTGAAGGCATGATAATGGCTATGTGGGCTCCGCTGCAATAAACAATATTCAGAAATCAACAAAGTGACAAATGCAAATGTCACTTTCAAGGTATATATTATCATTCCTTTACCTACTTTCAAAACCCTAATTTTCCTCTATCACTCATTTCATCATAACTTGAGTTCGGGAGATGTGATTTTCGAACCGTTTGTTGTGTAGGAATCGTATTTTCATTCCCCTACTCTCAGGATGTTCCAAAAAGTGCTCTGATGAAGCCTTTTCAGTGAACATCCCTCATCAATACTCTCTTACACAATTTGTCGTAAGTAAACATGCTACCCTATTTCACCTCCCTAATAAGCAAGTCGAAACAGGGAGGGCATATAGCTACTCACAAATTTCATCACTTTCCTTAGTAAGCATTAGGTGATTTTGTGATCTAACGTTTGTTTTGTAGGGTGTGGTTCCTAACTGTGTACTGCAGATACCGCTGGGGGCTTCGTTCGACGAACTTATGGATATATCCTTTTTCAAATGATGTTTACTTTCTGTACTTTAGCTTGCATATGCACGTAGTACTCATATGACCGCTAAAGTGGGGGCTAAATGTAGCATCATAAATTGTACGCACTTGCTAGGGTGGTACAATTTCACACCTAGTTTAGCACCCGCCTTGGTGCATTTTACATTTTGCATTGCATTTCTCCTTTAGCACTTAATTAATCAAATTAATTAGGTCTAAGGTCCTATTTCATCATCCTTCACATCATAAAGTCAGGCCCTTTCATTAAAGTGTGCCCCTTTTCATTTTATTCCTCCAATACATCATCTAATCAAAAACCCTAATTAGGCCTTCTTTTGAACTTGGGGGCTTGATTTCGGGGGTCAAAACATCTCGAAATCACCTCTAACTTCGAGATTCTCTCTAAAATCATCATATCTGACGGCCCTAAAAATTTGGTGAAAAGTTGCCGGGACCATGGCGCCCGGAGTGCACACGGTCCCAGACATTTTTCCCAAAATTTTAGAAGCACGATTCAATCATAAAATAAAGCTTAACCCCAAGAAATTGGCGGGATATTCAATCTCTAAGTCGGCCAAAAGATGAAATTGCGACCTAGGGTTTCATACATAAGAGCTCTCTTTCTTCATTTGAAAGGATCCGAATTTTGTTTTCAGGAACCTCATATGCAGTGAAAGAGCAGATCTTTGAAGACTTCAACAACTTTCAACATCCCTCCATCAAGCATTTTATCAAATCCATTCATCCATTTAGGGCTTGGAAGACATTGAAGAACAATAGGAGATTACCGACTGAAGATTGGCTTGTACCCCTCCCTTGGGGGTTGGGTATGATTTCATGTTGTTTTCATGTCTTTGCATAAGCTTCAATATATCATTTATCCATGTTTTAGATAACTTTGCACCTTGATTTAGAACATTTACATTATCATTGACAAGCAATTAGGGTTTACTTTCTAGGTTGCTCTAGTTTTCTTACTTGCATTTTAGATCTTGCACACACACAAGGTCTGCACACACATTACTTTTACAATACAACTTGGCTATTCATGGAGGTGGAAATCACTGAAGTGGGGGTTTGACTAAGACAAAACCCTATATAGCTGCCCAAACACCTTTTTCAGATACAAGTGCAGGTTTCGAGACTCAGACGATGCCGCAGGTTGCAGATCCGGAAAAAGCAGGTCGAGACAGCACCCCACACCAAATTGCAGAGCAGAATACCAGGACAGGGGCGTGGGGCGCCCTGGTCCTGCTAGGACAGGGGCGCTGGGCACCTTGGTCCCTGGGACAGAGGTGCTGGGTGCCCTGGTCCTCCTCACAGACAGCATTTCAGACAGTTTTCCAGAGTGCAAAATAGCAGTTTCAGGTGCAGTTCTGGGACAGAATCAGGACGGTGGCGCCCGCGCCCCCATCCTGAACATTTTCAGTCAAATTTTGACTCCAGGCACGCATCTGTATTCTTGTTTTATCCTTGTGTTTACAGCTTTCCATTGTTTAAGTTCAATTCTGCAAATCTTGTTGTTAGCTCATACTTGCATTTTAGGGTTAGGAATTGAACTTGCATAATCTTACCTTTCAAATACAACAAAGGAATAGAAATCCTAATAGGTAGCCCATGGCTCTCTCTTTCACAAAAAGAAGTAGCCAATTGTGTGATACCTCTAGGCTCTTTCGTATTCCGTAATGTGTGTCAAAAGGTAGGATTAGGGCATGATAACCTAGTCTCGCTTTTTCTCCCACACAACCGGTAATTGGTAAAATATGTGAACCGGTAATAGGTAAATGTTTGAACCAGTATTACTCTATGATGAGTTACCAACCAGCATTAGTTTTGTGACGAGTTATCATCCACAGACACTTTGGCAGTGATTCTGTGTCATGTTACCAAATGTGTCCAGATGCACTGAACGTAGGAACTTGCAATGTAATCCTATTGGACCGACATGAAATCGGATTCCTTTATAAGGACATCATGTCTAGGGTTTTAGATGTTGTTAGGGTTTTGTGTGGTTAATGAGGTTTTTGCATGTGCGATCATAGAAGAAGGTTAGCTCTATGTGAAGAAATAGAGTATGAAGATTTTGAAGACTGAAGTAATGCTGAAATGCATTAACAATGAGCTATCAATGATCTAACCAAGCATATTGTGCTAGTATTTAGATCACTCACTTGTGGATTACTCACATCTTTGACAAGTCTGTAACCCTTAACTGGGCAGGCCTAGCAAAGCCTTTGTAAATCCTTTAACAAGGTGGTTCACAACTGTGGATCTGAAATCCTCTCACAAGGTAGTCTTTAATTGGACTTATCTCCTAACAGAGATTGAGATTCCTAACAGGATCTGTTCTGGTAAAGAAAATTGTATGACCTTAATCGGTCTGACCTTAACCGGTCTGGTTGCTATTCTGTAGATAGTCACTTGTGAGTTTCATCTCACCGTGGTTTTTCTCATTTGGGTTTCCATGTCAAAATCTCTTGTGTTATGGTGATTGTGCTTCTGTGGGTGAATGCCTTATTTGTTGTTTGGTTTGCATTTGTGTTAACCAGTTTGTTAGTAAAACTATTATATCGATTTACTACTATAGTGTTTAAGTGTTTAAGTTCAGTATTTTTTGGTATACTAATTCACCCCCCCTCTTAGTATTCATCAATTGGTATTAGAGCCAACCTTTCTATAAGTCTAACCACTTGGAAGGAGATATGGGGGAATACACTATGAGGGAACTTACTCATCATCTCACTCAGACTGAGAAAGCCTTTGATGAACTCAAAGTCAAATATAAAGCCTCTCTAGCAAAGAGAAGAGAGCATACTGAGAAACTAATGGAGCTTACTGAAAATAGTTCTTCTGATGAAGCAGACATGGAAGCCCTAGTTGAAGAAGTTGAAAAACTAAATGAATCTAATGCTAACCTAAGAAGGGAACTAGAAGGACTGCCTATCAAAATGTGTCAAGAGCTTGAGAACCGAAGGAAAGCTAAAGATCTAGTAAAAGACAAAGATCATGAGATCTCCAAGCTAAAGTAAGAAATCAGTGCACTTACCGCTCATCTCCAAGAGAGTAAAATGGAAAAAGAAGAAATGCAAGGTGAACTAAACATGGCTATTTCTGAGAATGCAACCTTGAAGGAATCAAATGCTGTTATTTCCAAAGAACTCACTGAGTCAAAGGAAATACTTGCCAAATTCAATAAGAGCACTGTTAAGCTAGAACAAAAGCTTGAATCAGCAAAACTGGTGAAGAATACCACTGGACTTGGTTTTTCTGGTTATGAGGAAGGTGAGACCTATAGTACAAAAGATGGAGCATCAAAGAAGCAACCAACACAAAAGGATAAAGGTAAGAAAAAGTTCAAACGTGTTTTCTTTAATTGTCTCAAGGAAGGACACACCAATGTATTTAGAAGTAAGGCTTACAATAATTTTCCCTACTTTCTAAACAATAAGCCTATATCCAATAGATTCAATGGTAATTGTTATGCATGCAACAAGTTTGGATATAGAGCATCTAAATGCGGGTCTGTTATACAAAACACTGGAAGATATCCTCAAAGGAGTCAAGGAGTTTTTCTTGAATCCTCTGTGAATCGGAATCCAAACCAGTATAATTCCTATGACCATCAGTCAGGTGGTGGTGGCTATCAACTGACAACCGGTTGGAGGGAAACCTATTTGATTTGTCATGGTAGCAGGCACACTGCTGCAACATGTAGGATGAAGAATGGTAGATTGAATAATGGACCATGGAGAAAACCTGGAATGGTTTGCTATCATTGCAACAAACCGGGACACCCTGCCAGAACCTACAGAATGAGAAAGAACATATCAGATATGCCGGCCACTCCGGAAGGAAAGATTGATGTTGAAAGTATTAAAACAGATATGAAGACAACATGGAAGAAGAAACCTGAAGAAGTGTCACAAGAAGAACTAGTTTTTGCACCTAGTGTGGAAGTCGCTAAACCAGCAAACTAGGCTTCGGAAAAGCTTAGGGGGAGCAAAACGGTGAAATGTTTCGAACCCCCGGTTTACATCGGTAAAAGACCTTAACCAGTATGTGATACCTGTCAATTGGTAGAAGACCGGAAATGGTAAAAGGAAAATTAGGATTTACGCCCTAATGGTGGAGCATTTATTATTGTAGGTGAAGAATTCGTTTAAAAGGGATTTTCAAGTCATTTTCACTTATCATTTGCGAGCAAAGAAATTTTCAAGTGCAGAGTGACAAAAGGCGATTTGTCTCGCAATTCAGAGAGATTTCAAAAATTTGAAAGAAGAATCCGGAGATAATATCAATCAATCAGGTGAAGAACACAAAGCTATAATCTAGTAACCGAAGTAGTGTGTGGCGAAGCTGAAGTTGTAAACCCTAAATTGCAGATTTCTGAAGGTATTTATTGAAAATTCTTGTTTATCCTTTTATCATGGCTTCTGCATCACACACCAGTCCTAGTGCACCTAATGATTCAGTAGATTTCATCCAATGAAAGGCAAAATACAATACCCTATCCTAGATACCTGCTGATGTTATAGTTGAGGAAGGTATTTCAGATTATATTGATTGCAAAATAGAAGACCTAGGATCTCTAGTGATCCATTCTCAGTTAAGTTTATTCTGTGGGAAGGACAAGAAGATCAAACTAAAATATAGCATCCTGGAAAAGAAGAAGCTTCACAATGCAGTGTATTTTATTGAAGAGTTCACAAAAGATCACATTCGAATCATTCTAAGTAGAGTGCACAGTGACAAAATGTATCTTGAGCGCATACATGACATCACACCGGAAGCTATTCATGCCGTCACCGGTTTCTGTAATGTTGGAGATGTGCCAGCCCTAAGGAAAGTCATTAAGATGAAAATGACCAAGCTCACCGATTTTGTGAGCGACCAATGAGGAATGACCGTCAATACCATCAAGGACAATCTGGTCAAATATACTTGTATAGGGATAGGTTACCAGATGTTCTATGCTAGCAGAATTAACTGTGTCTCTACTTTAGTGGTAAATGCCACCTACAGGATGGTCATGGAAGACGCCTTGTTTGATTTATGCACTTGTATGCAAAGGAAACTTCTGGTGAATCTAAAGTCAATTAAACAGGACAATTCCTTAAGATTTAAATTTGGACAACTGCTAGTAGGATTGTTTTTCTATTTTCAAGTCTATTTCCTAGGAGTCGGTGATATACAATGGTCTACTGACCAACCGCTTACCAATCAAATCAGAGAGAGTCTACAAGTGGTAGGAACTAGTTATCCTGAAGTCCTAAACAAATACTTTGATGAGTTCAGACGCAAGATGAGCCAAAGGGTGAGAATATCTGGTGATATTGTCAAGAAGTATGAAGAGGACATCTGCTTTATCATCAGAGTAGATGAGTGCATAATTGAGGCGGTTGAGCCTAGAAAAGAAGAAGTGGAGCCCATGGGATATGAGGTAATGTGAGACATGCTAGACGGGTATGCCTCTACCCTACTTGCCTCACCTCTTGATCCTAAGAAGAAGAGAACCGACACCTATTTGGAGAGGGTAACACCGGTTGAAGAACCTTCAGTAAAGAAGGGAAAGGCAGTGCTATCTGTATCGGCACCAATTACTTCAACAAGTCCTAAAGTGACCAAGCGGTCACCGACAAAGAAGAAACCAGAAGTTGCACCTACCAAGGTCTTTGAAAGGAAGCAGAAAACTAAGAACACCTCACCAAACTCAGAGGATACAGAACCTGAGGTACAACCTAAAAAGACTAGGCAAATGAGGAAGAAGACAAAGACAACCAACGATGAACCGGCATCATCAGCAACGGTAAATATAGACATTTCCTCTTACAAACCTTTGACATGTTGTCAAAGAAATATAAAGAATATTAGGAGAAAGGTGCTAAGTGATTTAATAGATCATTTTGATGATTTTAATGACAATGAAAAGGAGGAAGTTGAATAGGAAGTTATTCAATATTTATGTATTAATGACTAGTCGCCATTAGAAATTAGATCTGTGACACCAGATTCTTTATATAATTCTTTAGATAACAAATGGTGCATTGACATAGAAAAGGAATAGGAAATAAGAGAAGAAATATTTACACAATATTTTCCTGATGTGTCAAATTCAAAACTTTATGAAGTTATGGAAAAGTACAAAGGCCTCTTCTTCATGAGAAAAAGAAGACTCCTATTATTGGAAGGGAAAGTCCTTGAAGTGGTAAAAGATACCCACTCGCATGTCAAAGCCGGTCTGAGGTTGCACCAAGTGTCTGAAGCCAACAAGAAGGCTGAGCAAGAACCGGAAACTGGAAAACCGGATGAGGTGTATGACATTGAAGGAGAACCTGTCACTGAACAAATGGACCCTATTGACATTGATGTTTTGGATGGTGAAAATGTCACTTCGAATGCAACAAAGGACAAGGCTGACAAAGAGAGAGTGGACAAAGGAAAATAGGACAAAGATAAGGCTAATAAAGTGGAAGCGGAGAAAGAGAAAAAGAATAAAGAGGAAGAGGAGAAGAAGCAAAAGGAACAGGAGAAGAAGAAAAAGGAAGAGGAGAAGAAGAAAGAGGAAGAGGAGAAGAAGAAAAAGGAAGAGGAGAAAAAGAAACAGGAAGAGGAGGAGATGAAAAAGGAAGAGGAGAAGAGGAAATGAGAAGAGGAGAAGAAGAAAGAAGAAGACAAGCGGAAAGAAGAAGATAGAAAGAAGGAAGAAGAAAAGAGAAAGAAAGAAGCAAAGGAGCAAAAGAAGGCTGAAGAGGAAAAGCAAAGAGCTAAAGAGAAGGAGGAAACGACAAAGAGAACACAAGGGGAGACCCCTAAGGCAACCGGTAGTCAAGCCAAACTGGCTAACATTACCAGTCCCATTAAACTCCAATCTTCAAATGAAACAGAGCTACTGCAAAGCATTAAGCTTGCCCAAGAGTGATTGGAAGTGCTAAGGAGGAAGAAGGAACAAGATGTTATTCAAACTGCAGTAGAAACTCTTACCAATTTGATACATGGTACCAACCTCCCCAATACCGATTCCTCTCTAGCCCAGCTGAAACTTTTATGCACAACTGTAGAGGACCAGGTGCAATGCCTGGAAGAAGTTTGTTGAAGCCAATGCACAAAAGAAGCATCAAAAGGCATTGAACACTACCTTAGTGAACAAAATAAATGAGCTCCCGTCAGAACTTTAGAAAGCACAGAAAGACATAAGAGATGCTATGGATGAGGGGAAATTACTGCTTAGTAAGATAAGCCATCCCCATCTATTCTATGATGATGTGCTTGCTCAGAAAAAACAAACTACAATCTGATCTGCAGGTATATATAAGAACCTTCAAGATGCCCTATGATTCCTTCACCACATTTGGGCAAACCGTTCACTAGTTTCAACTCCAGACTGCCAGAATAGAGTTAGAAATCACCAACCAGACCAGAGATTTGCAGGAACTTCAACTGGTTCTACTACCATGACTGTAAATACTTTAGAAGTGCTATCTCAATCTGGATTCCTTAACAGTCACTCAAGAGATGAGTACCTTGGATGCCATGGAGGAATAGGTATCCCTTATACAAACAAAAAGTGAGGTTGCTACCTCATTGCTTGAGTCATTGTCCTTATCCATGAAGATATTTATGCAGGATTTTAAATCAGTTTTTGATAAGTTTCACTCATTATTGTCATAAAAATTTATTATTTTAATGATAATGAGAAACTAGGGCTATTTCATAGTACTTTGTCATTGTTGGCAAAGGGGGAGTAGTATTCTGTATTTAAAATTTTGATGCATGTTATGTATACTTTCATGTTTATCTCTGTAAGGGAGTAGTATACATTGTATTTTCTACAAAAGGGGTAGTGTATATGATTAGGGGGATTAATTTTGATTATGGCATATTTTTCTTGTAAAACACTTAGATGTCAAAATTTTTCCTAAATGTTGCCATCAATGCCAAAGGGGGAGATTGTTGGCATTTTTGATGATGTTGTTGTGATTGTCATTGATGGACACACACTTGCTTTGAGATCACTTTTTGTATGTATGAGTTATGCTCAACTGGTATTTGTTCCAACCGGTATTATGTATTATAGTCTTTAGACTATCAGTGTTTTGTAGAAAGTGTTTACTAATCCCAAGCGGTATGAAGACCCAAGCGTTATGAAAACCTCAAACGGTTTGAGGATACCAAAGCGGTACAAAGAAACAAAGTGGTTGTTATCATTTTTCCCAATCTTCATTTTGGCAAATCGGTAATTCGTAAAATGGGTGAACCGGTAATAGGTAAATGTTTGAACTTGTATTACTCTATGATAAGTTACCAACCAGTATTATTTTTGTGATGAGTTATCATCCATCGACACTTTGGCAGTGATTCTATGTCATATTACCAAATGTGTCCAAATGCACTGAACCTAGGAACTTGCAATGTAATCCTATTGGACCAACATGAAAATAGATTCCTTTATAAGGACATCATGTCTAGGGTTTTGTGTGGTTAATGAGGTTTTTGCATGTGCGATCATAGAAGTAGATTAGGTCTATGTGAAGAAACAATGTGTGAAGATTTTGAAGATTGAAGTAATGCTGAAATGCATTAACAATGAGCTATCAAGGATCTAACCAAGCATATTGTGCTAGTATTTAGATCACTCACTTGTTGATTACTCATATCTTCAACAAGTCTATAACCCTTAACCAGGTAGGCCTAGCAAAGCCTTTGTAAATCCTCTAACAAGGTGGTTCATGATAGTTCTGATACTTAATATAAGTACAGATCCAATAGCTAACAAGATGAGAGGGGGGGGTGAATCATACAAACTTAATCATCCATAAAAACATCAGATTCAACCTCGGTAACACATATATCAGTTATATAACCAAAAACTATCAAACATGCAAACTCAAAAGTATATAAACAATATAAATCTCATAACACCAGATTTAACATGGAAACCCAAATATGGAAAAACCACTATGGGATTTTGGACCCACTAAGAAATATACTCTTCTAGAGTATGCTCGGTTAAAAGCAAATCCTGTTAAAGATTACAAACACATTGCTAGATGTGACCCGCTTAAGGGATTTCCCTCAGATCTATTAGGATCTTCACTTTGTTAGAAGTGACCTTGTCAAAGGATTTCAAACACTCAATTAGAATGTCATCTTGCTAGAGGATTTACATATAAGACTATTAAGTCCACTCGGTTAAGATATTTCTTGTCACTTTCACAAAATAACAGTAATAAAATCTATCTGCAACTTCACATCTAAAATGCTAAAGTAGATTCCTATTTGTTCAGTACAATCTAGACATAGAACTAATCTTGTCTATCTGTTGGGCATCAATACTTTGTTATTCTAACAGGTCTTCAAGCTTCTGTGCTTGGTAATCACTGTGTAGCATCCCTGTTCATAAACTTGCCCGCATACATTGTTTATTAACAGTTTCCTATTTATAAACAATCATCTAACCACCTAATCTTCTTGATCACATTTCCCATGATCAATCATAGCCATCAGATCTTCAATCTTGTCCAGATTCAATGTATTTTTTGATCTGAAAATGTTTTACCCCACCTAGGAACTTGCATATTCACCTTGGAACTTGTGTTAGGGTAATGCGGTTCAATCTGAGCTATAGATCTTCATGCCGACTTTCCATTGCCTTAGATTCATTAACAAACTTCTTCCACGGCTTACCAATCATTGATCCGCTCCAGCTCATCAGCATCTTTCTTTAAATATCACATGTAAACTTTTAATGCATTCTATTATAGCTCAGTTGTAACTCGGTGAATACAAAACTTCACTCAGTAGACATTCTGCCTTCATTAACCGATAGCGATAACCTTAGGGTTTACCAACTAGGTTCTTTGCCTGATAACATAGTATAGTATTAACCTTTACATTTTACAACATATGTATGATGTTAAAACAATCTAAAACATCAAGATCTCATCATTGTCTGACTCGGTAGTAGTTGCCCATTGAATAACTTATCCCCTTATTCATCATATTCTTTCCTGTGTCTTTTACCGACTTCTTTATAATCTTCATATCATACTTCTCAAGATGTGGCAACATCATACTGAATTAGAAAATCAATTTCTTGACATCAATGACAAAATAATAATATCAAGATAGTAAAACATCTTTAATCAGTTATGTCCATAATCATCAACAACCTTCTCAATATCCTTATTGAAATGTCAACAATCTTTCATTGTCTGTTATAATGTAATATTGCCAACAATTCACAACTGTGGATCTAAAATCCTCTCACAAGGTAGTCTTTAATCGGACTTATATCCTAATAGAGATTGAGATTCCTAACAGGATCTGTTCTAGTAAAGAACATTGTATGACCTTAACCAGTCTGGTTTCTATTCTGCAGATAGTTACTTGTGAGTTTCATCTCACCGTGGTTTTTCCCATTTGGCTTTCCACATTAAAATCTCTTGTGTTATGGTGATTGTGCTTCTGTGGGTGAATGCCTTATTTGTTGTTTGGTTTGCATTTGTGTTAACCGGTTTGTTAGTAAAACTATTATACCAGTTTACTGCTAAATTGTTTAAGTGTTTAAGTTCAATATTTTTTGGTATACTAATTCAACCCCCCTCTTAGTATTCATCAACAAAATAGGATGGGCCACCATTTAACATTGATTTCTTTAGACATTACCTTCAGTCCACCTATATGTCTTATGCGCAGTTAGGAGGCATTGAGGTTCCAGACCTCACGAGTATTGGGCCATTATTTTTAGCTTTAGACATTCAAATGTATGAACCCAGGCAGTTTGGTTATGCATCATATTTGGTGGAGAGATTTTATGAGGGTTTTTTGAACCTTAGGGATAATAATTGCCCTAATTTTAAGTTATACTCATTATTGATGCATTTAATCATATTCTATGGACATTTTAAGGGTATGTGGCCTGAGAATTGAGGCTTAACGTCAGAAACAGGAAAGGGGAGGAGCAACCTGTTCAATTATGGACTTTTGTTTGGGATTCTCGTTACACAACATCAAATTATATCAAATTTGAGGAATGTATAGTAAAGCCAATTATTATCCCTGAGGTTCAAAAAACCCTCATACAACCTTGAGGTTCAAAAAATCCTCATACAAATAGTGAATCATAACTAGGGAGATTGGTTTGTCCATAAGAGCTTCACATGTTTCAAGATATATGGGTTTGAAAGTGTTGGTGCCCAAAAATGGGTTTACACTAACACAAGGCAAAGACCAAGTTGATTTCTTCTAAAATATATATGGAAAGCCACTTCCAACTGTTAATATTCTTTAGACTTGGACCAACAATAACAAAGATGTGAGATCCTTCTGCACTTTAGGCTCTGTAAAACTAGGGAGGGTGATCCCCATGCTAATTTGTGAATTTTATGCCACACTCACAAATCAGATAATCTCATATAAAGACTCAAAAATAAGGGAGAATGCTCAGGAATGGCAAATTCCTCAGTGATCCTCAACCAGTTTGGAGTATGAGATGATTAAAATACATGACAACATTCTTGTAACTAAAAATATTCTGATATTCAACAGGTTATAGAAAATCAATGGTGATTCTGAACAATAAATTAATACCAAGGCATTCACTTAGCTATGATCAGTGCCTTATTCATTGGGTAGATGAATTCATACTGCATTAAATTGTATTCCTGATAGAATTTATATAACAACATATAACCTAAGATAATATTGCCTTGCAATACATCATATTTGTAACTCTAACCCAGAACTACTTATCAAAATCCTTGCAAATATCCCTAACACTCTGCAATCTTATTCAAGCATTTAATTAGCTCCTTAGACAAAAGCATGAACAAAAAATGCATACATAACAATAGTGCAAAGAATGATAAAATCCTTGATAATATGCATTCAAAACATGATAGAACAATACACTGGAGAGAAGTGGGTTTGAATTATATATTTATTGAATAATCTGGTTGTCTCTTTAAGAATACAATTCATACATAAATCCTTCAAGAACTTGCAAAATTATAGACACCAAACTCTTTCTATTTTTCTTTGTAAATAGCCTTTTACAACTTTTGTTTCACCTAGACCTTACTATTTGGAAACAGAAATTTGCAACACCCAAGGGACCAAAATTCCGAACCCCGTCTCATAGCCCTGAATTCCCTTTTATAAAAAACAAGGGAGACAACAAGCTTCAGGATAGAGGAGACACCCATCATCTCAGAATGATTACACATAATTGCATTTTGTTATACAAACATTCATCCTCAAACTCGCTTATGCAAGATCAAAGTATGCAACCACCTTCTCTAAAACTTATGATGAAAATTACTATCATTTTTGTTATACAGGTTCAAAAAATATCTGCCACTAGAAGACAAAAATAGTTATGCAAACTGTTTACAACCTTTATTCATCATTTAGATACATGCTAGTCCACACACTATAGTCTTCATCGGATGGCCAATTGAAATTCATGACTTCATCAGCTTTTACCCTGTATGGAATATGTTTAATGACTACTTGGTGGTAGTTTGGCCCCATTTTGTACTAAGAGAGCGAGATATCTACCCCTGGTGGTAGTTTGGCCCCATTTTGTACTAAGAGAGTGAGATATCTATCTCTCTCACTATTAATGAGAGCGTTGAGAATCATTAATGTTGTGGGGTCTTGTTGGGCTGCTTCGAGCTCTTCCTTTGTCAAATTATGTCATATTTCATCAAGGGAAGGCATCTTGTTTAGGTTTGTTGATATTGTTGGGGGTGTGCAACCCTATGTTTGTTGTTGTGTGGGTATATCCATATTCCATACAGGGTTGACCAAGGGATCATTGTGAGGATCCATTTGATTTTTTGTCTTTTGAGCATGCATTAATGACATGAATATTGCTTTGAAGAGATCTTGACTCTCTAAGGTGTGTATGAAAGTCTTGGTTAAATGCAACTAAATATGCTTCTATGACACCCTAAAATGTAGACAATGTGATCTATGATGATGACTGGCTATCTAGGATTTTGAAATTCGGACATAAGATTTTTAGCGTATTGTTAGAAAGCTTCAAACTCTACCTCTTCATTAATTCGGCTTTCTAGGTCTATGTCTATCTGTACTGATTTTTGAACTTATTCATCTATGACAGACTCGACTATGTTGTATTGGTTTTGATCAATTATTAATTCCTCAACAAGGGTATTTAAACCGTCAATTATTTCTAATTGAATGTTGTTTGCCCCAAGGTTTGGTTGTTCAAATCAGAATTGATCTTTTCCTTTTAGACCCATGCATTGAAGATTACTATGTAGACAATGCAGACTCTAAGAATGAATGAATGATACCTAAAATGATGGACACGTTTTTTTTTTGTTTTTTTTTCTAACACGGTTTGAGGAATGTTGCTATGGTTTTCTCTACCAATTGTCTAATGACTTCTTTTTGAGTTGCTCTTTGTATCTTTTTCCTTAGTTTCAAATAAAGGAAAACAAAATTTCAGATTTCATCATCTATGACGGCCTCAACTATATCATATTGGGCACGATTGACTCTTACTTCCCAAGCGAGGTTATCTAAACAATCAATTATTTGTAATTGGTCAGTGTTTGGTCCAAGATTTGGTTGTTCAAATGGGAATTCTCCATCTCCTCTAATACCCATGGACTTAGGTATGATTCTTATAATCTGATGCAACACTAATCTTAAGGTACTTTGGTAAAATGACTTGTGTGAGGACTTTGTGTGATGATTCTAATGGAACTTATACATGAATTGAGTACCTAGGACCTATGATCACTTGAAAGTAACATTTTATCAATTTTGAATTTGTCCAAAAGGTTTGGTTCTGACGTTGGTTTTGTTGTCAGCACTTCTTTTTCTTGTTAAGTTTTGATCTTGTTGAACACTGAAAGTTTTGACTTTGTTTTGATTTGAATCTTGCAATGTTTTGAATTTGTTGAAGTATAGCAAAGGGCATAGCAATCACATAAAAAGAATAAAACCATGAATATAGCAATTGTCTAGGAAATTTTTTAGATTTCCATGAATGTTGGAATCCTTTTCAAGACCCCATTTTGTTTTCATTGTATTTGGGCAATTCAATATCAAACAGACTCTCCTAATGTCAAAAGGTCACATGTATTATCACAACCCACATCTTGATACTTCGTCAGCTCAAACAGTCATGTCACACCCTAGGGTGAGCCCATTTTTTTGCCTTTTTCTGAAAATTAGAGAAATGAAGATTGCTCCTCAATTGGCTCGTTATCCTAGGAGTTTTATGGTGAGTGTCTTGGGGGAAGATTCTTCCCCACCCTTGCACTGTGATAAAACAAGTGTTTGGTTACTGACTCAACTTGGCTTCTAATTTCTATGGTGTTTAGATAGGGTTTCATTCGAGTGGTCACAATCAGCAGTGTTTTACACTTCATTGAGGGAGGTCTCCCAGTCTGTAGAGGTTACGCTCTAGATATTTTAACGCACTGTATAGACACTGAGGGAGGCATGACATCATTGTGACAACATGTAACACTCATCGCACATTATTTTCATCACATATGCATTTGATTATAGTGGCTTGGATTACTTAGCTTTAGTCGTTGGCCACTTAGGTCGTTCCCCTCTCACCGGCCTTAATAGTGCCCTAAGGGCAACTCAGGACGGCAGGCCTTCTAAAGGATTTAATTGCAAAAAATAAAGGAAAGCATGAAGGAAGAGAGTTTGGTTTTCTAATCACCCATTGAAGGGGAGAGCATAATACCTATCTCCTTGAAGACACAAAAAACAAACTTCTTTTTTAACCTTCCATTGCAATGATTTTCTATTCTAAGTGGAGATGTTGCTCCACACAAACATGGTGTTCATTTTAACCAGCATAGCAATGATGAAATTTGTTTTGTTTTTTAATTAAAGAACCAAAAAGAAGTGTTTCTAAGCTACCCCTATAGAAAAAGAATAATGTTAGTCAACACATGGTGGGCTATCCAACCTAATTTTTCAGGTTACAAGGTTTTGTCTTTTCACAAACAAAAAGGTATTCTGGTAAAAACCAGAACTGTAATAAAACAAAAAATGAAAAATTAAATCTATCAAATGCGACTAAAATACTAATCAAATGTGAATTGGTATCATATCAAATGCAAAATGATAAACCATCAATTGTGAATTACTGTGTAAGAAACTATGACATGATGATTGATCAATTGCGATATGGTGTGATAGCAATTGCGACTTCTTTTTTTTGAATTTTTTGAATTTTTTTTGGATTTTTGGATTTTTCAAACTTTTTAACAGAAAAATAGAAGAAAAAGACAGAAGATAGACAAGTTATTTTGCAATGATATTGTTCCACACTACGCGAGCCAACACATCGATTTCATCAAAGAATTTATATTTGGTTAAAAAGCGATGGATGGTTTTGTGATACCGAGCGATCTCCTCTCTTTCTTTGATCTCACAGAGCTCCCTTTCAGCCTTTAGAAGTCTTTGATAAGCCTTTTGTTGTCTCCTATTCTTCTTTGCCTTTCTTGCACTTGAAATTTGGAATGTGACCTTTCCTGCCATTGGATTAGATACATTTTTATATGCAGAAATCAATTTTTTGAAAATTTAATAAAATTTCAGGGTTAGATGCACAAGATACAATCATGCAAAAATGACACATTTTTTTTTTTATTTGCAATCCTTTAGCGCAATCGCAGTCTATTTAAGCAATTATGATATCTTGTCTGAGAAATTGCAATATGTTGTCATAGAAATTGCGATATCCAATTTCCTGTGCACGTACATATTTGCAAATTTTGTTAAAACAGAAATGAAGGTTAGAGTGATTTCATGTCGGATTCACCAAATGTAATTCAGGTAGTAAATAGGCATAAATTGCATAAATCAGATTATCAAAGAGTGAATCACAACTCTAAATCTAATTATTACTCCTAAATAACAAAGAAATAAACCTAGTTATCAATTGAATTGAAATAATCTATCTAAGACTCCCTCAATTGACATAGCAAGGCTTCCATTGCTCTTCTCCATTGTTGTTGATGTAGGTGGCTCTCGGGTATTGCACTTGATTTCCTGCATAAGATAAGAAACAATATTGAAGACTGTGATTCTATGATTCTAGAAAAGCTAGATTGAATTGATGAAAATAGGTTGAATTTATATATTTTCAACACAAAGGGGGTGAGAAATAGAACTCAAGTGTTGATTGATAGACAACTGAAATTGATTGATTAGTGAACTCAATTGATTGATTTGTTAACTCATTTGATTGAGTATTCAACTGGATTGATTGAAGAGTGAACTAAATAGATGGATTAGTCAACTCACTTGATTGATTAGTGAACTAAATAGATTGGGGAGATGATTGAATTGATTGATTAGAAGATTGAATTGATTTTGAGTTAGAAAGGATGATTGATGAGTTAACTGAGTTAACTGATTTGATCAATCAGTTCTGATTTTAGCATGTGTTGTAGGAATTTCAAATTGAATTTGATTTTCATTTTCAATTTGGATTTGAAATTGGTCATTCGAATGTTGAAATTCACATGAAAATAATTGAAATTCGGATTTAGGGAAATGTGAATTTGGAAATATGAAATGAAGTGAAATTTGAATTAGGGGAAATATGAAATGAAATTAGATGGAATTAATTGGAATTATAATCTGGGGAAATGGAGGAATAATTAATTAATTTAAATAATTTAAATGAAATTATTCAAACTTAGGAGATAGAATTACTTAAATAATAAAGATTATTTAACTAAGGAAAATGTTGCATTTAATTAAATAATTGATATTTAATTAATAATTGAGATAGGGTTAACTGATTAAAATGATTTGAGAATAGAAATAGAGTAATTAGAAATGTTGAATGTGATGATCAGAAGAAATAGTTAATTTAATCAAATAATTAAAAAATTACTTAATTAAATAGATGAATAATTAGTGTAGAATTAATGAGACATTTTGAGGTGTCTACACCTGCTATCAACTTTCTCATTCAAATGAGTTAGCACTAAGATAACTATATCTTTTTGTTGCCCAGCTGATTGATTTTTTGATTCTTTCAGCTTATTTTATAAAAGCTGAGACTCATTTGGTTAAGTTGATCTTGTAGTATCAAGCTCATCATCATCATCATCATCATCATCATAGGGGACTGATGCCATACCAAGGAAATCAACATTTGTATCAAGTTGAATTGCTTCTCCTCCCTGGACCATAGGTGGTGACCTGAATGTTGCTAGCTTAGATGGCCCTGTAAGTGCAGGATGGGAAACCTTTATTTGTCCATGCTCAAGGAGTTGCACTCTCATTTGCAACTCCACTCACATTTTCTGAGATGCACTATAATTATTAAAAAACTTGTCTAACTTTCTTATCAGGCCCGCCTTCTCAAAAGCTTCTCTTTTTGCACTCTCATGTGCCAGTTTAGCAACATCAACATTTAAATTTGTAGCGTCTACACTTGATGTGTTAGATGCTCTTTTTATAACTAGGCTTCCCCTCAAATTGGGGTTTAAATCACTAATGTTACACTTCCTAGGTCCTTCCTCAAGCACCCAGATTGCCAAGGTTGTATAATCATTCGCAAAATTTGATCCTTTTAAAGCTAACCTTGCTTCTTCTTCTGAATTGAAAGGTTGACCCTTTGATTTCCTGATTGTATCAAATGCCACTGCATCTACTGTGTCCCATTCTGGCAAGATCAAGACTCCATCCTAACCTATAATCTTCTTGCCCTCATCTGTTCTACTCCTCAACCTTCATCTTCCATACTAACTACAGAAAGGTTGGGCTCCTCACAAAAGCATCATCTTCAAGGAACTTATCACATGCCTCCTTTCTTGCATCTTTGAAGGCTTTACCCTAGATATCCAAAGGTGTGAGAACCAACTCCAAATTAGGAGGCAAATTGGGAACACCGAATTGCATTTCTGCACTTGTTGCAATCAACATATCTTCCTCCATTTGTTCTTCACCCTGCCTTATTGGTGGAAAAGATACAACTGATGATGAAGGACTTATGTCTGAATCTTAAGATCAATGATCCTGATTACTTGAAGAGGCTTAGTTTGTATCTTAGGGAAAGACTCTACACTCATCATCTTCTTACCCTTTCTCCTTATTAATCTTCCACTATCATTTCTACTATCCTCTTCATCACTCATTTCTTCTTTTGCTCTTTTGTGAGAAGATTCTTGAATAAACCTCCTTGCTACCATGCCACCTACTCTCTGAGATAAAGGAGGTTGTGAGCTTGATTGTTGTTGGACATGAACTTCTTCAATTTTGGCTATCTTCTCCTTTAAAATCTTCTTCAACTCATCAAAAATTTTCATAATAAAATCGATCTTGGCATAGAATGGGGAAAAATCCTTTAATGGGTCATATTTTCGATCCATCTTTTGGATAGCAACCCATAATTTTTTGAAGATTATCCACTTCTCTTTTCTCCATTCTTGAGTCATGGAATCAAATTCATTCCTTAGTAAGTGCTCAGGAAAGTTATGCTCATGGAGCAACATACTTCCTTTTATTCTTGTTCTAAAAGTATTGTAGAGTCCCTCAGGATCACTGTGTCTAGCTATACTTACCCCCAAATGATATGGAGCAAATAATTTATCAAAATTCTCATATCCTCCCTTTAGAATTACAAAGTAAGGGATAATAGTGTAATCTGCGAAAATTATTCCTTTTCCCTTTTCTTTTAAATCTTTATCTTGAATGCATCTTATTTGCCACATCACCTACGCAAAACCCATTCTCAAAGGAACGTTGAAGGGCAGTACATGTGGTTGTCCGGAGAAGCCGTAAATTCTGATAATAGTACTTATAGGTTAAGGGATAAAATCCCCCCAATTATGTTCAATCCTGAGAAGAGGTAACCTCTCCCTGGGTCTCACAAAATCATGTAATTCCTTGGGAATCCTTGGTGGATAAACTGTCAAGTTTTGCCTCAACCTAGAAGAAAAAATGTTATCAAACCTTACAAAGTTGGCCTCCTATCTATTCCAAGACATATCAGTGTTCCAAAGCTGTATTGGAATCTCCTGGTTATGAATTTTCCTCTTCAGGTTCATGGTACCCTCAAAGTTATCTGCATTCCTAAAAAGGAACATATACATGAGTAAAGATTACCAGGAGAATTTAGCACTAGCTACTTGATTCTTAATGTCCAGTAACCCCTCATGAATATTTTCCTCAAGGTAAGGGGAAAAGTTGAAGACCACTATATAGTTTGGATGTTGTATTTGCATAGCCACGTACATAAAATCAAGCGGCATCATTGTAATTGGATTAAAACCCAATATTTGACATAGAGAGAAGAAAGTAGCCTTAAAATAGGGAGCAAAAGTGCCAATTGGGAATGGCTCCTCTGAGCTAGGGATGATATGGTATGTTGTATTCCCTGCTCTTTGGAAGGAAATTCTTTCTAATGAATTCCTTCATCTTGTAATACTTTATCTTTTGCTCATTCAAATCTATTTGCACCAGGCTCGGAGATGGTTCATATAGATCAAAAATTTATTGGAACTCTTCCCTTCTGATGGTTAATATAATTTCTCCATCATTCCCCCTAATAACCCTTGAAACAGGGTCATATCTGTTTGCAATAGCTTTGAGTAGGTCGATGTCCATGAAAACACCTAGCACTACCAACTTACCCAAATCATACTGCCAAGGACTAGATAATAGGGAATGCAAATTCCTTTGTCCATACCATAACTTGAACATCTCTAACACAGTCATCAGTATATTAGCATCTGCCAAGTAGAATGCTTTATCAGTTAACCCTTTTTCCCTAGGGTTTTTCCACTTACAAATCTCTGCCCCTGTTGTTTATCATTTTTTGAGTGCTTCAATTGATCTAAGAAATCATCATATAGATTTATTTTCATATAATCTATTCATCGTGAATTTTTCTGTGAGGGAGCCATCTTTTCAACTAGGGTTTTATACTATAACTCCAAATTTAGTAAGAAAAGACTAGGGCTAGTATGAGATTTTAAATTACAAGGGTAATTCAAACAAATTTTACACTTCTTTGTCTAGCTTATAACCCTAGAACAAATTCAATTCTTTTCATAAAACTTCATGCACAATTTATAGCATCAATTTGTTTCAAGAACAGATGAAGGGCTTAGATAAACTTACTTCTTCGATTTTCACCAGAGAGATGACAATTCTATGTTGCAGAGAGTCTTTTCAACCTTCTTTAGCAACATGAAAACCTTCTTGATTGCTATGAAATCTTTTGCGAATGAAGAACGGCCTTTTAAGAGTATTTAATTACTACCTGGAAAAGAACGCAATTGTCTCATCTGCTATTACTATTTGCGCAAGAGAAACAACGACTCCTAACTTGCACTTGAAATTTTTTTAAACCTAATCGTCGACCATCCTCCAAGTTGGCAAATCCTATAGACCAAACCATTAAATCTAATAGTTAATATCCAAAGTGGCAAGTGGGTCCACCCCTAGCATGACATGGCACATCCAACTCATCACTTTTCTTCACCACCTTTAAGGACCCCACCATCGGATTTTCCTGGCTCGCCCTAGACACGTGACATCATCTCATGATGTCGCGGTCCGTAACTTCCATCGCGGGGATACGGGGGCTATCAGATCTGTTCATGCTTTACTACTTTGCACAATGCCCATTTACTCCTCCAGAATTAAAAATTGAGCACCTTTTACCTCAGGAGATAACATCTCCATTCATTTTGAACATGTGCCAATTGATAGGACTGTTAGTAAACCGACTTTTACCGCCTAAGATCCGATAACACAATGCTTCGACCGACTATACTACCAACCTTGTCAGTTTCTGCTGAAAACACATGGCAGAATCTCACAATGTCATGGTATTTATCATCCTTGCACTTTTGACCACAGGGAAGCGCAAACCAACAGATCTATCTTGTCTTTAACAACCCGTCAAAATACTTAGAAATTTCAGACTTAGGAAAATATAAGCGCGGGCATAAATATTTAATAGGAGACCGACTATAGGAAGATTTTATGCAATTTTTAGGAAACTCATTTCATAGAGTGGTCTAGCACAACTTAATTCTTAGGGAACAAAATGGCCCTACCAACGAAAAGGAACCCTCGACCTTAAGTGAGAAAAAGGTAACGACAAAATATAAAAAGGCCTGAAGATGTTCCTTTATACCAAAACTTAATTAAGAAAGGATACAACCCCTAAAGCCCTAAACCTTGAAAACTTGATAGGGAGCAAAATAAAACCAGAATGACCAAATTTTGCAAGACATAATTTTAGGTCCTCGCAGTGGCTCTAGTTGGGGATGTCCATTTCACAGGAATGAGATGAGAAACTAGAATCTTTGGGTGAAGCAGACCAAAAAGAAATTACCTAGATAGGGTAACTTCAACTAAAAGGAAACTACACTAATATATACAAACCTAACTAATTCTCATGGAAAATAACTACTTTCAAGAAAAGTAGAGCTTCAAGAATTGTCCATCAACAAGCAATTCAAGAGTATCACAATGTATATGCTGCAGAATATAAGAATCTTATCCCCATTTGCTTTGAATCAAATATGGGCCTAGCCAAATGGCATCAAACTTTCCATGTTTTTCCTTGTCGTCTATTCTGGCATTTCACATCAGAACCAAATCCTCAACTTGAAAAATCCTTGCAGTTGCTCTTTTATCATACAAGATTTTAACCTGCATCTGTAACTTTGTATTTCTGGTACTGGCTTCTCTTCTAGCTTCATCTAATTCCATTAAAGCCTCAATTCTCAATTTCATATCATCATCTATATCATTGTTATAAGTTTGGACAAACTTATAAATCTCCATCAGATTATTTTGGGGTAACCTTGCACACATACCATACACCAAATCAAAAGTTGCACATCCAATTGCTTTCTTGATTGTTACCATGTATGCGCAAATTACTAATCTTAGCTTTGAATCCCAAGCATTTTTATTCTTTTCTAAGATTCTTTTAATGATCTTCATCAAACATTTTTTTTTGGATCCAACTTGCCCATTTCCTTGTGGGTGGTAAGGTGATGAATAGGAGATCTAGATACCATATTTATTGCAGAAGTTTTCATATTCTTCTGACCTAAAACTCATGGCATTATCAGAGACTATCCCCTATGGACATCCAAATCTGATCAATATATTATCTGTAAGGAAATCAATTACCACCTTACTTGTTGTTTTTCTAGTGGGCATAGCTTCAACCCACTTAATGAAATATTCAGTGGCCACTAAAATCCAATAATGACCACTACTAGATTTGCATGCTATTTCTCCAATAAAATCTATACCCAACTGCTGGAATGGAGCTTACACATTCACAAGTCTTAATGGTAGATTTCTTGAAAATTTCAATTTTCCTGAAAATCTCTGGCATGTGTCACATTTCTTTACTAGCTGATGTGCATATTTGAAAATTGTTGTCCATCAGAACCCAGCTCTTAATACTTTGTGTGCAATTGTTTTGGCCATATAATGCCCTCCACAAACTCCGCTATACAACTCAGACAACAACTTCTGAGCTTGATTCTGGTCAACACACTTTAACATGACACCATCATTGTTCCTCCACCAAACCTTCCCATTAACAATGGCATATTTAATAGAATGTAGTTTTAATGTCCTTCTTTTATTATCAATCTGTCTTCTGGACATTTCATCCTTTGCAAATAATATATGATATCATCATACCATTTGCAGCCATCCATATCACAAATAAAAGATTTGTGCTCTTCTTCCACAATATTTATTTGATTGGCATCCAAATTACTTTGGGCCATAAACTTTGCTAATCCATGTCCTCTCACTAACTTAGTGATTTGGATATCAATGTTGAATTCTTGGATCCTATTTATCCATCGACATCTTCTTCCACATACTTCTTGTTCTATGAAAATATCTTTAATTGCAGCACTAGGCACATATGCAACCACAATTTCTCCCATCAGGTAACTCCTAAAAGCTTTAACAACCTTCACTAGTGCATAAGCTTTCTTTTCATTCAAATCATACTTCAGCTTTGCAGCTTACAAAGATTTACTAAAAAATGTTATAGGTTGTTCAAAACCTTCTAAATTATTTTGCAACAATATAGCAGCAACAGTATGAAAAGATGCAAATGAAAATATCTGCATAGGTTTTCCGTAATCAGGTATTTTAAGAATAGGGTCATTTTTAATAGCCTCTTTGATCTCCTGGGATGCCTTGATTGGCTCCTCGTTCCATCCTATCTTTGTACCTTTCTTTAACATCTTGGATATAGATCTACTAATTTCAGCAAAGTTAGTGACAAACCTTCTTAAAAAATGAATCTGCCCAAAGAAAGATTGGATACCTTTCACTGTTCTAGGCTGAGGGACTTTTTCAATCGCTACTACCCTCTCTAGGTCAATTCTCACACCATCTTTTAAAACAATGTGACCCAACAACTTGCCTTCAGTTACCCCAAAAGCACACGTTTTTGGGTTTAAGGATATCCCATATTCAACAGCTCTGTCAAAACAAATTTCAAGGTGACCACAGTGATCACATTCCTTCTTGGAATAAGATGTTATATCATCCTGATATACTACTAAGAAAACATTTATAATATCAGAAAATGCAACATCCATAGCTCTTTGAAATGTCGCTCCTGCATTTATTAAACCAAAAGGTATTCTTATATAAACATAGGTTCCCCAAGGTGTAGTGAATTTTGTTTTGTATTGTTCTGATTCTTTAACCATTACTTAGTTGTAACCCAAAAATCCATCCATCATAGACAAAAGCTCGCAGCCTATTACCCTTTGTAACATTGCTTCCATATTTGGCAATGGATAATTGTTTTTTAATGAAGATATATTCAGGTTTCTAAAATCAACACATAGTCTGATATCTCCATTCTTTTTTCTCACAGGTACCAAGTTAGACACCCATGATGAATTTCTGATAGGTCTTATAATCCTAGCATCTCTTAGCTTGACTAGCTCCTCTTGCATTTCAGGTGCTAATTTTGGATTAATAGACCTCTATTTTTTTCTAAAAGGCTTGGCATTTTCTTTCAAAGGAATCTCATGTTGAAATAAGTCTTCCTTGTAAGCCTTCAAGTCATCATACGACCAAGCAAAAACATGCTTATATTATCTCAATAAATCAATTAGCATTTTCCTAACCCTGGGTGACATTTTCTTTCCAATATACACCTTCCTTGTGGCTCCTTTTGTCCCAAGGTTAACTTCTTCTAAATCTTCAGGGTGCGGGGCAATAGTAACAACCTTAGCCTTATCTTGACTATCAAACACCCTCTCTAAAACAACTGAACCTCAAGGAATTTTATTTGTCTTCAGTTGAATCACTTCCTTCCCAAAAATTATCTCCTTGTCATCCTCTGTCTGTACAAAGGCACTGAAGTCACTGTCTTGATTTTCATATTCATTTATACAATGTAGAAACCTTAAAATATCGTCATCATCACTAAAAACCTACCAATTTTCAATGTTGTCAAGGACTCAAGGCCTTGTCTGAATCTCAATCTTTGAGATTCCAGCAAAAGTGATGTCCTCTGGCCTTAGAGTATATTTGCCAGGAGATCAGCCATTTTGTTATGACTCCTTTCTTTCCATTCAATACCAAATGCGTCAAAATTTTCAATTTGGTCCCATACAACATTTCTATACTACTTCAGCCTTTTATTTTTTGATGCATATTTAGATTTGATTTGGGATATGACTAACTCAAAATCTCCAATAACCTTGAGATTATTTATCCCATGTTTTTCAGATAGTCTCAAAACAAGCAACAACGCTTCATATTTTGCTACATTATTTGTACATACGAAGGCCAAAGTAAAAAAAAAATTAAAAGTTTCTCCATTGGGTGATATGAATAACACACTTTCTCCTGAGCCCTCCTTAGAACTGGCTCCATCAAAATACATGGTCCACAAATTATCATCTCCTGATAATTTTTCTACTTCTTCATCCAATAATGCAGGTTGTTCCTTTTTCTTCTGTGGAGAATCTTCAACCCTGAATGCATTTATCCCTGTGTCTACAAAACAAGTCATATCTTCATCAAATTGTACTATATGTACCATCATATATGGTACCTCAAATTCTATTTTAACCTTTACATTTTTACCATTGATGTAAAAGGTAGCATAAGATAGGTCACATTGCAAAATTCCACCCATAGAGGCACTCCATTTTCTTGACAATAACATCTGATATTGTGGTGGAATATCTACAACTAGAACACTCATAATTAATTCTTTCTTAGGGAAAGAAGCAAGTTTATAAGGTAGTGCCTTTATAGTTCCTATCATAGACACTTCTCTTGAATCCATAGCACAACATCTTCCATTAGGAGTATCTACCTTCAAACCCATGGACTGCATTATCCTTACTAGCATGACATTATTTGAGGTCCCAGAATCAATCATACAATTCTTCAAACTCCTCTATTTATGATAACACTCAGAAAGAAAGGGTCAACATTGTCAAAGCTCTCACCTACTATGTCTTCAAGATAAATTTGGGGAATTTGAGAAACCATTCCCTCTAACTCTTTATCCTTGTTTCATTTTTAATCATTCATTCCTTTACATTATGAGATACATTTTTATTTTCAATTTCAACAAAATGAGAAATACCCTTGACCTAAGTCATGGCTTTCTCCCTATGCTCTTGAATTCTTAACATCTCTTGCAAAGGAACCTTAACTATAATCTAAGAAAGCAACTGAAGCATATCCACAGGTGTGTAATTTGGTAATTCAAGTGACATACCTGATTGTTCTTCATATTTCTTTGGTTTGTTGCCTTCAATATTTTGTGTTCTTTGTAAGTCTCCTTCAATGGATGAAGAAGATTTTTCAACCATCTTTGCTTTCATCTTGAGTGGAGAAGTTTTTTCAATAGGTTTCACAACCTCTGATTTCTTAGCCCACTCCTTTCTCTTGACCTCCTTAATTTTGATTGCATATTTCCCTAATTTATCCTCCTTAACCTCTTTGTCATTATTTTTTAACTCTTTGACAAATAAACCTGAAGGCTTGCCCTAGTCTTCACCCACAATCCTGCTTCTCAAATGATAGTTTCTATTTACCTGAGCTACCATAGCAACTATTATTTTGGCAATCTGTTCATTTGAGGGTCTTCTCAGGGACATAGAATACTCACCTTGTTCAGCATTATACATTCGGTCATCAAGAGATAATTCATCAGAAAAAACCTATTGATGATATGTTTCATTAATTTGTCTTTGCTTATCTATATCAAAGTCCCGAGTCTCAATGTTAGAAGAATATTATACTCTTCTAAGACAAGAAGAAATCATAAGACAATCAACATTGTCACCTTCAAAGGTTTCTTTCTCTTCATGTGTCGCACCCTTAGCAGAAATAAACTATGCCACATCACAATATTCAAGTTAGTGGGGCGACTGACAAGAAACACACCAAGTAGTATCTGTTAGAGTATTCGGGTATTTACTTGATTAATTAAACATTATTTGTTTAATTATTTAAGTTCCCTTTATCTCTTTTACACTTAAGCTAACTTTAGGTGCATATAATTAATTATTATGTGCAAACCTAGGTTTTCCCTTTTAGGGTTTCTTGACCTATTAAAGGTTGAGTTCTTTCTTTTCATTGTAGGAAGAAGGATTATTATTGACAATACATTTTGGAGCATATTTTTCCTGTGTATTCTTTCGTTCTGTGATTTGCTTCATTGCTTCTCCTTGTAACAGGTTTTTTAGCTTGCAGAGATTATTTGGGCTCCTATGGTGTTGTATTTTCTCAGCTCCTATATGGTATCAGAACTTCAGATCTGTAGTTGCATGTTCTTGTTTTGAGAATTTTGCTTTGGAAGCAGATTTGGGGTTTCAGGAATTTTTTATGTACCTAGGGTTTGACCTTTTTTATGAGCACTTTGGGCCTAAACAGACATCACCATCATGTTCAAAAGGCTCGAAAACCCCTATGGTCATATAAAATTCAACCTATTTTGGTTCCTGAGCCTCTGGGTGAATTTTTTTCTCAGATCCAGGCCGTACAACCCTGGCACGCAGATCGAGAAATTTTTTTTGAAAAAAAAAGAAAATTTGCCTTTTTACAGCATGCAGGCTGAAATTTGCTTTTTTAAAAAAATCTCTTAAAAAAGAAAAAAAAAAAAAAAGAGGTTTTGTTTCTTTTAAAGAAATTTTTTTTTTTTTGGGTTTTCAGTTTTGTGGGTACCGCAGGGTACCGGACTGATAGGCCTATCAGGCCTGTCAGTCCAACCTCTACGGCCCCCACTAGTTTCCCCTCTGGCACCCACCAACAACCGATAGTTTTTTTCCCGGTCCCCGCCGGTCCTCTGGCTCCCCAGCCTCCTGCCGCTGCCACCTGTGGCCCCCCGGCCACCGCCGACCCTGGCCCTTGCCGCCACCACCGGGCTCCTCTGCGCCCGCCGCTGCTCCTTGTGACCCCACCATCGCTAGCCCTGGCCCTTGCCGCCTCTACCTGTGGCCCCCACCGCCTGACCCCCAATCGCCACTCCGCCCGGCCCGCCGCCTAGCCGCTGCTCAACCTGGCCCCGTCGCTTAGGTCCCCGGCCCGCCGCTCAGCCTGGCCGTCGCCTGGCCCGACCTCCCCACCGTTGTCTTCTGCCACGCTGGCCTGGCCTCCTCTACCACTCGGCCCACTTCGTCACCCAGCCCCCTGGCTCCCACCGCCTAGGTACCGAGGAGACACCGGAGAGCCACCAGAGCGCTGCTCCCTGGCCACCAGACCCCGTTTTTGGCTTTTTTAGGGGGGGGTTTCATTTTTTGGCCCTATCTTGGGCATACGGAGTCATTTTTTTGAAAACGAATAGGCGTCAGAAAGCTAGTTCCGAGGCCGACCTCAAGGTGTTGGTAATTTTTTCCAATTTTTTTGTTTGACTATGCTTTTTTCCAGTCAAAATGAGGTCTAGTTTTGGCACTCTGAGAGCCATAGAATGAGCATTTGACCTCTATTTTTTGAAAATTTTATATTTTTGGAAAATGTATGATGTGTACTTTCGAGCCATCTGAGTTTTATTTCTAGATTCTGCTCCATGCATATTTTATTCAGTATTTTTCTTTTCAGCACTCTCGTGGATATCGTGGTTGTTTCAGGTCCTGGGATCTCTTCTATAAGTAGGGTGTCTCTATTTTGGTTCACATTTCTTTTTCCAGTCTTCTTATCATTGTAGCTTGTATTTATGCAAATGCACTGAGATAAAGTGCCATCATGCATTGTTTACTTGGAATCTTGCATATCTTGTGTCTTGTTGTACATGCACTATTGATCAAGTGCCATGAGGGGGTTGATGTTTGCCTGTTGTTTGCCATCTTCCTTTGTCCAGTGAGTGTTCCTTCCATGACATTCGCCTTATGATGATGTGTCTCAGCACCTTTGATATTCTTGGTTCTTCATCATGTAGTTGTTTTTGGCTGTCCTTTTCAGTGTTCCTGTCCCTCTCCCACTTTCGCATTATGGGGAGGTTTATCCTATTAGTTCTACTGCTTCCGTGGTTCAATTGATCAGCTCTTCAGGCTTTGGTTTCTCATGTCATCTGTATCTCCGATTTCAGTTGTTTTTGCCTTGTTTGCCTCCTAATTCGAGTAGTGTCATTTGAGGGCACTCATACAGATTACAGTATTCTCTACCTGGTCATGGTCTATTTCAGTGGATGTTCTTTAGATCAGTAGTTATTCTTCAACAGAGTTTGCAAGTTCTTCATGCTTCAGTGATATTCTTTTCCATCTCTTTTTGGAGTAGAGTTTTGTTCCCATGTGGTTTTCTCTATTTCTCCAGTTCATAGAGATTTCATTGTATTTGGGTACCTAATCAGGCCTTGTTGCTGGGACCCATCTTTATTGCTTTCAGTAGCTGTTCTAGGTTTTAGCTTCTCCCTAAGTCTATCTTAAGTGGGGGTGTTAGAGTATTCAGGTATTTACTTGATTAATTAAATATTATTTATTTAATTATTTAAGTTCCCTTTATCTCTTTTACAATTAAGCTAACTTTAGGTGCATGTAGCGTCCTAAAATTGTGACACTTGCAATTTTGACTGCATTTGGGTCTTCACGATGGCGGCGCAACACGGAACCTGAATGGAGACCCCAAAACTTGTTCATGACATCAAAAACTGCATTTTTCAGCACCCTGGCTTGATCCTCCTTGCACCCTACTGTCCCTGGAGGTGGGACCATGGCGCCCAGTGCCCTGGTCCTTCAGGACTAGGGTGCCCAGCGCCCTGGTCCCTGGCCCTATTTTGGGCCCAGTCTCTTATGGGGCTTCAGGTCTTTAAGTTTGCAAATTGGAAAATAATGTTTCCTGGTCAACCTAAGGTCAGGAAAATCAGTCTATCAACCCTAATTGACAAGTATATAAACTACATTTCCTCTCCCATTTTGGTAAGATGGAAAAAAAGGCGGAAACGATATTCAAACATTCAAGCATTCAAGCATTCAAGCATTCCTTCAAGCAATTGAGCATTCTAAGTCTCCATTCAAGGCTAGGTGTTGCATTCAAGACAAGGATTCAACCATTGAAGAGGAGATCACATACAACATACAACATACTACATACATTACACCTTCGCATGTAAGAATACAAACATTCTTACAACAAGGTATCAGTACTTGTTTACATTACAAACATTTACATTTGCAGCATTCTCATTTCTTGGTTAATTCCAAAACCGGGGTTTGACCTAAAGGCAAACCCCTCATCCCTAACCCCCCAATCGTCCTCTCTTTTCTGTGTGTAGGTTGCAGGTACGTGGCTGTAATTGAAGATCTAGAATCCTTGTGCAGAGACGAACAGATCCACCTTCGTTTCGCAGATTTTTCGGAGGACAGTGTGCACGCCGGGCGCCATCGTCCCGTCAACTTTCACTCAAATTTGTAGAACAGCACCATCTCGACATTTTACTGCTAATTCCAGGTCCGTGGCTTCATCCCATAGCCCTATCTCTATTTATAAGCGAATCTTTCCTACTTTACATGCATTCCTAGTTCAATCTTTCTATCTACATTCTTTACAAAAGAGGGTATCCTTGATGTCTTAACCCTTGAAACTCATATAGAATCCAATCTTGCATTGCATGGGATTGGATCTTGTGGGTTTCAACCCCTCTTTTGAATGTAAAGTCTCCCCTAAGTGAAAACCATCAACCCTAGCGACTCTCCCTTCTCTCTCCTTGGAGTTGGGGAGGGGAGAACGACTAGGGTTCGATTTTTCCGCTTTACATTTTGGTGAACCTGACGTGAACATCCTCATTCTGATTATTCATGGTTAGATCTGAAAATTTTGTTTCCTTGATTACATTCCCATGTTTGATCTTTTGCAAATTTTAGAGGCTCATTGCATAAAAACCCTAAAATTTTCTTTTTAGTAATTAAACTTGTGGAATGTTTAACTGTTAATTCTTGTTTTAGATTTACCCTTCTATTGCAAATTGTCAATTCATATTTGTCCTTTAATTCTAAAAATTAAGTGGTTAAATGTCAAAACCCTAATTTTTAAGACCTTGATTCAACCTTTGACTGATAATTTCACTAATCAAAACACTTCCAAATCGGCTGTAACTTTGGATTCCGCAATAAAATCACAATATCTCTCATCCCTGAAAATTTGGAAAGAAGTCTCGAGGACCGTGTGCACCCTGAGTGCCATCGTCCTTGACATTTTTTCCAAAATTTCGGGAGCTAAATCTTACTGTATTTTTCTGCTAAAATCCAGAATTTTGGCTAATTTTATCAATTTTAACACTTTCAAAATTAAAGTCAAAGTTGGTCTAGTGATTGCTTGGATTGAGACTTCTAATCATTCAAAAATCATTGAAATTAAAATTCATATCAAAATTGTGTTTCTTACAGTCCTAAATCTGAAAAGTGTGTTGGCATTCATTCGAAATTTCAGTGTTTTATTCAAATCTCTACAATTTGTGACTTTTGAAATTAGGTGTTTAATTGCAACAACTCTGATTTCCGCTTTCAAATTCGAATTTTGCATGAAATCAAGTCAACTTTTAAATTTCAAAACTTGCATTGCTTTCAGTATTCCTTCTAAAATCATAAAATTCAAAATTTTAGTTTCCCTCTCTTTTTCAAAATTCAAATTTTACATTTTTCAACAATCTTGGTAGGGTTCAATTTTGAGATTGCAACTTTAATTTGGCCTATCTACAGATCGTAAAATCACTCAATTTTTTCAGATTAGCTTTAAAATCATCATAACTTTCATCCCTGAAAATTTCAAAAAAATTTGCGAGGACCGTGTGCACTCCGTTCGCCACGGTCCCGGACATTTTTTCCGAAATTTCGGGAGATTGTCCTGATTGCATTTAACAGCTTAAATCTAGGAGATTGGCTGATTTTATTGAAATTTGCTACCTCTAAAATTCAAAATCTCTCTCTCTCTTTAGTGCATGAGTTTTACAACAACAAGTCCTACTTACACTATTCCTGTTAGACGAAGCCTTAGAATTAAGTCTTTCCAAGGTGTAATTACCGAGGAGATGGAACCTAATTTGAATGGCCTTTTTAATGAGGACATGGGTAATTCCTCTAATCCTCTTAATGATGAAGAAGCTCTCCATGAGGTTTCTGTAGAACAACTTTCAAAATTGGATAACCAATTTGATGATTTTCGACAATGGATGTCTCAAGAATACCCTGATAGTGAAGATCTTTCATTAATTGAGGGTCTAAAACGTATGATTCAAAGTGATAAGAATGGAATTGATATTTTGCGTGGTATTGTACACATTGTGGATTCGAATGTGATGCCTATGAAGAGTTGTGCCGAAACCTTAAGTTATACACAACCTCCTACTCAAGTTAATCATTCTATTCCTTTGACAACTTCTATTGCTAGTATACCTACTTTTACATCAAACATAATGACTACTTCAACACAAGACATTCCTCCTATGATCACTAGTCATGGGGGCAATCCCTCTTCTTCAACCAACCCTCTTCCTTTATTCAATCCAACTTCTTCATTCATTCCTTCAATGGGTGTTCCTATTACATCACCACAAATGAACATGATGCAAGGGGGCAATTCGTTTAATCATTCCATTCCTCCTTGTAGTGTTCCTCCTTTCCAATCATCTCCTATGACTAACTATCATAGTGTCCCACCACCTTACTCTCTACCTTCTTTCAATAACATAACACCTCCATCACAATCTAACACGTCTAATATGAACTCTTCGACTGAAGCGACCATTAACAATCTTGCACAAACTGTCTCTTCTTTACAGCAACAAATTGCCTCTATGAATCAATCTAAGTTTAGTGTGCCCATGTTTGATGTTGCGAGCCCACTTACTCTTGACATTGTTCGAGCTATCCCCCCTAAACATTTTGAAATTCCGCATTTGGAGCTTTATAATGGTAAGGGTGATCCTCTAACACATGTTAAGACCTTTCAAACAATATGTACTGATTTTGCTTATGACCAAAGGTTGCTTGCAAAACTGTTTACTAGAACATTAAGAGATAAAGCCCTACAATGGTATTGCTCGTTACCTTCCTATTCTATTACTTCTTTCGAACAACTTGCAAATGCTTTTATTCAACAATTTCAAAACAATATAAGTCCTAAAGTTACTTTGATTGATTTAATGCATTGTAAACAAGGTGCTAAAGAAAAAGTGACTGATTTCATTGGTAGATATAAGCATTTGTATGCTCAAATTTCTTTTCTAGTGCCTGACAATGACATTCAAAGAATCTTTATTTCTAATTTACAAAAAGATATTAGAGAAAAACTTTTGTTTTCTGAGTTTACTTCTTTCCAACAGTTGTGCGCAACTCTTCACAATTATCAACTGACTATGAGCCAAATGGAACAAGCAAATCCTATGGCTCCGAGTGATAAGGGTGATAGTAGTCAACAACCATTTGGGAAGTTTAAACAGAACAGAGAGTCCATTAAATTCAATGAAAACATCATCAACAACAATGTGAATGCGGCATCAAGTGTGCCTCCTATTTCTAAGTTTTTCAAGAAAGAAAGAAAGTTCACTCCTTTGAATGAATCATTGCATAGTATTATGAATAAGTTATTGGAAAAAAATGTGCTTACTCTTCCTCCTATAAGGCAAATAGACCCTACAAAGATTAATTCACCCTATTTTGATAACAAATCTTTTTGTCAATTTCATTGTCAACCTGGGCATGATACTGAAAAATGTTTTGCTTTAAAGGGTAAAATTCAAGATTTGATTGATAATAATACTATCTCTATTTCTGGTATGAATGATAAAGGCAACACATCTGTAGCTCCTCCTAACCAAAATCTTCAAATTTGTACTGATCCATTGCCTTCTCATACCTCTAATGCGATTGATACTACTGATTCCTCTGTCTCACCTAATGATCTTGTGTCTATGACTCCGAATGTGATTAACTTTGTGGAGCAGCAGAAAATCCCTAAAGAACCTTCCATCACCTTTGATTCTAGTGAAACTATCAGGGCACCTAATGGTCCTTTATATATAGTCACAAAAGTCAAGAATACACCTTGTCGTGGAGTGCTTATTGATCCTTCTTGTATGGTTAATATCATTACTGAAGAATTTCTTTTTACTTTGCAATTGAATCAAGTGATCTATGATGAAACAAATGTGGTTGTGAAACTATTTGATGCATTTTCTTCTCCTGCAATTGGTTCTATTACATTACCTATTGAGGTCCATAAAAAAATCCCTTGATGTGGACTTTGCTATTATTCCATCATTTGAACACTTTTGTGTGAAGCTAGGCTATCCTTGGCTATCTTCCATGAAAGCTATTGCTTCTCCTATTCACAAGTGTCTGAAATTTCCCCATAATGGTGAAGTTGTTACTGTCAATCATAGTCTCTTTAAACCAGCTGAAAGAACTTCTAGCGTTCCTGTTGATTACTTTTGGCCTAAACAATTCCAATCTCTTCCTCCGCGAAGTGATCATCTTTTCAAATCTTATCAAAAGTGGAAAAAAGATATGATCTTATCTCTAAGTGAACCTAGAACACCCAAACTTGATATTCCTATCATTCTTGAGAAGGAAGTTCTTCCTTTGAAAGATAAAACTAATGTCTTTCCTCAAGAAGATTCCCAACCCATCCCCATGGATGTGACTATGTCTATGTCTAATAAAATTCCTAAAAGTAGACCTATACCTCCTCGTCATGATGGACTTGGTCTCCTTCCTAAACCAAATATTCTTCCTTTATATGGAGCATTTCCTCCTCCTTCCTCTTATGGAGAGAAGAGATCTTCCTCTTCTCCTATTGTTCAACCTAAGAGACCACAACCTAAACACCCAAGTGATAAGGATGAGAACATTCCTACTCCTCAATCTTCTCAACTTCCTACTAAGACTAGATGAAATCGTTCTGCACGTGAACACCGATGAAAGCGTCATCTTAGAGCTCAGGCAGCTGCTTCTCAAACTTTGCAATCCCCAAAAATGCCTTCAACTAATATTATTCCATTTTCTCCTCAGCCGACAATTCAGCCGAAATCTCCTAAACATAAGATGCATGATGGTCTTGATCCTGTGCGAGTTAAAGATCCTATTTTTATAAATCTTGATGATGATATAGATGAAAATGTTACTCCTGTTCATTCTGATAGTGAATATGAATATGTTGATAACCATCTATCTAACAAATTTTCTAAAACACTTATCCTAGCTCCTAGACAAGAACAACATGGCTCGGAACACGAACATAGCCCTTGTTTGGATCTTGTGATAGCTCCATCTGCTGTGTTGGATGTTCCTCCTCTAGTGTGTTTCCTACCTTCCCGAAATATTGATCAGCAAGATCAGGGGGTAGATGACATGCTAGACTAGTTCATTAGCATAGCAGACTCTCTCCTCCTCTCTTTTGTCACTTCTTCTATGTGTTATTCTCATTCTTCTATTTGTTGTCCTTAGTGTTGTCTGCTTGAGGACGATGCAAAGCATTGCGACCTCTTTTGGTCTCTCTCATGTTGACTCAAAAGACACATGTGTTCCCTTCTTCTAGGTGACCTTCCTTGATTGGGGAATGAAGAACAATTATGCATACATACATATGATATACATGAATTATCATACAGCATGCTGACCCCGAGGAAAACGAAGTCACCTTGTGCTTTGTGTTTTGTGTCTATTATCCTTGGGCTTATCTCACACTTGGGGGCTAAATCCTTGTGATAACGTGCTCCTTTATCATTTCTTATATGTATCACTACCTTAAAGCAATCACCCCCGATGAGGCGTGTGCGATCGCTTTAACGTAGTGGGGGCATACATCCTGTCCATATCTTTTCAAGATACTTGAAAATTTCTTGACAAATTTAGCTTTGCCTTGAAAATTTTTTATATCTTTCTTGCATGAACAGCACCGTCTCGACATTTTATTGCTAATTCCAGGTCCGTAGCTTCATCCCATATCCCTATCTCTATTTATAAGCGAATCTTTCCTACTTTACATGCATTCCTAGTTCAATCTTTCTATCTACATTCTTTACAAAAGAGGGTATCCTTGATGTCTTAACCCTTGAAACTCATATAGAATCCAATCTTCCATTGCGTGGGATTGGATCTTGTGGGTTTCAACCCCTCTTTTGAATGTAAAGTCTCCCCTAAGTGAAAACCATCAACCCTAGTGACTCTCCCTTCTCTCTCCTTGGAGTTGGGGAGGGGAGAACGACTAGGGTTCGATTTTTCTGCTTTACAGTGCATATAATTAATTATTATGTGCAAACCTAGGTTTTCCCTTTTAGGGTTTCTTGACCTATTAAAGGTTGAGTTCTTTCTTTTCATTGTAGGAAGAAGGATTATTATTGACCATACATTTTGGAGCATATTTTTCCTGTGTATTCTTTCCTTCTGTGATTTGCTTCATTGCTTCTCCTTGTAATAGGTTTTTCAGCTTGCAGAGATTATTTGGGCTCCTGTGGTGTTGTATTTTCTCAACTCCTATAGTATCATCCACCATATTCATTGTATGTTAATGCAATGGGTCGAGAGTTTGTTGTTCCTATTTACCCTTTTGTTGTCAGAAAGGCATCCTTCCAATTTGTATTGTAAGGATAATGTGGCAATCTTGGTAGTCTATTAAATTTATTAAACTGTGGCTTTTCTGGTACATAAATCTTGTAATTTTTTGCCACGGTCAATTTCAAATCCTTCAAGGTATTAAGCACCTTGTCCCATCTTTCTTCTTCTTTAGGTTGTGCCTAAAGACTTTTCAATTTTATCTTTGGCATTTTTAGAAAATCTAGGATCCTCTCTCCTTCTGAGCTTACATGAAGCTCTTCTATTTCCTTCAACATTTATAGCTATCCTAAATGCATCTCTCAGAGTTTGAGGATCCTTATCTCTAAGGATATATGTCATTTTCACATCGAATGCATTCATATATGTGGTTAGACAAATATTATCATCAAACCTTAACACTTGAAACAACTTATGCATATCTTTCTGAAATATGATATTAAAATCAGACACATCCTCGTTCAATGACTTCTTAATGTTATTAAACTTATTTAACATGAAGCTGGGATTTGTTTTTTCACCATACTGGTCCTTAAAAAATCTCTCAAATTCTTCCCAGGAACTAATACTTGTTGTTGGCAATCCTCTATACCAATCTATGGCATCCTCTGTCAGAGATTGCACAAATAATTTTATAACCACATCCTCATGCTCCACCTCATAGTCATTCATCTTATTAGTGAATGCCCTTAGGTGTTCTTCGCCAGTTATAGCATTATTGCCTATGAATTTACTAAATTTATCCTTAAGTCATTTGGGATAACATTGGGATATCCTGAGATCCCATCAAAAAGTAATTGCCTATATCTCTCTAGGTGAATAGGTCTTCTTTGAAATTGCCTTGCTTCCACTCGTCTTGCAACATTTATTGTGGTATTAACTTCAATAGTGTATGTTTTGGTGATAACCCTTGCAGTTGTATTAAAATCTTTAGGAAATTGGGGTTGACTACTATTCTGAGTAGTTGCTTGACTTTTTTGTCTAATAACTAGGATTCCAATGTTCTGAGTATCTTGGACATTTTGAGCTAGGACATTCACAATGACATTTGGTGTTAGACAAGAAATAACCTGAGTTTTGGATGGGCCGGCAATGAATGAAGCAATGTTTAATGTTGACAACTTAAGGAAATCAATTTTCCTTTTCATCTCTGCATTTGAGGCTTCCATTTAAACTCTCTTCAACTCTTTTGCAAGAGTCTCATTTTCTATTCTGGCTATTTCTAGCTCAATGTCAATTTTGGATAACTTTAAACTTAGATCTGGGATAGTCAAAGATTTTCTATCATCTATCTTAACACTAGATATCTTCTATTTTCCTTTATCCAAGTCTAATTTAGGAACCTGACTGCTTGGCTGACTAGGATCTGCTAACCTCTGGTTATCCATATTACTCTTACCCTTTTCCTTTAAGAAATTTTCAGATTTCTTATCTAAAATCTCTCTTAAAACAGGCCCTCAATACTAGGCTTATCATTTTCTTGAGCCAAGGCTTTGAGTGTTGCTAATTGTCTTATAAGACCATCTCTCTCTATCACAACTATAATAACTTCAGATTCCTTTTCCTTTTCTCTCTTACTTCTAAGATCTATCTATTCTTGGACTTCTCTTCTCAATGTATCTATATCTCCAAAAACTTCTTCTGAATCTGGTAAAGTTATCTCAGATTCGGGAGTATCATCTAAATCAATCTAGTTCACATTATCTTGTTCTCATACTGACTCATAACTACGAGAAAATTTTATGGTGAGACCTGGAGGAGGAGCTACACTAATAGCATTTTCTATTTGATGGCTTCTACTTCTACTCCGACCTTTTGTCTTATCTAAATATTGAACTTGAGTTCATTCTTTTCTTTGTGGTTGCATTTCTTCTTGAACAGGTGTATCAAATAAAGAATTGAAAAATCCTAAACTATTTGATTCAGAAGTTTTAGAAGATGATGCATGAACCTTAAGAATAGGATTTAACTATGACTTACTTGCATTCTTGTGCTTAGGCTTCCATGATGAGGGAGCGGTACTTGTATATGCATTTCTCCTTGTTCCCTGTCTTTGCAGAGCTCCATTAAGCTCGAACAACTTTTCTTCAGGATGTAGCCTCATGTAACCTCTGGTGTTCTTTTCTTTACTCATAGTGGTAGAGTCCTTTAAATATTTGTTAGAATTATTTAAAAATATATGCACTGGCATAAAAACCTCAGAGTCGCCACCCAAATTGCTTTGGGATATCAAATAATATACTACTTGATAATCCTTGAAAGAAATATGTGAACCTTGTTCACAAACTGGAATATCTTTCTCACAAAAAATTAGAACACCCTTTTCATAGGAAAACATGAACCAAAACACAAAACCATGGGCTCAACCGTCAAATCACAAAGATACTATGAAAACCTCTACTGCACTTTAAACAAAACCTCTTTAACCAGAGACTCTTTACCATTCATATCCCCAACAGAGTCACCATTTTTTGTTGGTGCCCAAAAATGGGTTTACGCTGACTCAAGGCAGAGACCAAGTTGTTTTCTTCTAAAATATCTATGGAAAGCCACTTCCAACTGTTAATATTCATCAGACTTGGACCAACAATAACAAGGATGCGAGATCCTTCTGCACTTTAGGCTCTGCAAAATCAGGGAGGGTGATCCCCATGCTAATTTGTGAATTTTACGTCACACTCACAAATTATACATGAAATAGAGCAAATAATCACATATAAAGACTCAACAATAAGCGAGAATGCTCAGGAATGGCAAATTCCTTAGTGATCCTAACTAGTTTATGAGATGATTAAAACACATGACAACATTATTGTAAATAAAAATATTCTAATATTCAACAGGTTATAGCAAACCAGTTGTGATTCTGAATAATAAATCAATACCAAGGCATTCACTTAGCTATGATCAATGCCTTATTCATTGGGTAGATGAATTCATACTGCATTAAACTGTATTTCTGATAGAATTTATCTAACAACATATAACCTAAGATAATATTGCCTTGCAATACATCATATTTGTAATTCTAACCCAAAACTACTTATCAAAATCCCTGCAAATATCCCTATCACTCTATAATTTTATTCAAGCATTTAATTAGCCCCTTAGACCAAAGCATGAATAAAAAATGCATACACCACAACAGTGCAACGAATGATAAAATCATTGATAATATGCATTCAAAACATGATAGAACAATGCACTGGAGAGAAGTGGGTTTAAATTATATATTTATTAAATAATTCAGCCGTCTCTATAAGAATACAATTCATACATAACTCCTTCAAGAACCTACAAAATTATAGACACCAAACTCTTTCTATTTTACTCTGTAAACAACCTTGTACAACTTTTGTTTCACCTAGACCTTGCTATTTGGAAACAAAAATTCGGAACACCCAAGGGACCAAAAATCTGAAGCATGTCTCATAGCCTTGAATTCACTTTCATAAAAAACAAGGGAGCCAACAAGCTTCAGGATAGAGGAGACACCTGTCATCTTAGAATGATTACACATAACTACATTTTGTTATACAAATATTCATCCTCGAACTTGCTTATGCAAGATCAAAGTATGCAGTCACCTTCTTTAAAAATTATGATGAAATTTGCCATCATTTTTGTTATACAGGTTCAAAACATATCTGCCACTAGAAGACAAAAATAGTTATGCAAACTGTTTACAACCTTTATTCATCATTTAGATACATGCTACTCCATGCACTATAGTCTTTATCAGATGGTCAATTGAAATTCACGACTTTATCATCTTTTTCCTTGTATGGAATATATTTAATGGCTACTTCGTTTGCCTCTCTTTCGAAAGTTTCAAAACATAATCTTGTAGCAATTATTTTATCCATGCTATCCTCCAGCATATCCATATTTATCCCTTCACATATTGTTTGCCTCTTCCTTCCAAAATTGTAAAGGCTTGACTGTTGTTTCTCTATCTTTAATATCTGGCAAAAGAGTTTGTTCCAATTCATTGAAACTCTTCATCAATTCCCTTACCTTTCTTTCTATATTCTCTAGTAAAATTTTGGCTTCCTACATTGATTTTACCAACAAATATGTTGGTTGGAGTTCACGTGGTCTCTCGACATGAAATTTAAAGGCCACAGACATCATTCTAAGCTCATTTCCTCTTTGCAACCATTTTGTAAATAGAGGAATAGCCACTTCTTTATCATCATTAAATTTTTGAATAGCATTGAAAAGTAAAGAATATAAGGCATGGACACTATTTAACCTTCTATCAACTTTCGCATTCAAATGAGTTAGCACTGAGCTAACTATATCTTTTTGTTGCCTAGCTGATTGATTTTCTGATTCTTTCAGCTTATTTTCTAATTCAACAATCTTTTCTAAAAGTTGAGACTCATTTGGTTTAGTTGATCTTGTAGTATCATCATCATCATAGGGGACTAATGCCATACCAGGGACATCATCACTTATATCAAGTTGAATTGCTTCTTCTCCCTGGACCATAGGTGGTGACCTATATGTTGATGGCTCGGATGGCCATGTCAGTGCAGGATGGGAAACCTTTATTTGTCACTTCTCAATGAGTTGCACTCTCATTTGCAACTCCACACATATTTTATGAGATGCATTTGTTAGATACTTGATCAGTCCCAAAGACATTGAGAGGGGGGGTGAATCAGTGTCTAACCAGTAACCAAAAGATTTAAACTTGTTTGCAACTTTATTACCCAAATTAATATACCGATAAGCAAATAATATTGTAGTAAAGAAGAAAAAAATTATAACCATCAATGCACACCATAACACAAATATTTTTGGTGAGGAAACCCAGTAGGGGAAAAACCTCGGTGGGATTTGTGACCCACAATATTTACTCACTAACCAATATGAATAAATATTACTTATACAATAGGGGCCTGCACATGCAGGAAGGCCAATAGCCTAGATCTCACTGCTCAATCACATAAAGGAGTCCCACTGACTACAATTGGATGGTTAAATCCAATGACAATGTACTGCTCAAAATAGCATCTACAATACTAGATTCAGTACTAGTTTAAGCTCTATCAAATACCTCTGCCATTAACCTTGCTTCTCTCTACTATGCTCTTATTCGCTCATAAAATAATTACATCATAATGCATATACAGCTATTCGCTCTTATATATCGCTTACATTCATTACCTAATTACATTTCAAAATGACCTACAAGATCTCACACATATATGAGTCTTTACAATACATTATGTCGGCTATACAAATAATACTACAATACAAAACAATATTAATTCCATATCAACTTAGAGTGCCGGTGTGATCTATTGTTAGTGTAGACTAGATGTCAGTGTGAATAAACTTGTAGTACCTGCCGATGTCGGTAGATGATGTATGTCACCGGTGTAACCTGTGAACCATATTACCAGTTGGTTGCCATCAATGACAATATCAACTATTCTCATCTGAGTGTATAATGCCAACAACATTATAATCAATAAAAATATTGTCAAACTTTCTTATCAAGTCTGCCTTCTCTAAAGATTCTCTTTTTGCACTCTCATGTGCCAATTTAGCAACATCAACATTTAACTTTGTAGCATCTACACTTGATGTGTTAGATGCTCTTTTTATAATTAGGCTTCCCCTCAAATTGGGGTTTAAATCACTATTGTTAGGCTTCCTAGGTCCTTCCTCTAGCGCCCAGAATGCCAAGGTTGGATAATCATCCATAAAATCTAATCCTTTTAATGCTAACCTTGCTTTTTCTTCTAAATTGAAAGGCTGGCCCTTTGATTTCTTGATTGTATCAAATGCCACTGCATCTGCTATGTCCCATTCTAGCAAGATCAAGACTCCAGCCTGACCTATAATCTTCATTCCCTCATCTCATTCTCTACTTCTTCTTGGTTCTCTTGATCTGATATGTCTGGCCTTTGGGCCTTCCTCTCGGTAATTCTTCTTTTGTACTCCTCAACCTTCATCTTCCATACTAACTGTAGAAAGGTTGGGCTCCTCACAAAAGAATCATCTTTAAGGAACTTATCACATGCCTCCTTTCTTGCATCTTTGAAGGCTTTACCCTAGATTATCCAAAGGAGTGAGATCCAACTCCAAATTAGGAGGCAAAGAAGGAACACCGAATTCCATTTTTGTACTTGTTGCAATGAACATATCTTCCTCCATTTTTTCTTCACCCTACCTTATTGGTGAAAAAGATACAACTGATAGCAAAGGGCTTCTATCTGAATCTTAAGATCAATGATCTTGATTCCTTGAAGAGGCTTACTTTGTATCTTAGGGAAAGGCTCTACACTCATCATCTTCTTACCCTCTCTCCTTATTAATCTTCCACTGTCATTGCTACTATCCTCTTCATCACGCATTTCTTCTCTTTCTCTTTTGTGAGAAGATTCTTGAATAGGCCTCCTTGCTACCATGCCACCTACTCTATGAGATAAAGGAGGTTGTGAGGTTGATTGTTGTCGGCCATGAAGTTCTTCAAGTTTGGCTATCTTCTCCTTTAAAATCTTCTTCAACTCATCCAAAAATTCCATAACAAAATCGAGCTTGGCACAAAATGAGGATAAATCCTTTAATGGGTCATATTTTGGATCCATCTTTTGGATAGCAGCCCATAATTTTTTGAAGATTATCCACTTCTCTTTTCTCCATCCTGAGTCATGGAATCAAATTCATTCCTGCTTAAGTCCTTGAGAAAGTTATGCTCATGGGGCAACAAAATTCTTTTTATTATTATTCTAAAAGTATTGTAGAATCCCTCAGGATCACCGTGTCTATCTATACTTACCCACAAATGACATGGAACAAAGAATTTATTAAAATGCTCATATCCCCCCTTCATAATTACAAAGTAAGGAATAATAGTGTTATCTAGGAAAATTGTGCATTCTCCCTTTCCTTTGAAATCTTTATCTTGAATGCATCCTATTTGCCACATCACCTCAGAACCCATTCTCAGAGGAATGTTGAAGGGCGATACATGTGGCTCTCCGGAGAAGCCGTAACTTTTGATAGCAGTACTTATAGAAAAGCGATAAAATCCTCCCAATTATGTTCAATCCTGACAAGAGGTAACCTCTCCCTGGGTTTCACAAAATCATGTAATTCCATGGGAATCTTTGGCTGATTTACTATCAACGTTTGTCTCAACCTAAAAGAAAAATTTTTATCAAACCTTACAAAGCTGGCTTCTTGTCTATCCCAAGACATATCTGTGCTCTAGAGTTGTACTGGAATCTCTTGGTTATCAATTGTCCTCTTGAGGTTCATGGTACCCTCAAAGTAATCTACATTCCTAAAAAGGAACATATACATGAGTAAAGATTACCAAGAGAATTCAGCACCAGCTAGTTGATTCTTAATGTCTAGTAACCCCTCATGAATCTTTTCCTCAAGGTAACATGCAAAGTCGAAGACCACTGTATAGTCTAGATGTTGTATTTGCATAGCCATGTACATAAAATCAGTCGACATCACTGTAATTGGATTAAAACCCAATATTTGACATAGAGAGAAGAAAGTAGCCTAAAAATAGGGAGCAAAAGTGCCAATTGGGAATGGCTCCTCTTAGATAGGCCCGATATGGTATGTTGTATTCCCTACTCTGGCCAAATGCATTAGAAGGAAATTCTTTCTAATAAATTCCTTCTTCTTGTAATATTCTGCCTTATGCTCATTCAAATCTATCTGCACCAGGCTTGGAGATGGTCCATACAAATAAAAAATCTCTTGGAACTCTTCCCTTCTGATGGTTAATATAATTTCTCCATCATTCCCCCTAATAACCCTTGAAACAGGGTCATATCTATTTGCAACAACTTTGATTAGGTTGATGTTCATGAAAACACCTGGCACTACCAACTTACCCAAATCATACTGCCAAGGACTAGATAATGGGGAATGCAAATTCCTTTGTTTGTACCATAACTTGAACATCTCTAACCCAGACATCGGTATATCAGCATCCACCAAGTGGAATGCTTTATCAGTTAACCCTTCCCCTAGGGTTTTTCCACTCACAAAGCTATGCCCCTATTGTTTATCATTTGTCGAGGGCTTCAATTGATCCAAGAAATCATCATATAGATTTATTTTCATCTAATCCATTTGTCTTAAATGTTTCCATGAGGGAGCCATCTTTTGCAACAAGGGTTTTATATTATAACTCCAAATTTAGGAAGAAAAGACTAGGGCTAGTACGAGATTTTAAATTACAAGAGTAATTTAAACAAATTTCACACTTCTTTGTCTAGCTTCTAACCCTAGAACAAATTGAATTCTTTTCTTACAACTTCACGCACAATTTTTAACATCCATTTCATTCAAGAATAGATGAAGGGCTTAGATAAACTTACTGCTTCTATTTTCACCAGAGAGATGACAATTCTGTGTTATAGAGATTCGTTTCAACCTTCTTCAGTAGCAAGAAAACCTTTTGGATTGCTATGTGTTACCCTTCTCATTTTTCATGAGCATCTTGTCCCTATGTCCATTAAATAAGGAGTGTTATTTCATCAAGCCTTGTGGAATTCTTGGCTTCGATCTTGTGAAATTTTGTTTGAACTTGAACTTGTCGGTTGAACCTTTCAAAGTTAAAGGTTCAAGGCTTGAAGGTACAAGTTCATTTAGAGTTCAAAAGTACAATTCAAGTTCAAAATATGAGCAGCACATATGATTTTCAAATTCTTTTGTTCTGGTGCGCCTATGAATATAGAAAGGATAGTAAATGGCCATAACATATGTTCCTATCATCGCAGAGGTTATGTAACAATTGGGCAGTATATAATTTGAATATTTCTATGCAAAACGATGCTTGAATTGTGTGAGAGAGTGTTTACACCAATAATGATGAACTCCAGTAGTTTGTGGGAAAAGATTTGTTTGAAGCATAGACATTGTGTAGTTGATCTTTTCATGGCAGTCTTGGCAGTACTCGATTCTGTTAATCATACCTTTCGAACCAATCATTATCTTGTCAATCGCGCCGGTCAAAACTTGAAGGACTAGGTTTCCAAAAACATATCAAAAATTGAGTTAAATCTAACGGTGAAATTGTGATTTATGGCTCTCATACTGAGACCCATTTTAACTATCAATGGTTAATGCCCAATTTATGATGACATCCTCAGGATGTGACAAAAGACATTCTTTGGAACAGGTGATAGTGGGATCAAAGAGGGCATATTATACTTTATCTTTCATCTCCGCTATTCATATATGTTTTAATTATTAATTTGCTTTTATAATACTATGAGAAAATATTTACAAGCAACATTATAATGAAAGTAAATCTTCAAAAAGAGGGAGTTATCGGGAGAGAAATGAAAGATTAAAAAAAAAGGAGATCAATCAATGATCTTTTCAAGAAATGATTATGTAAACCGAAAAGAGGTCTTTAAAAAAAGAGATTTTCGGTGGTAAAAGGGTTCTTTTTTTTCCAGAAGTTTGTGTGCTGAAGGGAAGGAGGAAATATTTTATATGAATGTAGCAGGGATAGAGGGAAATAATTTTTATTTATTTTATTTTTAATTCTGCATAGCTTGATTTTGGGTGCAAGGATAGAGTGATCAGTTGGTCACCTTTATTTATGTATTTGGAATAAGGAGAAATATATTGTCAGATCTATTGGTAAGGACATTTATTTTTCTGATTGAGATTGATTTGTTGATCACTTCAATCATATTCCTTGTATTGTTCTATTCTATCTTGTCAAGTATATGTGTGTATTGCAAAATCTGTAGGTTTTGTACATTCATATATGTAGAATGAAATGTTCAATTTTCCTTTGTTCCTACGCATATGGGAAGATCAAATAGATGGTATGTGTGCTATTTATTTGTTTCTCTCTTTGGTATTTAAATCCTGAATCGCATCCATGCCATGTTGATGGATGAGTGTCAACATGCCTTCATGTCTTCTGGTCAAAGACATTCATCTTTTCAATTCATTGTAAATCTTCTAAAGAAGGAGTTGTACCTCTCAATTCAGAGGAAGATTATCAATTCAATGTTAATCTATCCAACTGTTAGTGCTCTTTGTCCTTTATCCTGGGTATTTGGAGTTAGTATGTGTACTGATTTTTTAGGGACAAATTTGTTCACTAACACTATGAAAACTTTTTGGAATGAAGAACGACATTTTAAGAGTCTTTAATTACTACCTAAAAAGAATGCAAATATCTCCTAACAACGGCTCCTAACTTGCATTTGAAAATTTTTAAAACCTAGTCATTGATCATCCTCCAAGTTAGCAAATCCTACAGACCAAACCATTAAATGTGACAGTTACTATCCAAAGTGGCAAACGGGTCCACCCCTGGCATGACATGGCACATCTAGCTCATCGCTTTGCTTTGCCACCTTTAACGACCCCCCCATTGTCTTTTCCTGGCTTGCCCTGGACACGTGGCATCATCTCATGATGTCATGGTTCGTAACTTCCTTGAAACTTCCATCGCGAGGATATGGGGACCATTAGATCTGTTCATGCTTTACTGCTTTGCATAATGCCCGTTAACTCCTCTAGAATTAAAAATCAGGCACCTTTTACCTCAGGACATAACCTCGTTGTTCATTTTGAACATGTGACAATTCATAGGACTGTTAGTAAACTGACTTTTACCACTTGAGAATAGGTAACACAATGCTTCGACCAACTATACTGCCAACCTTATCGATTTCTACTAAAAGGACATGACACAATCTCGCGATGTCGTGGTATTTATCATGCTTGCACTTTTGACCATGGGGAAGCACAAACCATCAGATCTATCCTTTCTTTAACAACCTGCCAAGATACTTAAGAATTTAAGACTTAGGAAAATATAGGTGCAGGCACAAATATTTAATAGGAGACCAACTATAGGAAGATTTTATGTGGTTTTTAGGAAAAAAAATTCATAGACCGATTGGGAATGACTTAATGCTTAGGGAACAAAAGTCCTCGCCAACGGAAAGGAACTCTCAGCCTTAAGTGAGAAAAAGGTAATGATAGAATATAAAAAGGCCTAAAGATTTTCCTTTATACCAAAACTTAATCAAGAAAGGACACAACCCCTAAAGCCCTAAACCCTGAAAACCTTACAGAGGGCAAAATAAAACCAGAATGACCAAATTTTGCAAGACATAGTTTTAGGTCCTATTAGAAGGAACTCCCTATATGTTGCCAAAATGTGTTCCCGACCAAATAGAATACTTGGAGATTGTTAGACAATTGAGTGTCTCAAATGCTAAAAACTTTGTGGATCTGCATAAGCAAGCTTTCTTGCCAGGTACTCTCAGCTTTGGAGATTTCACAATTGTTTCAACAAAAGCCTATGATGTAATTGACAAGAAATTAATGAAAGAATTTAATTTATTCAAACATTTTGCAAGAAATAATTATGATCCAGAAGGATATATCCACTGCTACAAGAAATGGCAAAATCTAGGTGATTATTTGCATGTGAGTCTGGAAGCGGAAGATATATTTAGAAACATGGAAGATGCAGAGGCTCAAGAAGTGATTGATAACCTAAACAAATAATTAGAGGCGAAAAGATAGAGGTTAATGGAGATGGAGTCAGAAGAAGAAATGTCAGAAAATGAACCAAAAGTTACTTAAGCCATTTCTAGGTCACAGGAAAATGATACGTAAGATGAGTTCAATGAAGATGATTAAATTGTAACTAAAATGGAAATTTCTGAAGATACAAGATTGGATGGATATGCTTCTTTTGTGGTAGATGATGTATTTATTAAATCCAAATAATTTAAGTCTTTTTTTTATAATTTCAAAGGAAAAAGGTTGAGGGAGTCTATCCCAAATGTGACACTTGAAAACGAGACAAAATTATTGAAGAAACTAAAAGAGGACATAGAAGCAGAATTGGTGACAATGACTGCACAAAGAGGGAGACAATTACTAATAGAGGCCAGAGTAATTCTTTTTCCAGGATGGGACCTAAGTGACTCTTTTATTTTTGATAGTTTATTGCACTCTGAGAATAAGGAATTCAAATTGGATATTCAGGGAGTTACTGACATTTTTATTGGGTCAAGGTTTGATCTAGATGAGGAAGAACTAATGCTATGGGCATTGTATCCACCAAACAAGAGACTAACAATCATTGATGTGGATAGGGCTTTTGGACATATGATGAGATTAAAGGTGGGAGAAATTTATCCTATTGTCTCAGCAGATATAGGAGCAGATATTTCCAAATTCAACAGGGCATAGATAGTTAGAGTGGTAAGGGAAACAAATTAGTACAAAACTATGTATGAGGATGCCATCAGAAGAAGTGGATAGTCTAAACCCATGTTTCTTTCTCCTGAAAATTCAAAATGGAAGAATAAATGTGAGGAATTGCAGTAGGAAAATCAAAGAATTATCAAACATATGCAAAGTGTAAGAATTGATACTGCTTCTTTCTTATTGAATAAAAGATTTGAAAAGTTGCAGGGTCATTTGGAAGACTTTTGGGTTGTGTTTTAGAAAAATATGGACAATTCAATATCACATAACCAGATCAAAAATAGACTAGGGGTCAAGTTGTATGAGAAGAATTTGGAGGGAGCAGATGCCAAAGAGATTGAGAAAATTGAAAGGCTACTTGCAAAGCATGATAAATTCGATGCAGAATTACAAAAAGAATATGATGAGTGTAAAGATGTAATCCAACATGTTATTCCTATGTTAGTTGACCAGACAGGTGAAATTAAGGATAAGGATAAATAGATTACTGAATGCCAGAGTCTCCTCAGTGTTTCCCTTGATGTTGCCCAGATAGATGGAGCGGTTTGTCACATTGGAGTTCATGGTCAGGGATGTGATTTATGATGCAAATACCTATAAGTCAGAAAAGTATTTTTAGCATATTAAGAGTTGTGGAAAAGTGCTTGGCAATAATCTCTTGTTCTGAATGTTTCAAATTGTTGTCTTTTAAAGTCTTATGTAATATGTTTGTTATGTTGGAAGTTGTGTTAGGGTTAGTTAGTTGGTTTTTTTAGTTAAGATATGAGTTAGTGTAATTCTAAATGAAGGGGAACACCCTTTCATTTTGAAACTAAATCCTCATCTATATATAGAGGATCTTTTGATGAAATGAGAGATAGATTCGGAGATGCAATTATATACAATACTCTTGAGGTTTATTTTTTGGAAATGCTAAACTGGTGAAAACACATTGTGCTATATTTAATCAGTTGATTATCTTATGTTTATTTCAATACAAAGATCAAGTATTTTTCACCTTTGATAATATTTATCTTTTTGATTGTTTGATTAGTTCCCTATTATAAATCTATTCATTTAGATTGTTTCAATGTTCTATCCTATGTTTTTATAGTTTGGGTTAAGTTTCAGTTTGATTATCAGTTTGAAGGATTGGATGTCAAGCTTCATTTTGTCTTTAATTGGTCTTTTAGAGAAAATTTAAATTTAGTAAGACTAACTGCAACATTATGTCAAGGGTGAATGCATTGGTCTACTATTGTTTGAAGATAATTTAATCAGGTGTTTTCAGAGTAATCTCAATTAAGAAATATGCAATGTCCCCACTTTGAAATAGGATTCAATAATATATAATAATAATAAAATTAAAATACAAAAGATTAAAAAAATAACATTTAAATTAAAATATAAATTAAATATAATTAAAATTAATTATTAAGTTAATGAATGATCAAAAAACATAAAATGAAAAGGTGTGACTCCCTCAAACATGAGATATAAAAGGGAGAAGAGAACCTCACTTGAAAGGGGGATAGTTGGGGAATGAGAGGTACAGATCTTATTTAAATAAGAAGTACAAATATGATATTATTACAAGGATCCCTCTTTATGTTATACGCAATTAATTCTGTATATAGTGATTTATATGACCATTCCTTAATGAAATTTTTAGCACCTTCTGAGTTTATTTTTGTAGGTTTTTTACTACATCAGAGGCTAAGGTATTTTCTCTTAACCCCTACACTAAGAACTAATATCCATAACTGGAATATTTTAAGGCATTTTACTAGGGGACATTACAAAATCATACTTTTAATAAAGTAACCTTTTATTTAAAGCATTTATTTTCAAGCAAGCAATTCAAAGTTTTCAGTAATTATTTAATTGAAGTGACAATATCAGGAATCATTTTCCCTCTAATGCACATAAACCTTGGAAGCATTCAATTCCATTTAGGTATACTTGACAACAATGGGATTAATACCCATCAAAAGTCTCTTCTCAATCTTCAAAACACCCTTACAAGACAACAACCCCACCAACCATACTTTGAGGAAGACAAACATGACAAAGGCTACCCTTACCTTGTAATGAAGCCAATCGCTCTGGCCAGTCTCTTGATATCATTGTTACAGACTTATCCTCCAATTTATAGAAAGATCCAACTGTTCAAATCAAAGTTATGATAATTCTTCCAAAACTGCTACAAGATACAAGAAAGACAATATTAAGATAAACTATATAAGATACACATTATGAAGAAAACTAGTCAAAATTATTGATAACATCAAATGAAATATAGTGTTTGATTAGATTCTACTTTCTTTTAAAGTTCTATACAATACCTAGATTTCTATTAACCCATAACAAAATATGCAACTAACAAATAAAATATGCAATTTGTAGCTAGCCTTGGACCTAGAAAAGTTGCTTCCATACAAAGGGCTATTTTGAGGGCTGGAAGGGTTCACAGTCACAGAGAATTGTTGGCCCCTCTAGAAGCTAAGAAGCAACTTGTATTTATAAATGCTGCTAGTTTTTTAAGGGTTAGAGGGACCGAGCAAGCAGCTTCTGGGAACCATGTTATGGATCCATTGGATGATACTAGAATTCATCCAGAGTCATATGAACTAGCCAATAAAATGGTTGAGGATGTATATTGTGAAGATGCAGGACAAGATATAGATGATATGGATGAGGAAACACAAGAAATGGTCGTTGAACATGTCAATAAATATCCCCATGTGTTAAAGTCTCTTGATATTGATGAATATGCTAGAAGTGCGAAACAACAGACATCCAATAAAAAGTGGGAAACTCTTGCTGACATAAAGATTGAATTGGTACATGGATTTAAGGATTGGCGAACACCATATATAAAGAGTCATCCCAAGATGAGGAATTTTATCTGCTAACTAGAGAAAATGAAGAGGCCCTTTCAGTAGGGAAAATTGTGCAAGCAATTGCTCGTAGAGTCCTAAATAATCATAGAAAAGTTGCTTCCATTCAAAAGGCTATTTTGAGGGTTGGAAGGGTTTATAGTTGCAGAGAATTGTTGACCCCTCTAGAAGATATGAAGCGACTTGCCTTTATAAATGCAACTAGGTTTTTAAAGGTTAGAGGGATTGAACAAGTAGCTTTTGGGAACCATGTTATGGATCCATTGGATGATACTAGAATTCATCCAGAGTCATATGAACTAGCCAAGAAAATAGTTGATGATGTATACTGTAAAGATGCAGGACAAGATATAGATGATATGGATGAAGAAACATAAGAAATGGCAGTTGAACATGTCAAAAAATATCCCCATGTGTTAAAGGCCCTTGATATTGATGAATAAGCTAGAAGTGTGGAACAATGGACATCCAATAAAAAGCGGGAAACTCTTGTTGACATAAAGATTGAATTGGTACATGGATTTAAGAATTTGTGAACACCATATAAAGAGTCGTCCTAGGATAAGGAATTTTATTTGCTAACTGGAGAAAATAAAGAGACCCTTTTAGTGGGGAAAATTGTACAAGCAACTGCCCATTGAGTCCTAGATAATTGTATAAAAGTTGCTTCCATACAAAGGGCTATTATAAGGGTTGGAAGGGTTTATAGTCACAGAGAATTGTTGACCCCTCTAGAAGCTATGAAGTGACTTGTCTTTATAAATGTTGTCGATTTTTAAAGGGTTAGAGGGACCGGGCAAGAAGCTTCTGGGAACCATGTTATGGATCCATTGGATGATACTAGAATTCATCTAGAGTCATATGAACTAGCCAAGAAAATGGTTGAGGATGTATACTGTAAAGATGCAGGATAGGATATAGATGATATGGATGAGGAAACACAAGAAATGGTAGTTGAACATTTCAAAAACTATCCCCATGTGTTAAAGGCCCTTGATATTGATGAATATGCTAGAAGTGTGGAACAATGGGCATCCAATAAAAAGGGGGAAACTCTTGCTGACATAAAGATTGAATTGGTGCATGGATTTAAGGATTGGCAAACACCATATAAAGAGCCATCCCAGGATGAGGAATTTTATCTTCTAACTGGAGAAAATGAAGAGACCCTTTCAGTGGGGAAAATTGTACAAGCAACCACCCGTAGAGTCCTAAATAATCATAGAAAAGTTGCTTCCATACAAAGGGTTGTTTTGAGGGCTGGAAGTGTTTATAGTCGCAGAGAATTGTTGACCCCTCTAGAAGCTATGAAGCAACTTGTCTTTATAACTGGCAACCATAGAGTGGAGAGGTTAAGGAGGTTGAGGATCCATATTTTGCCAAAGTAGATACCATTAAACAAAGTGAACAAGTTGCTAACGCCCTACTATTCGGAAAAGCAATTCGAGCTAATTCAAGCTAATAATTTGGTCACAATTTGATTACTAGTTGCTAATACCCTACTATTTGGCAAGGGAATTCAAGCTAATAATTTGGTCATGGTTTTCTTAACGAAATAACTCAGGATTCATGTAGCGGGGAACTAAGGCCCCAGTAGGGGCAGCTCCAAATCACCTGACTTTTCCGTCCCTACATAGGGAGGGGGCAACTAGGGAAAAATCTATGGAGGCTACCCACCTATCTACCCTGGCTCCCCACTACTCTACCCTTTGCCCAGGCTCCCCCCTTCTTACTGTTCTTGTTCTTTCTATAGGAATACAGATGATCTGGACAGTTTTCCATCTAGACAAGGGATATGCCCATCTATTCTTTCTATAGAAATATAGACATAATACAATCTCATGCACTTTGTTCTTACTATAGGAATACAGACATGATACAATCTCATGCCCCTACTATTATAAAGGGAGGCCTTAGGAACCTCTTTTTATGGAAGTTTTTTCGAACAAATGCAAAAACCAAAAGTAAACTTAAAAGATTTAGCCAACCCAAAAAGAAAAGGCCATAGAATTGTAGGGCCATTTCATTCAAATTAAATTCCAATTCATTCAAACTGAAAGCAAAGGCCCTACTATTCTATGGGGCCATTTACCAGGAATTAAAGCTAGTTAGAGCTGGATATAAAGTGAACAAGAGAATGCAAGGAAAGCAAAGGAACTTGCAAAAAAATCTTGATGACAAGAACAAAAGGATCAACCTCTTGTACAGTTGCTACAAAGCATCTATTTGTAGCAATTGTGCCCACTTCCTCCCAATTTTCGCACTCTAAGCCTATGTATAATGATGGCATGTAATTAACTTTTTTTTTTAAATACCTCATGTTCGTTGGAATTCTGACGTCAAATATGAAATCTGAAATATAAGCAAAAGCCAACCCGATGATAACACACAAGTAGAAGCATGTGATCGGGATAGAATACACCGATCAAGCCTATCGGCAGAATGCACACTAGCAGCAATGGAGAAATCATGTATTGTCAATAGCCGATGATGCTATCGGTAAGACCTACCTGCTAGACACTGGCAAAATTAAAACGCATCAACAAAGGTTACGACGATAAAGGGTCCAAGCTTATGCAAAGGAGACATAATGTATTGAGAGGAGCTACGCTAAGGGAAAAGACATCAGGGAAATTATTCCCATCGCCTAAACACATTTTAAGCTATCCCGATGCCCAATGAGACTAGTGTGATAACTCTCACCGATTAGCAAGAAGAGAGGTCATCGACTTATGTTATCTCGATGAGTAAGAAGAAATCAAGAGGTTGTGAAAATCATCAGACCAACATATGTCGATCAATAGGTAAAATCCATGTTCATCGGGAAGCCAAAATGAAATTTCAACATGTCTAAATTCCGACGAACACTGGGTATACTTAAAAAAAAAAAATTTAATCTGACAAAGCAAAAGAAATCCCATAACCGGTCGTAAATGTTCATCGGTTTTTTCATTCAAATTCTGACATGAAATTTTAACACGTCAGAATTTTGACGAACATGAGGTAATTTTTGAAAAAAAAATAAATTAATCCGACAAAATAAAAGAAATCCCATAGCTCGTCGGAAAACTACTTCAAATGTACTAGTGCTAGTTGATTCAACATAAGTTTTAGCGGTCCTCATGATGATTGATCGTGTTGTGAGGTCCAGTACTATGGTTTTTTTCTCAGTTTTTCATGTTATTCAGTATCCTTGTTTGTGCTTTGCATTGATCTGGAATTGCAATATCCTTGTGTGCGGATTTGGCGAAGTATTCAAGATATTCAGGTGTGTCCTCAATTCTGGTGGTTCATGATTTGGAAATCCACAAGTGAATTTTTCAGGTTGAGAGTCTATTATGTTGGTGTTCTTGAGATTTGGTAAAGAGATGATGATGATTCTAGTAATTCGAGTTGTTATGGTTGTTGTGGTGCAATTCATGTTGCTTGTGAATGTTCCTAGATCATGTTCTATCTGTTTTTTCTGGTCTGCATTGATCATTGTTTTGATCCAGTGGTGTTCTTCATGTTATGTGACATTTATGGAGTTGTAGCATGTTGTGGATGATCGAAGTATAATTCTTGGAGGTGTTTCATAATTGTTGTGTTGATTTGGGTCTATACTATGTCTTAGCCGACATTGTTTTGATCTACATGTGTTGTTGTAGTGTGTGAGGTTATTATTTTGTAATTTATGTTGAGGGTTTAGCCGACATTCAAATATAGGTTGATGATTTGTATATATACATGTAATATTCTTTTGAGAGATGCATTTGCATGTGCAATTATTGTATTGTTCACTTAGAAGTAGAAGAGAAGAGTGACGACGTGCAAAAGAGTGCACAGAAGTATAAGAGAAGAGTTTGGGTATATGTGCTTAACTAGAACTATAATCAGGCATTAGGAGATTTTATTTTCTCAGTTCATGTAATCCAGATTTTTGTCTGAATTTTTTGTAAGACAGTGAGTCTTCCCCAAGGTTGTAGCCCTTATTGCATTTGAGCATTGACCTCTAGGCAGTGAGCCTGAATGCATGTGTATGCCCCATTGTAATATTTCACTTACTCCTAACAGGGTATTATCTCATTGTGGGTAGGTTCCCACCATGATTTTTCCCTTAGCTAGGTTTTCCATGTCAAAAACCTTGGTGTTATGTGTGTTATTGATGTGGTATTAATGTGTTCTTTAACTGTTAATTATTAGATCTGAATTTAAGTTTGAATTTTGTAGAGTTTTTGTGCAAACGGATTCACCCCCCCTCTTAGTTTTGTACATTGTTGCCAACAAGACCCTTGGTAACTTGTTCAAAGGAATCCAAACATAGACAAGTGAAAGGGCAAAACATTTCCAACACTAGATTGCCTAGGAATAACTTAATTTGGTAAGACTATGCTATGTCCCAAGGGAATTTCTTAATGATTTGTCACCACCTTTGCAAAAAGTTATCAAAAGTCTCTCTAGGCCTCTGCTTTGTGTTGCATATGTCCATCATAGAGGCATCATTATCAATGTTATAATCATAATGGGACACAAACTACTCTATAAGGTCCAGGAATGATTTGTTGGAGCCATGAGGCAAGGCCAAAAACTGAGCAAAGGAAAGTCTACTAAGATTCTTCGAAAAAAGTCATCGTAAGTAGACATCACTATAAGAGACCTCTTGACAGGTTATGTAGAAACCTTGGACATGATCTCTAGGATCCCCTTTGCCTTTGTATTTTTTGAATTTAGCCATTTCAAAACCAGGGGGTACAAAGCTACCAAAAGAGAAGGACCATAGGGACATGGACAAATTTCCTCAAATGTGTATGGTCTCTTATGAGTCCCATCCTTAAGGTTTTTGATAAGATCCTTCATGTCCTAGATTTCTTTCATGAGGTCAGGTTGTTGATTTTGGACATTAGGAATGTAGTGACCTAAATTGGACCCTAGGATTTATGTGGACATGGACGATATCCCACCACCAATGTATTGATAGAATGAAGTAGGAGGCTGCAAAGTGATTAGAGGATGTGACATGGTAATGGTGTTAATAGGAGGTAAGATAGCATTGATTGTTGGCATTTCAATAAGTTTTTTGGTATAAGGATATTGAGAAGGTTGTTGGAGATTATTGATATAACTGATAAAGGATAATTACTGTCTTAATAATATTATTTTGTCATTGATGTCAAGAAATTGATTTTCTGATTCAGTATGATGTTTCCATATCTTAAGAAGTATGTTATGATGAGTATAAAGATGTCGGTAAGTGACACAGAATGAATGTGAAAATGAAGGGGAATAATAAGTTACTCAATGGGCAACTATTACCGAGTTAGATAGTGACGAGATTTTGTTGTTTTGATTGTTTTGATATCCTATATATGTGTACTCATTGACTGAATAAGAATAAGAAAAGATTTCATTCAGTAGATGAATATAGGTTTAATATTGTTCTATGTTACCGAGCAATGAATCTAGTTGGTAAACCCCAAGGTTATTGATATCGGTTAAAGAAGGCAGAATGTCTACCAAGTGAAGTTCAATATTAACCGAGTAACAACCGAGCAGTAACAGAACACATTGGATGATTAAAAGCATTATTAAATGAAGGATGCTAATGAGATGGAGATGTGTAGATGATTGGTATGTCGGGCAAGAAGTTTGTTGTGGATCTATGACAATGAAAATACAAGAGTTAGATCTACAGTGCAGATTAAACGGTCATAACCTAGCACAAGTACCAAGGAAGGAATACAAGTTCCAAGGCGAGATAAAACATTTTTGAGATCGAAGGATTCAATGAACCTAGTCAAGTTTGATGATCTGATAACTAAGATTAATCATGGGAAATGTGATGAAGGAGATTAAGTGGTTAGGAATTGTTTATAAATAAGGAATTTTTTGATGAACAATGTATGCGGGCAGATAGAAGAACAGTGATGTTGTTGTAGTGATCATAGAACACAGAAGATTGAAGATCTGATTGAAGAACAGATTGAGAAGCCCAACAAGGAGCAAGATAAGTCTTATGACAAGATTATTTTGAGCACATAGAGTCTGCTTTAGCATTTCAGATGTGAAGTTGTAGATATATTTTATTACTATTATTTTATTTTATGAGTGACATAAAATCTCTTAACCGAGTGGACCTAACAGTCTTATTTGTAAATCCTCTAGCAAGGTAACATTCTAGTTGAGTGTTTGAAATCCTTTGACAAGGTCACTTCTAACAAAGTGCAAGATTCTAATAGATCTGAGAGAAACCCTTACTCGGGTCACATCTAGCAATGTGTTTATGTAATCTGTAACAGGATTGGCTTTTAACCAAGCATACTCTAGAATGGTATATTTCTTAGTGGGTCCAAAATCCCACAGTGGTTTTTCCCTATTTGGGTTTCCACGTTAAATCTGGTGTTAAATGTGTTGTGATGTTTTAAGGTTATCAGTTTATGAGTTTGAATGATTTACAGTCTAGGTTGCATATTAAAGTAAAGGCTACCGAGGTTGAATCTGTTGAATATATTGAATTGTGAGTTTATATGATTCACCCCCCACCTCCTCTCATCTTACTAACAATTGGTATCAGAGCTTTGGACTCCGGAAGAAAAGTTTAAAGGAACTTGAGGCAAGATCCAAAGATGTATAAGAGGGATTCCCCAAAGCTAAACAAGTCAAGTTTCTCCACATTGCAGAAAAGGATGAAGCTGCACTTATCAGGAATTGGAGAATGAGCACCAATCACCTACCCGATGACAATGGAAGAGATAAAAGCAAAGCAAGAACATATTCAAGCAATGATTGAAATAACATTAGCATTGACTCACTCAGAGTTTAATGATCTGGAAGGTCGTAATGATGCCAAAGCTATGTGTAATAAGCTCATATCTGTGTATGGTGGTGATGAACATGTTCAAAGAGAAAAAGTAGACAGTCTAAGAGGTCAACTTGAATCCATGAGAATGAATTAAGGTGAGAACATAATCCAATACAGTACAAGGTTAAAGGAAACTGTCAATCAAATCAAAGGAGCAGGAGGAACTATTGAAGAAAAGGATGTAACAAGTAAGTTGCTAAGAACACTTCTACCTGCTTATGTCATTCGATTCTCTGCAATTAGTGAATTAAGGTCTGTACCAAACATGCTAGTCTCTTTGGATGCCACTATCGGTAAGCTACATGCATTTGAGTTAAGTAATTTTGATAACAGTGGGTCTTCGGTAAATAAAGTTGAATCTACATTTAGTTCTTTTCATCTTTGTGAATCTGATGATTACAATGATAGAACGTATAAGTATGCTAAAGGAAATCATGTTGGCATATGCACACTTCAATGAGACATTGTAGGTGATTGAAGGTTTTGTCATTGATGGCAACCTTACAATCCTATGACACTAGCAAGACATTCCACCAGCACTAGAAAGATCAGACTCTACACTGACACTCAGATCATCGACACCGACAGTGAAAGGTAGCATACCGGCACAGAGGTCGACAGGATTTTTGTTGTAATATATTTTGTTTATTATTTGTAAAATCATTGTAAGCCGACTTGGAAAGTTGTAAAATGACTCTTATATAAGAGAGATCATTGTAGAACATTTGTAAGAAAACCAGAGGAATGTAATTAGGTAGAATAAGGCAGACCTATTATGTGAATTATAGGTTAAGGGTTTATGTAAGAAGAAGAGCAGAAACTGGTACTAGATCTAGCATTATAGATGCTATTTTGAAGCAGTACAAGACATTGGATTTATATAATCCATTTTGTAAGTTAGTGAGACTTCCTATTTTGTATTTGAGTAGTGAGCTCCAGGCAGTTGGCCTTCCTGCATGTGCAAGCCCCTCTTGTAGCAGTAATATTCTCTTATTGGCCAATAAGTGAATATTGTGGGTCACAAATCCCACCGAGGTTTTTCCCACATCGGGTTTCCTTGTTAAATCCTTGTGTTATGGTGTGTTTTTCATGTGGTTGTTTTTATCTTTGTTTATTGCATTACTTTTTGCTTACTAGTACACAGTATTAATATGTTATGTATGTTTTAAGTTAAGAAATTTAATATATTGGTTAGATACTGATTCACCCCCCCCCCCCCACCCCCTCTCAATATCTGTGGGAATCCTAACAATTGGTATCAGAGCCTAGTCCTCTATTTTTAGAAGCCTAACAACTTGAGGAAGATCTTGACACTGGTACAGATGGAAAATTTGATGAAGCAACTTGAAGGAGCTCTCTTAGACTATGATGCAGAAAAATTGAAAAATATCAAACTTGAAGATGATCTAAAGGTAGCTTAGGATATTATTCAAGCACTTCAAGAAAATCTTACTATTTCAAGAAACAAGAGAAGAGAACTTTGTGAAAAGATGCAAAATGAGAATGATGAAAAAGAAACTCTTAATGATATGATAAACAAGTTGAAACAAGAGAACGTGACAACAAAGAATGAGATGCAGGATATGACTATGAGATTTTGTAAAGAAATTGAAGATAGAAAGAAGAATGAAGAAGATTTGACTAGAAGACTAAGTGATGCTACAAATGAAAACACAAGACTCAGTTATGAAAATGATTTGTTGGAAATAGATCTGATGCACACTCAGAATGACTCCAATGAACTGATGAGACAAAAAGAAGTCTTAGAAAGAGAAATAGATACTGCAAATCAACATAAAGAAAAATTCAAGAAAAGCTCAGAGGAACTTGGTAACTTGCTGAAGAATAAAAAACCTAAAGGTGACACTTGTGGAATTGGCTTTGAAGTTAGTGAAATCTTCGGTACTGCAAACACATAGGATCATAGCAAACTGGTAAGACAACCTACTACTTATAAATTTAATGGAAAATGCTTTAACTGTAACAAGTATGGTCATAGAGCAAATCAATGTAGATATAGAAATTATCAGAATATCAACACCCTCACCGTTCAATGTTCAAAATGCAACAAAGTTGGTCATAACTCTGAGAATTGCATAATGAATGTAAAATGTTATGTTTGTGGAAGATTTGGACACTTATCTAATCAATGCAGAACACAAACCAGCATAGGTTATGGGAAAGCTATTCAGAAGAATAATGTGACTTGCTATGCATGTAACAAAATTTGCCATATTGCTAAATTTTGCAGAAGTAAAGGATCACCGGCAAACAACAAAGGTCCTAGTTTGAAAGGAAAAGAAAAAGTTGAAGAAGTTAAGCAAGAATTTTCAAAATAATGGATCAGGAAATTAGAACTGAATGTGGATAGGAATACTACTCTATCGGCAAAACAGAGCAACACTCCATTGGCAGAACAGAGTAGCACTCCATCGGTAGGAGTCTCTTCATGAAATTGAAGAAATTTCCTTGAGGATTTGGCAATCAATGAGACATATGCTATTATTCCCTCGGTTGATGTTGAGAAGTTGAAATTACTTCTATATCGGTAGACAAAGTTAAGTGACTACTTAACCAGCAAACATTAAATGTGCTAGTTGGCAAATTGACATTATAAATTAACATTTTTTGGCTCCATTTCACTTCATCGAGCATTCAAACATTCGAAGAGCATGAAATCTCTAGAGCTAAGGCATTTCGAGCAAAGAGGCAAGGCACTTTAGCAATCAATCCTTCCTAAGGTAGAAAAAGGTATTTATAATCATGGCATCCTCCTCTGCACCTGAATTCATAGAAAATCCTACTGTAGTCGAGGTAATCAAATGCCCTAGGCCCGTATTGAAGCTAGTTCCTTAGATAGCTAAAAAGGATGACAATGTAGGTACTTTTTCCCAAATTCCCAAAGGAGTTGTTTATGTAGAAGACCCTAGAATCTATGTCCATTACCATATAGAAGAATTAGGAGATGAATAAATCAAGAACATGTACAAATTTGTTATCTGTGATGATTCTGGTAAAGTAAAACCTGAACACGAAATTATTGAAACCTTAGGATTCACAGAAATTCTCAGCATTCCAAATTTCCACAAGGAACTTATTAGGATAGTATTGAGCAGAGTACATGGTGCATTCTTTTGGTTAGATTCAATCCATAAAATTACCAAGGAAGTGGTGAAATTTGTAACAGGGTTACCCTCCACCGGTAGCTGACCAGACAAAACAAAGGTGGTCTCAAATGACCTGGTAATGAACCTAACTGGTGCAATATCCGACAGAAGGTCTCTAAGGGTTAATGATGTGACTGACACAAATGTGAGATTTGTTAGCATGATTTTAGGATACAAAGCAACACATGCAAACAGACTTAACTCAGTTTCTAGTTTATGCATAAAAAGTGCACATGATATGGTAAAAGAAAATGTGAAAATTGATGTATGTGAATGACTAAAGGATGAATTGATTGACAATTTAGGGAAGATCAAGAAGGATAAGAAAGGAACTTTTAGATTTGGTAATTTGCTTGTATGCTTAATGCTACATATAACCAAACAGGTGCCCGATATAGGCAACAAGAATCTTGGATTTGACATACCGGTAGGAAAACAATTATCAAACTTATTTAACAACATGGATGAAAACAAGGAAAAGAATATCAATGAGTATTTTCAAGCACTAAAGGCCAGAATGAACAAAAGAATCAGACTATCACAGGAAATTGTTAACAAATACAAGGATGATATATGTTTTGTGATTAATAAGGATGAGATCTGGATGGAAGCAGTATCCCAAGAACAATTAGGGTTACTAAAATGGGCTATGAGACTGATGACCACATCATTGAAACATATGCAAAAGCTCTTCTGGAAGCACCAAATGAACCTAAGGAAGAAGTATTTGGTAGTGCTGAGACCATAGAAAGCCAAATTCAATCTAAGAAGTGAGTAAAGAAAGTAGAAACAATTGTGAGAAGAGGTTCAAGGCAAGCCAAGGCTATAAAAGAAGATGTACTGAAACAAACCGGTATCACTAAAGATGAGTTACAGGAACAACAACCAGAAACTCACTTATCACCAATAGCAACTTCTTCAGATAGTGACAAGCCATCCAAATTTAAAAGAATTGTAAGGAAAAGACAACCTTCACCGATATCCACACCCTCACCTAGAAGAACAAGACAAAAACAACAGGCAGTGAGGTCTCCGGTAAAGAAGACAACCCTAAAGAAAAAGCTAACACCTAAGAAGAAAAGGACTCAACAAAATATTTCTCCAATTGACAAACTGTTGGATGAAATCACAGAAGAAGGATAGTTGAAAAACATCAACAAACTATATGATACACTATCAGCAGATGAAAGAGCAAGTTGAAAACAGTGTCATTTTACACCTGGATATCTATAAGAAGTTTTTGATGCAAGTTGTAGATGAACTACCAGATGAATTATTCAAGAGACTAGAAGCAAGAAGACAATCTGTTGTAGAACTTGACAAGAAAATCAAAATTGAAAAATTACTTGTTGTCTACCCAGTGAACTCTCCAAAAGAAATAGATGATCTAATTGCAAAGGCCAACCGGTCAGTATTCTCTACTACACATCGACATATTGCACTAATGGCAGGAAGAGTAAATGAGGTAACAGAAGAAACAAAAAATGGAAGGGATATATTCCTTGTTGAGAAAGAAAAGCAGGAAGAATACAGGAACCCCAAGCCTATCAAAGTCTATCAAAAAGACAAAGATAAGGGTAAATGAAAGGTTGGTGGACCTCCTAGTATCAAAATAAAAGATAACTTATCCCCACCACCTCTGATTACTCCACCGGTAACAACAACAAAAGACCAACCAACAGATGAAAGTATGGATGTATCACAAGAGGATACTAATCCTAATCTTGAGGTACTATACACAGTGGATGTTGACACTCAAAAGGTTAACATTGTGATAGACAAGGACACAACTGGTAAGACTGACATGGCTAGTGAGCCACTGGTAGCTGACAACACTGATAACACTGAAGGTAAACTGGCAGATGGGAAGACAGAGACATATACAGAGAAACAAGCAAAGCAACAAGCTCCGGAACAACAACAAGTTCATGTGGAAACAATGCCAACGACAACAGGAGAGAAACAAAAACCCTTGCTTAAGGAAATGGAAACACAGACTAACCTACCAGAGGTCACTACAAGCATGGTTACTTCCTCCATCGACAGAATTCAGAATGTTGGTTCCTCCTCTACAGGCTATAAATCAACCAATGTAACTAAAGTTCTTTTAGATTCTTTGAAGAAAATAACTGATTATAGTTCACAAGCTTATAAAGATATAGATGACACAATCCCAATTTTGAAGATGATAGCTCCTAAATGCAACATAGATAATAAGGATTCCTTGAGTCAACTTGATACTTTGTCTAAGTATATTACTGACAACACAGTGACAGTTGAATAGATAAAGGAATGGGCATTCAAAGATAGGTTGGAAATTGAAAAACAAAAATTCTTTGAGAATCAAATAAAGAAGTGTACTAGGGAATTTGACACACTTCTACCGGAACTATGCAACATATTGAAGGAATGTAAAACTCTGTACAAAGATACTTGCAAGACAAACTTTTTGACAGTGGACATAGATAAGAAAATGAGCAAGGCACAAGAAGAAATTAATAAGCTTGCTAACAATTTTGTTAATTCACCTGATACATTATCAGTTTTTGAGCAAAAGATAACTAGCTTTGAGGTAGAACTACTAAAGCTAGAGAGAGAAAAGGAGAGGATAATAAACAAGGCTAAAAATCTGAGACTAAAACTAAGTCCAAGATTGGACTATCTAGCATCCTTGAGAAAGGAAATATCTGAGGCATCAGTACAAGGACAGAAAACAAAGATAGAGCATATGTAGCACCTCACCGATACAGTTCAAAGAACAAAGGCGACAATAAAAGATAGTAAGAAGTTTATGGAAAGCATAAATTTGGTTTTGGCGGATCTTTTTCAAAATGTAACCACCCAGTTACAAGGTTGAGATAGAAAAACTACAACTCTATTGACACCTTGACAGCCTTTGTCATTGATGCCAAAGGGGGAGTAGTAGTATGAGAAAATAATCTGCAAAAGACTTATCTGCTTAGGGGAAGCTCATATATTTTTGGTACACATTTTTGGATTACAAGTTTTGAATACACTTTTGAAATTTTCTCATGAGTGTTGTCATCAATGCCAAAGGAGGAGATTGTTGGCATCAATGAGACATTGTAGGTGATTGAAGGTTTTGTCATTGATGGAAACCTTACAATCCTATGACACTGGCAAGACATTCCACTTGCACTAGCAAGATCAGACTCTACACCGGTAGTGAAAGGTAGCATACCGGCACAAAGGCCGACAAGATTTTTTTTGTAATATATTTTGTTTATTATTTGTAAAATCATTGTAAGCCGACTTGGAAAGTTGTAAAATGACTCTTATATAAGAGAGATCATTGTAGAACATTTGTAAGAAAAGCAGAGGAATGTAATTAGGTGAAATAAAGCAGACCTATTATGCAAATTGTAGGTTAAGGGTTTATGTAATAAGCAGAGCAGAAACCGGTACTGGATTTGGAATTATAGATGTTATTTTGAAGCAGTACAAGACATTGGATTTATATAATCCATTTTGTAAGTCAGTGAGACTTCCTATTTTGTATTTGAGCAGCGAGCTCTAGGCAGTTGGCCTTCCTCCATGTGCAAGCCCCTCTTGTAGTAGCAATATTCTCTTAATGGCCAGTAAGTGAATATTGTGGGTCACAAATCCCACCGAGGTTTTTCCCACACTGGGTTTCCTTGTTAAATCCTTGTGTTATGGTGTGTTTTTCATGTGGTTGTTTTTATCTCTATTTATTGCATTACTTTCTGCTTACTGGTACACAGTATTAATATGTTCTGCATGTTTTAAGTTAAGAAATTTAATATACCTGTTAGATACTGATTCACCCCCCCTCTCAGTATCTATGGGAATCCTAACAAATCACAGTGGAGCAAGTGAGAGATTTCATAAAAACATGGAAGAAGTACACAAACTATATGAGGAAATCAGAAAGCAGGAAGGGTTTGAAGCATTATTGGCCAGAAGGTTACTGAGAGGCAAAGGTAAGTATAAAGGAAAGTTACCTTTGAAATGCTTTAACTATGATAAATAGGACATATGGCTTCTAACTGCCCTGACAAAGAATCTAGTGAAAAGAGAGAATACCGAGATGATAGACAGAAAGATAATCATTACAGAGGGCACCGAGACTTTAGAAGGAGAGATGGAAAGACATGCCTAGTAGCTGATGAGGAATCCAACGATGATAAATTTGATGAAATTGAGACAAAGGAAGTTGTTTATGTGGCTATCAAAGATGGATCAGATGAAGAAAGGTATGAAGAAAAAGCCTTAATATCTCACATAAATAATAATGATTCTTGGATCTTAGATAGTGGATGCTCACATCAGATGACAGGTAATAAACACAAGTTTGTTAAATTAGAAGATTATGATGGAGGTTATGTAAGATTTGGTAATGATGCACCATGTCCGATGAAAGGTAAAGGATCTATCACACTTATTGACAATGCTAAATGTGATGATGTATATTGGGTTGAAGGTTTGAAATACAATTTGTTGAGTGTAGCACAACTAAACAATACAGGATACCAAATAGAATTTCAGAAGGGAATTGTCAAAGTTCATGACAAATATGAAAAGTTAGCTACTACCGGGACTCAAACAAGAGGTAATACATTTCATCTTGATTCAACTCAAAACAATTGTCTGTATGCAAAAATAGAAGATACCTAGTTATGGCATAAAAGGTTTTCTCATGTAAATTTTGATAATCTGATCAAAATAAGTAAGTGCCGAGTAAGAGGTCTACTGAGCTTGGAAAAACCTGAGACTTCTATGTGCCAAGGATGCCAGAAGGGTAAGATGACAAAATCAAGCTTTACAAGTAAATCCTACACTTCTAAAGGAATTTTAGATCTTGTACACACACATCTTTGTGGTCCTATGAAAGTTCAAAGTTATTATAGTGATAAATACTTCATATTATTTGTGGATGATTACTCAAGGATGATGTCAGTTATATTTTTAAAAGAAAAATTGGAAGCCTTTCAAATGTTCAAATGGTACAAGGCAAGAGTTGAAATGTCTTAGATCTGATAGAGGAGGAGTGTTCACTTATGATGAATTTAACTTATTTTGCAATGATCGTGGTATAAAGAGACAAGTGTTTGCACCGAGAACTCCACAACAAAATGGGATAGTTGAAAGAAGAAACAGATCTATTGTAGATTGTGCATGAACCCTGATGATAGAAAAGAAGGTACCTCAAACATTTTGGAGAGAAGCAATAAGCACTGCAGTCTACACCTTGAACTATGTACAATTGAAGAAACGAACTTTCAAGACACCGTATGAAATATGGTATGACAAGAAACCTAATCTAAGTTATTTTAAAATATTTGGGAGTAGATGTTATGTTCACAAAGATGACAGAAATGGAAAGTTTGATCAGAAAAGCGAAGAAGGAACATTTCTTGGTTATTCTTCTAGAAGTAAAGCATTTAAATGTCTGATCAAATCATCTAACAAAATAGTGTAAAGTGTAAATGTGAAAATTGATGAATTTGCAGAAAGAAATGATGAAGGAAATTCCAAAGAACTAGAAGATTATGAAGAGTTTGTATATGTTCAACCGAGAAGTCCTACCGAGAAAATTGATCAAGAAAATGAAGAAAATACCCAGTTACCGAGTGATGAAGAAGATCATATAGAGCCTATTGAGCCTATATTAGCCAAATATGTCAGAAGAACTCATGCATTAAGTCAGAATATAGGAGATTAGGATGATCCAGTGATGACCAGGAACAAACTGAGACAGAACACGTATCTGATATCTGAATTTGAACCGAGGATAGTAAAAGAGGCATTTAGCAATGAAGATTGGATAAATGCTATGACAAAAGAGATTGAACAAATCAACAAAAATGAAACATGGACACTGGTCCCAAGACCAAAAGAGAAAAATGTAATAGGTACAAAGTGGATTTTCAGAAACAAGCTAAATGAAAAAGGCGAGGTCATTCGGAATAAAGCAAGGCTAGTTTGCAAAAGTTATGCTCAAGAAGAAGGAATATACTATGGTGAGACTTTTGCACCTATGGCAAGACTTGAGGGAGTAAGAACATTGTTGGCATATGCTACTTACAAAAATTTCAAGGTATATCAAATGGATGTTAAATCTGCATTTTTGAATGGTATACTAGAAGAAGAAGTTTATATTAAACAGCCTGAAGGATTTATTGAAGAGAAGAATAAAGATCAGGTATGTAAGTTGAACAAAGCTTTATATAGCCTATAAAAAGCACCTAGAGATTGGTATGAAAGATTGTACTTTTACTTAATCAAGATTGGTTTTATGAGAACAAGTGAAAACAACAACATGTATATGAAGAATGATGAGGACAATGGAATACTGATTTCAGCCATATTTGTTGATGATATTATTTTTTGTGGAAATGATCCTTTATGCAAGAACTTTGGAAATGAAATGTGCAAAGAATTTGAGATGTCATTAATAGGTGAAATAAAGTATTTTATAGGTTTACAAATAATGCAAATGAAAGATGAGATTTTCATTACTCAATCCAAGTATATAAAGGAAATCTTGAAGAAATTTGGAATGGAGGATTCTAAACCTGTAAGTACTCCTATGACTACCAATTGTAAACTATCAAAGAATGATGAATCTGCGTCTGTTGATGAGACACTTTACCAATCTATGATTGGAAAGTTGCAATATGTAGTTCACAGCAGGTCTGATATAGCACATGCAATAGGTATAGTTGCAAGATTTTCTGTAGATCCCAAAGAAACCCATATGACAACAATCAAGAGAATTTTCAGATACCTGAGAGACACTGAAGATTATGGTTTAGTATATAAAAAGAGGAATGATTTTGATTTAAAAGTCTATACTGATGTTGATTGGGCAGGAAACATTGATGATAGAAAAAGCACAAGCAGTGGAGCTTTCTTCTTAGGTGAAAGACTAGTAAGTTGGCTTAGCAAGAAACAAGGATGCATTTCACAGTCAACAGCTGAAGCTGAATATGTTGCTGCAACATTGAATTGCACCAATATAGCATGGATCAAAACAACTGTTGGAAGGTATGAATGAGAAAGTTACCGAGCCAGTAACTATATTCTGTGATAATACTAGTGCTATTAACATTTCAAAGAATCCGGTAATGTACTCTAAGACAAAGCATATATCTATAAAGTATCATTATCTCAGAGAAGAAGTTCAAGAAAAGAAAGTTGTGCTGGATTATATTAGTTTAAAGGAACAAATAGCAGATATCTTCACAAAGCCACTGCCAAGGGACACTTTTGAGTATCTCAGAAGCAAGTTAGGGGTCCTACCCCTATCTTCTACTCACTGACAGAGTTCAGTGAAATCATCAATTCTATGACTCTATAGAATACTATTTATAAGTTGATGCTAATTTACACACTTTAGGAGGTTGCCTAAAGTTGTGCATGAAATAGTGATTGAAGACAAGATGCTCTGACTGAGACTGAGATGATACATTTGTATATATTTTAACTACAAGGAAATTACTTCACAGGGGAAGAAATCATGAATTAGTTTTACTTTTTGACATTGTTGTCAAAGGGGGAGAAGACTAATAGGAGAAGATAGGAGAAGACTAATGACTAGGGGAGAGAATTTCAGGAGAAATCAAGGATAACAAGAGAAGATTAACAGTGATCCGAATCCGAATCACTTGGAATAAATCAAGTTGGTATTGCCATTAAATTTGGTATTGCCATCAATGCCAAAGTGGGAGATTGTTGGTATAAGGATATTGAGAAGGTTGTTGGAGATTATTGATATAACTGATAAAGGATAATTACTGTCTTAATAATATTGTTTTATCATTGATGTCAAGAAATTGATTTTCTAATTTAGTATGATGTTGCCATATCTTAAGAAGTATGTTTTGATGAGTATAAAGATGTCAGTAAGTGACACAGAATAATGTGAAAATGAAGGGGAATAATAAGTTATTCAATGGGCAACTATTACCGAGTTAGACAGTGATGAGATTTTGTTGTTTTGATTGTTTTGATATCCTATATATGTGTACTCATTGACTGAATAAGAATAAGAAAAGATTTCATTCATTAGATGAATATAGGTTTAATATTGTTCTATTTTACCGAGCAATGAAGCTAGTCGGTAAACCCCAAAGTTATTGATATCGGTTAAAGAAGGCTAAATGTCTACCAAGTGAAGTTCAGTATCAACCGAGTAACAACCGAGCAGTAACGGAACGCATTGGATGAATAAAAGCATTATTAAATGAAGGATGCCAATGAGCTGGAGATGTATAGATGATTGGTATGTTGTGCAAGAAGTTTGTTGAGGATCTACGATAAAGAAAATACAAGAGTTAGATCTACAGTGCAGATTAAATGGCCATAACCTAGCACAAGTACCAAGGAAGGAATACAAGTTCCAAGGTGAGATAAAACATTCTTCAGATCGAAGGATTCAATGAACCTAGTCAAGTTTGATGATCTGATGACTAAGATTAATCATGGGAAATATGATCAAGGAGATTAAGCGGTTAGGAATTGTTTATAAATAAGGAATTGTTGATGAACAATGTATGCGGAAAAATAGAAGAACAGTGATGTTGTTGTAGTGATCACCGAACACAAAAGAGTGAAGATCTGATTGAAGAACAGATTGAGAAGCCCAACAAGGAGCAAGATAAGTCTTATGACAAGATTATTTTGAGCACATAGAGTCTGCTTTAGCATTTCAGATGTGAAGTTGCAGATATATTTTATTACTGTTATTTTATTTTATAAGTGACATAAAATCTCTTAACCGAGTGGACCTAACAGTCTTATTTGTAAATCCTCTAGCAAGGTAACATTCTAGTTGAGTGTTTGAAATCCTTTGACAAGGTCACTTCTAACAAAGTGCAAGATTCTAACAGATTTGAGGGAAATCCCTTAACCGGGTCACATCTAGCAATGTGTTTATGTAATCTGTAATAGGATTGACTTTTAATCGACCATACTCTAGAAGGGTATATTTCTTAGTGGGTCCGAAATCCCACAGTGGTTTTTCCCTATTTGGGTTTCCATGTTAAATATGGTGTTAAATGTGTTGTGATGTTTTAAGGTTATCAGTTTATGAGTTTGAATGATTTACAGTCTAGGTTGCATATTAAAGTAAAGGCTACCGAGGTTGAATATGTTGAATGTATTGAATTGTGATTTTATATGATTCACCCCCCCCCCCCCCCCCTACCCTCTCATCTTACTAACAATCACTATAAGAGACCTCTTGACAGGTTATGTAGAATCCTTGGACATGATCTCTAGGATCCCCTTTGCCTTTGTATTTTTTGAATTTAGGCATTTCAAAACCAGGGGGTACAAAGCTACCGAAAGAGAAGGACCATAGGGACATGAAAAAATTTCCTCAAATGTGTATGGTCTCTTACAAGTCGCATCCTTAAGGTTTTTGATAAGATCCTTCATGTCCTAGATTTCTTTCATGAGGTCAGGTTGTTGATTTTGTACATTAGGAATGTAGTGACCTAAATTGGACCCTAGGATTTATGTGGACATGGACAATATCCCACCACCAATGTATTGATAGGATGAAGTGGGAGGTTGTGAAGTTATTAGAGGATGTGACATGGTAATGGTGTTAATAGGAGTTAAGCTAGCATTGATGTAGTTAGCCGAATTATGAAGAGGTGTGGATGACCTAGGACATCAGGAGATGGGGGGATTATAAGTGCTTGGAGGTATAGAAATCAGAGATAGGGAGGTTACGGATGTAGAGGTAATGTGTAGTGGGTGTAGAATGGTATGGAGGATAGGTTGGTTTACAAGGTCGCCTTCTGCAAGAGTGTCAAGGACTGATCGGTCAAAGACAAGGGGTAATTGCACCCCTTGATTGATAATCTGAGCTACAAGCCTATTGGGATCAACTTTGAAGAATTTTTCTATCATTTCTAGATTGTAAGGATCATCCATAAAGGTTTTCAGACGTGTGGAGTGCTCCGGTTGGTCAAAAAAGTGTTCTTCTTGTTGGAGATCATGATCGACAAGGAGAGTGGATTCTGGCATCTCATTGCCTTTGATGACTATTTTCACTTTTTGGGAGAAACTCAAGAACATAAATGGGTAGCCTCAAGATTCAAGGATGTAAATGACATGAATGGATTGGATGGATTTGGACTTGGTGAGAAAAAGTGATGAGAAGGACTTAGCAAATTTGGATTTGGTTTGATTTGGGTTGGATTGAATTTGATTGGATGGTCCCTGGATTAGGATGAGATTGATTGGATAATATCTTAGTCCTTGGATTAAGACATGGATGAGGTGTAGGGCTCCATGATGTGGGCCATAAAGCGAGGTAACAAACAAGCTAGGCTAAACTCAAACTTTGGATTAAGATTGGATCTAGCCTTCTTCTACTTAGGATAGACTTTGTTCATAAGAAAAATAAGGTATGGGATTAGGGTTTTGATCAATCCAAATGATTAGGATCAATTAAAAAATATACTTGAGATAGATTCTTTCTCAAGTACAAGTCTAATCGAGGATTTGATGAATTGATATGGTCTATGTCAAATTTTGCAAAGTGTTGACCTTTGATTCGGAGGTTGATTGATTGATTAATTAAAATAAGATTAAGGTTGTTGATGAGATTGATGTGCTAACTTCTCAAAGATAAAAATGGAAATGATTATGGAAGAATATGGATGGAAGAAAAGGAAACGAAATAAAAGGCTACCTTAGATGGGAAATGACTCAATATGTGATTTTTGGTAGAGGCAAGTTCGACAATGTGATACAACCACCTCTATTAAGGAATTGAGATAATCTTGATCTTTGATGGAAAGCACGAAATCTCAAAGGTTCTTCATCAAACTCATTTCTATAACCGTGTAGATAATTGTGAAAATGGTGTAGGAAGGTACAATATTTCAACTAGAGTTTGTGGTTGATGTACAAGAATTTATAATGTTGAGGATTTGTTTATAACTTGGCTTCTTCTTATTGACTTGGCGTTAAATAAATTTCTTGGGATGTGAGAGTAACTTGGGTTTATGGCACATGAGTGGAAAGTGGATTTGGATTGTTTTTGTCTTGGCAAGAAATGTTAAACAATGAAAATACGTTGGCAAAGGTAACGCTTGAAACAAGCGTGAAAGAGGGGGGCCTAGATTAGCCCAATGTGACAAAATTTACTAGTATAAACAATGAAAAACATGAAAAAGACATACAACCTAGGCCGGAAAGTGGATTATACTTGTTCGATCTCCACTTGGATTTCTCCAAATACCTAGACAAAGCGGATAGATAGAGATCTAGTAGCACTGGATCCCCTCCACGACACTCATTTCTCAAGCATACCTGAATCTCTTACCCCAAAGATCTAGAGATATTATGAACCAGGGGACATCTATCTCTACTTTTAATGGTATGAATTGGGTGGCTTCAGAGGTTCAACCTCCTGTGCCAACAAGAAACTAGGATTTTGGGCAACTACAACAAGGTTTTTAGTAGGTTTTCAAGGGATCCCAGTCTAATGATGGATTCTCAAAGCAAGCCACTTAAGGATTTAATTGAGTTTATCAATGCAGAAAAGGCCTCCACATATGACAAATTCACTCAACACTCCAACTACCTGACCAACATATTTATATAGCAACTCAAAAAATACCACTCGAGATCCTATCAGGAGAGACGATATTTCGATGTATCTCAATTTTGAAACACTCGCTTGGGGTGATTCTCTACTCAAAAGAAAAAGTGGGTGTTATTAATCACCTTTATCTTACACCCAAGGTCCACGAAGGTGAGGGGAGAGGATACTTGGTGTAACAGTGGGTCCACCCTACACTAGTGCAAGTGCACAAGACATAAAAAATACACTTTCATTTTAACTCCAAAATATGTGTTTTCTAATCTAATGAATGAAAGAAATCTATTTTAGTCAGAAAGTAAAATTTCTTCGACAATCATCTTGCAAAAAAAAAGGATTTGTAGTCTTAATTCTATGTCTTAGACACACGAAGGACTATAAAAAAAAGTAAAGTAGCCAAACAAAAACTAAATGAAAGCACTTATAGTACATATGTCGAAGTGCTAGCACAAACGCTGATGTATACACAGACACCGATTTAAGACCTACATATGAAAGGGTGAGCCTGCAAATTCAAATTTAGAAATTTAAAAAGAAGCAAGACTTATATCTAAAATAAGATGCTGAAATAGTCCCATTGAGATGCCAATCCAACTTTCACAAATAAACAATTATCTCTAAAAATTTAAAATTCAAACACAGGTAGAGGGTAGGAAAATAAAAGGCAAAGACATTGATCTGCGACACAAACGTTGACATCTGTGTAGGCACTGAAGCGCGGCCTACTAAAAAGTTTTAGCTTAAAAACACTAAAAATCCATGAATTGTGATAAAAAAAATTAATACTAATTACTAAGAATGAAAATTTAAACAGAATTGAATACTATATTTTTTTAAGATTAATATATGGATTTTTTAATTTATTTTGAATATTTAACACAAAAAGAAAAGAAAGCAAAGATAAACTAAAGAAAATGCAGACGTCAATTTGTCCCTACGGAGACATCAAAGTAGAGGTGGAAACGTCGAAGATGCTGATCTACAGATTCCTACATAAATGTTAGGTGAGAAACTAGAATTTAAATGCAAACACTGATTCACCCCTGTGGAGACACCAAAGCAGAGGCCGAGATGCCAAGTCACAGTAAAAAACACAAAAATTGTGAAATAAAAAGGACTTAGGGTCCCATTAGGCGTGCCAAAATGAGGATGAGAAAATGGTGAAAGAGATAGATGCCTAAACAAAACCTAAAATACCAACAAAAGTAATCAAAATAGCAAACAACCTTTATACCTTCCTCCTCCTCCTCCAATTGAGCTTGATGAAGTGGAATGCGCCCTTGTTGTCCACTTGATTTGCTCCTATGAAGATGGATTGTAGATTTCTCTCTACTACACAACAGATGGGATATGATTCAAAGGCTAAGTGTGGATTGGATGCATTGTATAAGGCAGCAATTGGGAATTATGATGGTATGCTTAAAGGATTTGGAACTCAAATTAGTTGCATAATATTACTCAAAAGGTGGATGATTTGTGAGGAGAGGGGACTCCAATTTAGAGATTGAAGGAGGCCAAAATGGAGGGCCAAAATTGATTTAAAATGGACTAGGATTGAAAGAAGGTGGGAGAGGATTGAGAGGACAAGGTGTTAGACAGTTCAAATAACTGGAAGACAACTGAGAGGGGGGGTGAATCAGTTGCCATAGATTATCGGAACCATAAGCAATTAAAACTTTAATACCGAAACCCAAAACATTAATACCAAAATAGCAGTTAAACCAATTAAGCATAAACAATAATCACAGAATAAATACCATCCACATGACACCAAGATTTATACGTGGAAAACGTGGTAAAGGGAAAAACCACAGTGGGAAGCCTACCCACAATCAAATAATACTTCTGCAGTAAGTATGTAAATTACAATTGATGGGCCTACACTTGTAGGAAGACCAACAGCCTAGAGCGCACTGCTCATCACAAAAGGAGTCTCACTAACTACATAGAAATCCATACTAGAATCCAGAGAAATGTTGAACTACAAAAGATAGCATCTCCTATGCCTGAGTACAATTTTGGTTAAGCTCAATACCGGAGGACTAAATCCTCTTACATAAACCCAATTCGATCTCCAATGATTGACCAAATCCTCTGCCTGAATGATATTACATTATTCACACATTACATATCCATATCCCATTCCTATATCTCTACCATATGATCTACAATGAGATCTTACATCTATATATACAAACCCTCAACCATAAACAATTAGGTTGGCCGCTAGATAATAAACCAATTACATAATTACAAAACATGTCGACCTTAGACCAAACAAATAATATCCAACACATAAGACATCCTGAAAACACAACGAGAGGTCCAATCCACAGGTTACATTAAGTCAGTCCATAACCTAGATCAACCGGGACATAGTATAGGTCCACACGCTATAGTAATGATCTCCATTTGCCAAGTCTCAAACATGATCACCAACAACATCCTGAAACTCCACCAGAAACTGCACCAACACCACTTATGGAATTCATCAAAGATCTTCATCAAAAGCTCTGTTGGTGAAACCCTCGTCGGAACCAAAAGCCAAGCTTCTAAGAAAACAGGATAGCATCTGATCACCAGACCAAAACCAATTGATTGAATATGAACATGAGTATCATGAATAAGCCAATTTCATAACCAAACTATATCGGAGCCTACTAGATCATGTCAGATCCAAACCAACCAAAAACCACTCAACCTACCGGGACTAGAAGGGTGTTGGTAAAGCATCCAAACAACTAGTGTTGGCATCAATGACAAAACATCAATGCAACACATAATCAATTCAACCAAATGGCCAACACAAGGTGTGGGATCCAAGAGATATGCCATAAAGGCATTTCTTGTCTCCACACCCTATAAGTACATGGGGAAGAGTTCCCCAAGTACATTGAGAAGAGAAAAAGAATATAAAGTTCTTTGGAGGAAGGGAGGAGGAATTGAAAAATTCCAAAATAGAAGATTGTGTGGGAAGACTATTTAAATGAAAAAAATGAATTAAAAATTATTTGGGAAGAGGATGGGAATGTGCAAAGATTTTACATTCCTTGGAAGAGACAAAGCTGGTAGAATTTAAGCTTTGGAAGATGAGATGGGAAAGCCATTTATGGCAAAGAGTTTACTCATCCCTAACCAAGGTGATGAGGAAGAGATATTAGGTGGGTTAATGAGGGATTAGAGTGCAAGTGGTAAAGTTAGAAGGATGTGACATGAGGAGAGATAATGGGTGTAGGAATATAAAATTGGAAGAAATGATAAGTATGATTAGAGGCTGATTAATTAGGCTAGATGATAGGATTAGAAAAGGTGATTTGTAGGAATCATCTGATTAACTTAGTTAATTGAAATTAATTAACTAATAGAGGTTTAGAAAAAATAATGATTGTGACGACTTTAGAAGAATAGGGAAATAATTAATTTTCATAAATTAATTATTGGACCATAGTGATAAAATTAATTAAATTTGATTAATTAATTTTAAGAAGAATATGACTAACATAATTAAATTTGATTAATTAATTTTCAGAAGAATATGACACACAATTAAATTAATTAACTATGTACGAAGGCTTAAATTAATTAAATATTAATTTAATTAATTTTAGACATTTACAGGAAAATTAAGAGATGAATGACAAGTTTCATGGAGGGAAAAAGTCAATGAATTAATTAAATAAATAGAGATCTATTTAATTAATAGAAGAATTGGGACCAGCTAAATAAATAAAATATTTATTTAATTTAGGGAAAGGGTATTTAAATAAATAAAAATATTTATTTAAATAGGGAAATGCTAGAAGAGGATAAGTAAATTAATTAAATATATAAAAATCTATTTAATTACTAGAAGGCTTAGCATAAAATAATTAAATAAATAAAATATTTTAATTAAGCTAGGACAACTTTAGGTGTCTACACTAGCAACCTTTTAAAAAGCAGTAATCTATTTTTTCTGAGATATATCTCACAATTGCATGGAAGTCTATATGGATTACTTCACTCGTTATGGGAACACCTTCCAAGAAGCATTGGATAATTTGGAAAAGGTTTTACAAATATTTAAGGATCACAACTTCTCACTAAATAGTGAAAAATGCTTCATGATAATGCAGGAGGGAATAGTTCTTGGACACTCTATTTTTAGTAAAGGAAATCAAGTGGATCCTATTAAAATTGAGGCAATCATGAATCTCCCCACTCTTGTCAAGAAAAAAGATGTTAGAAGCTTCTTGGGCCATGCTGGTTACTATAGAAGGTTTATCAAAAAATTTAGCAAGATAATTGGCCCATTGTATGGCTTGTTAACTAAGGACGCAAAATTTCAATGGACACCTGAATGTGATAGGGCATTCCAAAAATTTCAAGAATTCTCTCACTCAAGCTCCTATTCTCAAGAACCTCAATGGGCCATCCCATTCCATATTCACACAGATGCTTCAAGTCATGCCATAGGAGCAATTTTGGGACAGAAAGAAGAAGCCATAGAAAATGCAATCTATTACATCAGTAAAAACCTACAAGGGGTCTAGAGTTAAACTACATTGTCATAGAAAAAGAAATGCTTGATGTCATTTATGCCTTGAACAAGTTTAGACACTATATCATAGGATATCAGGTATTTGTTCATACTAATCATGCTAAAATTAAATATCTAATGAACCAACCTCTTGTGATAGGAAGGCTTGCAAGATGGTTGCTTCTTATGTAGGAATTTGATATTACCATCATTGAGAAACTAGGAAGGGCAAATATTGTAGCATATTTTTTTGTCTAGATTGAAAAATAATATTCAAGAACCTACAATTGATGATTCATTTTTGGATGAACATCTTTTTCTATCAATATCAAGACACATGGTATGCAAATATTGCAAATTACCTAGTACCAAGTAAAGTCCCTTCACATTTCTCCCCAACAGAGAAAGGCAACTAATAGAAAGGATTTTTCCATTCACTTGGATCTTGAAATTTCTTATTTTATACAGGTCTAGATTGATAGTTATGATACTAAATGTAAGTATAGATCCAATAGCCAACAAGATGAGGGAGGGGGGTGAATCATACAAACTTAATCTTCCATAAAAACATCAAATTCAACCTCGGTAACATATACTTTAGTAATATAACCAAAACTGTTAATCATGCAAACTCAAAAGCATATAAACATCATAAACCTCATAACACCAGATTTAACATGGAAACCCAAATAGGGAAAAACCACTGTGGGATTTTGGACCCACTAAGAAATGTACTCTTCTAGAGTATGCTCGGTTAAAAGCAAATCCTGTTAAAGATTAAAAACACATTGCTAGATGTGACCCGGTTAAGGGATTTCCCTCAGATCTGTTAGGATCTTCACCTTGTTAGAAGTGACCTTGTTAAAGGATTTCAAACACTCAATCAAAATGTCACCTTGTTAGAGGGTTTTACAAATAAGACTGTTAAGTCCACTCGGTTAAGAGATTTTTTGTTACTTCACAAAATAACAGTAATAAAACATATCTGCAACTTCACATCTAAAAATGCTCAAGTAGATTCTTATTTTCTTTATACAATCTAGTCATAGGACTTATCTTGTCCCTCTACTGGGCTCTATACTCTATTATTCAAAACAAGTCTTCAAGCTTCAGTGCTCGGTAATCACTATGTAGCATCCCTGTGCATACACTTGCCCGCATACATTGTTTATCAACAGTTCCCTATTTATAAACAATTAGTTAACTGCTTAATCTCCTTGATCACATTTCCCATGATCAATCATAGCCATCAGATCTTCAAACTTGACCAGGTTCAATGCATCTTTCGGTCTAAAAACATTTTACCCTGCCTTGGAACTTGCATACATTTCTTGGAACTTGTGCTAGGGTATTGCGGTTCAATCTGAACTGTAGATCTTCCTGTCGATCTTCCATTGCCATAGATTCTTAACAAACTTTATCTACGACATACCAATCATTTAAGCAACTCCAGCTCATCAGCTTCCTTCATTAAATAACACATGTAAATATTTAATGCATTCTGTTACAACTCGGTTACAACTTAGTTATAACTTGGTAAATACTAAACTTCACTCGGTAGACATTCTGCCTTCATTAACCGATAGCGATAACCTTAGGGTTTACCCACTAGGTTCCTTAGGGTTTACCGACTAGGTTCTTTGCTTGGTAATGTAGTATAGTATCAACCTTACAATTTATAACATATGTATGATGTCGAAACAATCTAAACATCATGATCTCATCATTGTTTGACTCGGTAATAGTTGCCCATTGAATACCTTATTCATCCCCTTATCCATCATAAACTTTTTGTGTCTTTTACCAACACCTTTATACTCTTCAAATCATATTTCTCAAGATATGGCAACATCATACTAAATTAGAAAATCAATTTCTTGACATCAATGACAAAATAATAATATTAAGATAGTAGACATCCTTAATTAGTTGTATCCATAATCATCAACAACCTTCTCAATATCCTTTATTGAAATGTCAACAATCCTTCATTGTCTGTTATAATGCTAAATTGCCAACAATCTCCCCCTTTGGCACTGATGGCAAAACCAATTGAGTTGACCTTAAAAGATTCAGATTGCTGTGATTCTGAAATGCTGAAATGCTCTCTTGCTATCAACAGATTTTCTCCCCCATACATTAGACTTCTCAGTTTTCTGTCCAATCTCAGTCTTCTCCCCTTTCTCAGTTTTCTCCCCCTTTGACAGCAATGCCAAAAAGTAAAGAACTAAAACATAATTTCTTTCTGTATGAAGTGAATTCCTATTGTAATGTGTCAATTCAGTCTCGGCCAGAGCGTTTTGTCTGCGATTCCTATTCCCTATATTTTTTCCTGCATTATTTCCTATAATATTTCCTATACACCTTTAGAAAACATCCTAAAGTGTGTAAATCAGCATCAACTCCTAAAAGATATTCGATAGAGTCATCGGATTGATGCTTTCACCGAACTCGGTTAGTGAGTAGAAGATAGGGGTAGGACCCCTAACTTACTTCTGAGATATTCAAAAGTGTCCCTTGGTAGTGGTTTGGTGAAGATATCTGCTATTTGTTCCTTTGTGCTAACATATTCCAACACCACTTTCTTCTCTTGAGCTTCTTCTCTAAGATAATGATATTTGATAGAGATGTGCTTTGTCTTAGAGTGCATAACAAGATTCGTAACTTTCTCATTTATACCTTCCAACAATTGTTTGATCCATGCAATGTTAGTACAATTCAATGCTGCAGCAATGTATTCAGCTTCTGTTGTTGACTGTGAAACACATCCTTGTTTCTTGCTAAGCCAACTCACTAGTGATTCTCCTAAAAAGAAAGCTCCTCCACTTGTGCTTTTTCTGTCATCAATGTTGCTTGCCCAATCAACATCAGTATAAAATTTTAAATCAAAATAATTTCCTTTCTGATATACTAAGCCATAATCTTCAGTGCCTTTCAAGTATCTAAAAATTCTTTTGATTGTTGTCATGTGTGTTTCCTTAGGATCTGCAAAGAATCTTGCAACTATACCTATTGCATATGCTATGTCTAGTCTGTTGTGAACAACATATTGTAGCTTTCTAATCATGGATCAGTAAAGTGTCTCATTAACAGATGCAGATTCATCATTCTTTGATAATTTACAGTTGGTAGTCATAGGAGTACTTACTGGTTTTGAATCCTCCATTCCAAATTTCTTCAAGATTTCCTTTATGTACTTGGATTGAGTAATGAAAGTCTCATTTTTCATTTGCAGTATCTGTAAACCTATAAAATACTTTATCTCACCGATTAATGACATCTCAAATTCTTTGCTCGTTTCATTTCCAAAGTTCTTGCATAAAGAGTCATTTCCATAAAATATAATATCATCAACAAATATGGCTGAGATCAGTATTCCATTTTCATCATTCTTCATGTACATATTGCTATTCTCACTTGTCCTTATAAAACCAATCTTAATCAAATAAGAGTGCAATCTTTCATACCATGCTCTAGGTGTTTGTTTCAAACCATATAAATCTTTTTTCAATTTACATACCTGATCTTTATTCTTGTCTTCAATAAATCCTTCAGGTTGTTCAATAAAAACTTCTTCTTCTAATATTCCATTGAGAAATGCAGATTTGACATCCATTTGATATACCTTGAAGTTTTTGAAAGCAGCATATGCCAACACTGTTCTTACTCCTTCAAGTCTAGCAACAGGTGCAAAAGTTTCACCATAATCAATTCCTTCTTCTTGAGCATAACCTTTGCAAACTAGTCTTGCTTTGTTTTGAATGACCTCTCCTTTTTCATTTAGCTTGTTTCTAAAATTCACTTTGTACCAATTACATTTTTGTCCTTCGGTCTTGGGATTAGTGTCCATGTGTCATTCTTCTTCATTTGATCAATCTCTTCTGTCATAGCATTTATCTAATCTTCACTGTTAAATGCCTCTTTCACTATTCTCGGTTCAAATTCAGATATCAGACATGTGTTATGTCTCAGTTTGTTCCTTGTCATCACTAGATCATCCTTATCTCCTATAATCTGACTTGGTGCATGATGTCTTCTGACATACTTGGCTAATATAGGCTCGGTAGGCTCTCTATGATCTTCTTCATCACTCGGTTCTGGATAATCTCTTCATTTTCTTCAACAATTTTCTCAGTAAGACTTGTAGGTTGAACATAGACAAATTCATCATAGTCTTTTGGTTCCTTGGAATTTCATTCATCATTTCTCTCTGCAAATTCATCAATTTTCAAATTTGCACTTTCTACTATTTTGTTAGATGATTTGATCAAACATTTAAATGCTTTGCTTCTAGAAGAATAACCTAGAAATGTTCCTTCTTCACTTTTCTGATCAAACTTGCCATTTCTATCATCTTTGTGAACATAGCATCTACTTCCAAAGATTTTAAAATAACTTACATTGGGTTTCTTATCATACCAGATTTCATATGGTGTCTTCAAAGTACCTTTCTTCAATTGTACTCGGTTCAGGGTGTAAACTGCTGTGCTTATTGCTTCTCTCCAAAATGTTTGTGGCACTTTCTTTTGAATCATCAGTGTTCTAGCACAATCCACAGTAGATCTGTTTCTTCTCTCAGGTATTCCATTCTGCTGTGGAGTTCTCGATGCAGAGACTTGTCTTTTAATACCTTGATCATTGCAGAATAAGTTGAATTCATCAGATGTGAACTCTCCTCCTCTATCTGATCTAAGACATTTCAGTTGTCTTCTTGTTTCATTTTCAACTCTCGCCTTGTACCATTTAAACATTTGAAAAGCTTCTGATTTTTCTTTTAAAAACAATACTGACATCATTCTTGAATAGTCATCCACAAATAATATGAAATATTTATCACCATAATAACTTTGAACTTTCATAGGACCACAAAGATTAGTGTGCACAAGATCTAAAATTCCCTTAGAAGTGTAGGACTTACTTGTAAAGCTTGATCTTGTCATATTACCCATCTAGCATCCTTGGCACATAGCATTCTCAGGTTTTCCAAGACTTGATAGACCTCTTACTCGATGCTTCTTACTTATTTTGATCAGATTATCAAAATTTACATGACAAAACCTTTTATGCCATAACTAGGTATCATCTATCTTTGCATAAAGACGTTTATTCCGAGTTGAGTCAAGATGAAATGTATTACCTTTTGTTTGTGTCCCGGTAGCAACTAACTTTCTGTTCTTGTCATGAACTTTGACAATTCCTTTCTGAAATTCTATTCGGTAACCTGTGTTGTTTAGCTGTTCTACACTCAACAAATTGTATTTCAAACCTTCAACCCAATAAACATTATTACATTTAGCATTGTCAAGAAGTGTTATGGATCCTTTACCTCTTACCAGACATGGTGCATCATTACCAAATCTAACATAGCCTCCATCATAATCTTCTAACATAACAAACTTGTGTTTATCTCCTGTCATATGATTTGAGTGTCCACTATCTATGATCCAAGAATCATTAGTGTTTATGTGAGATATTAGGGCTTTTTCTTCATACATTTCTTCATCTGATCCATCTTTGATAGCCACATAAACTACTTCCTCTGTATCTATGTCATCTGATTTATCATCGTTGGATTCCTCATCGGCTATTAAGCATGTCTTTCTATCGCTTCTTCTGAAGTCTTGGTGTCCTTTGTAATGATTATCTTTTTGTCTGTCATCTCGGTAATCTCTCTTTTCAGTAGAATCTTTGTCAGGATAGTTAGAAGCTATATGTCCTATTTTATCACAATTGAAACATTTCAAACGTAGTTTTCCTTTATACTTACGTTTGCCTTTCAGTAACCTTCTGGCTAATAGTGCTTCAAACTCTTCCTACTTTCTTATTTCCTCATATAGTTTGTGTACTTCTTCCATGTTCTTACAAAATCTTTCACTTGTTCCACTGTGATCTCCTTTAGAGTGCTTATACTTTCTTTCATTGGAATCATTAGATTCATCAAGATAAAAAGAACTAAATGTAGATTCAACTTTATTTACTGAAGATCTGTTGTTATCAAAGTTACTTAACTCAAATGCATGTAGCTTACCAATGATAGCATCTAAAGAAACTGGCATATTAGGTACAGACCTTAATTCATTGATAGCAAAGACTTGTATTGCATAAGCTGGTAGAAGGGTTCTTAACAACTTACTTGTTATATCCTTTTCTACAATAATATCACCTGCTCCTTTGATTTGATTGACAATCTATTTTAGTCTTGTATTGTACTGAGTTATGTTCTCACCTTCATTCATCCTCATGGATTCAAGTTGTCCTCTTAGACTATCTACTTTTTCTCTTTGAACATGTTCATCTCCTCCATACACAGATATGAGCTTATCCCACATTGCCTTTGCATCATTGCAGCCTTCTAGGTCATTAAACTCTGAGTCGGTCAATGCAGATGTTATTTCAATCATTGCTTGGATATGTTCTTGCTTTACCTTTATCTCTTCCATTGTAAATGGATAGGTGCTCGGTGTAACAAAATCATTCTCTAGATAGTATACAGCATATTCTCCAACTCCTGATAGATGCAACTTCATTCTTTTCTGCCATGTAGAGAAACTTGACTTGTTCAGCTTCGGTGCATCCCTCTTATACATCTTTGGATCTTTAACTCAAGTACCTTTAAACTTTTCTTCTGGAGTCCAAGGCTCTGATACCAATTGATAGTTATGATACTAAATTTAAGTATAGATCCAATAGCCAACAAGATGAGAGGGGGGGGTGAATCATACAAACTTAATCTTCCATAAAAACATCAGATTCAACCTCGATAACATATACTTTAGTAATATAACCAAAACTGTTAATCATGCAAACTCAAAAGCATATAAACATCATAAACCTCATAACACCAGATTTAACGTGGAAACCCAAATAGGGAAAAACCACTGTGGGATTTCGGACCCACTAAGAAATATACTCTTCTAGAGTATGCTCGGTTACAAGTAAATCCTGTTAAAGATTACAAACACATTGCTAGATGTGACCCAGTTAAGGGATTTCCCTCAGATCTGTTAGGATCTTCACCTTGTTAGAAGTGACCTTGTTAAAGGATTTCAAACACTCAATCAGAATGTCACCTTGTTAGAGGGTTTTACAAATAAGACTGTTAAGTCCACTCAGTTAAGAGATTTTTTGTTACTTCACAAAATAACAGTAATAAAACATATCTGCAACTTCACATCTAAAAATGCTAAAGCAAATTCTTATTTGCTCTATACAATCTAGTCATAGGACTTATCTTGTCCCTCTGCTGGGCTCTATACTCTATTATTCAAAACAGGTCTTCAAGCTTCAGTGCTTGGTAATCACTATGTAGCATCCCTGTGCATACACTTGCCCGCATACATTGTTTATCAACAGTTCCCTATTTAAAAAACAATTAGCTAACCGCTTAATCTCCTTGATCACATTTCCCATGATTAATCATAGCCATCAGATCTTCAAACTTGACTAGGTTCAATGCATCTTTCGATCTGAAAATGTTTTACCCTACCTTGGAACTTGCATACATTTCTTGGAACTTGTGCTAGGGTATTGCGGTTCAATCTGAACTGTAGATCTTCCTGCCGATCTTCCATTGCCATAGATTCTTAACAAACTTTATTTACGGCATACCAATCATTTATGCAACTCCAGCTCATCAGCTTCCTTCATTAAATAACGCATGTAAACATTTAATGCATTTTGTTACAGCTCGGTTACAACTCAGTTATAACTCGGTAAATACTAAACTTCACTCAGTAGACATTCCACCTTCATTAACCAATAGCGATAACCTTAGGGTTTACCGACTAGGTTCCTTAGGGTTTACCGACTAGGTTCCTTAGGGTTTACCGACTAGGTTCCTTAATTGGTAATATAGTATAGTATCAACCGTACAATTTATAACATATGTATGATGTCAAAACAATCTAAACATCATGATCTCATCATTGTCTGACTCAGTAATAGCTGCCCATTGAATACCTTATTCATCCCCTTATCCATCATAAACTTTCTGTGTCTTTTACCAACACCTTTATACTCTTCAAATCATATTTCTCAAGATATGGCAACATCATACTGAATTAGAAAATCAATTTCCTGACATCAATGACAAAATAATAATATTAAGACAGTAAACATCCTTAATTAGTTGTATCCATAATCATCAACAACCTTCTCAATATCCTTTATTGAAATGTCAGCAATCCTTCATTGTCTGTTATAATGCTAAATTGCCAACATAGATAATGTGACGAGGATATGCATTAGAGAAGAAGAAACATTTGACATTATCCATTCTTGTCATGATGAACCTTGTGGGGGCCATTTTGCTTCCAAAAGAACAACAATCAAGAATTTGAACATAAGGTATTATTGGCCTAGTCTTCACAAAGATGCAATAAAGTATACCAAAAAATGTGACATGTGCCAATATATGAGAAGACCAACAAGATCTGATGAAGTGCCCTGACATCCCCAAGTGGTTGTCAATCCTTTTGACAAGTGGGGTATGGATTTTATTAGACTAATTGATCTACCCTCCAATGGTAAGTCCTATATCTTGGTTTGTACTAATTATCTTACCAATGGGTTGAATTCAAAGTTATGAAGCATGCAAGAGATAAAAAAAGTATTTGAGTTTCTCTATGAAGAAATCTTTACTCAGTATGGAGTTCCTAGAGAGATGATCATTAACCAAGGTTCTCAATTCACATCCAACCTAGTCACTACATTGGTCAATGAGTATAATATCAAACACAAGAATTCTACTCCATATAATCTACAGGCCAATGTTCAGGCAGAAGTGACTAACAGAGAAAATGAAGCCATCTTAACTAAAATTGTGGCACTTCATAGGAAATATTGGGCAAAACAGTTACCTGAAGCAATGTGAGCTTATAGAACAACATGGAAAACAACAACAAGATTCACTCTATTTGAATTAGTATATGGTAATATAGTTGTAATTCCTATTGAGTTTGAACACAAAACTCTTAGAACATCCCTAGACCTCAGCTTGAATCTCTCACAAGCCCAAGCGGACAAGGTAATGCACCTCAATGAATTAGATGAAATGAGAAAATCATCTCTCAACTATACAAAATTAATACAATAACATAGAGATAGATGTCATGATAGGTATATCAAAGAAAAAGCATTCAAACTAGGTGACTGGGATCTTTTATATCATTTTAGGTATAAGGACAACTTGGGAAAGCTTCAAACTTGATGGTTGGGTCCCTATCAAATTGTAGAAGTATTTTCAAATGGTGTTGTTAAACTCACAATTCTGGATGATGTAAGATTTAAATTACTAGTAAATGGGCATAGTTTACATCTCTATCATAAACCAGTCAACAAAGAAGAGTTCATGCAACAATTTCAGGACAATAATGATCATACTCTTCATGCAGCCATTGATGGTGGACGTTTGGGTTCACCACGTGTTTAATAAGGATTACTTTAATCCTGTCATAATAAAGCATCCATGCTTACGTGGTGACCCTCTAATCCATTTTCCATTCCACATCAACTCCATCTCAATTTACTTTCATTTTCTATCACTATCACTTCATAGCATTAATTCTGGCATCTCAATATTTTTGTTCTACTTAGTTGCAAGGTACATAAAAGATATTTTTTGTTCATTATTGCTTAGAATGCATCTTTTATCATTTTCTCAACACCTTAAATGCATTCATTTAATCATTCAAATTGGAAACCCTCCTCAATGATTATACATGTGTGGATGAATTTTGAAATGGAGAGATGAAGACTACAATGGTCATTTTTCTAAGGGCGAGGTAGAGGGTTGCAGAAAGGGAGATCCTTATGATGGAGGCCTCCACATAAGGTTTGGGAGGATCAATTTCCTCACTTTAGCTTTACAAGGAAGAGTTTGAAGTGTCTAAAAAACTTCAGCCACTGACCTTTGTAGGAGTGGAGATGGGGAAAACTGGAGGGAAAGGAAATCAAGGGAACAAACAAAGGTTGGATTATGAAGAAGGTTTGCCAACCCAAAGAGGATAGATTTGCAGCGACCATAAAATTGTAGGACATACATACGGTGGTTGGGAAACGTATCTCCTTACATATTAAGGATGCATAATGGAAGTACACGGTTAGATGTTTCAAAGAAAGAGCCTTCTTTGTCAAATGGGTTGGGAAATGGTTGGCTTTGTCCAAAAAAATCAAAGGGTGTGAGGAGACATGGGGCCAGGGCATTGTTGTAAAATCATTGCCAAATGGGTTCTACCTATAGATATATAAAAATGACCATATTCCTAAATGAATATTTTATGTTCATTTCTCTATTTAATTAAATTACCCGTATTCCTCTATTTAATTAAGTAAATTACTCAATTAAATTCACTATACCCATTTAATAGAATAAATTCATTTTATTCAATTAAAGCCCCTATCCACTTTTTAATTAAATTCAAATTTAATTAAAATAGTTATCCTAAATTAAATAAATCTAATTTATTTAATTACAACCAAATAGAAATAAAAAAATTTATTTTAAATTAATTCTATTTTCCCTCACCCACTTGCAAAATCCTACACCTCCCACTTGCATCCTAACCCTCTTTCTAACCTCTTCTAAGATTCTTCTAATCCTGATTAATTAACCCAAACCCATCCATTATCCATTTTCCCTAAATTTGAGGAGGTCACTTCTCAAATTTGGAGTAAAGTCTTCAAAAGGCATTAAAGCCTTAATCCATTCAACAAGCTAACTTGTTGAATACCCCCAAATTTGGAAGGACTCTTACAAATTTGTCCCCAAACTCTTCATAACCATTAATGGTTAACTCAACCCTCTTACATGGTTAAAGAATTTCCATAAACTCAACCTCCATATAACCCAGGGGTCTCATCAAGCATTTATTGCTTTGACCATGGTTATCCTTAAACCTTTGCACAAGAGTTTATCCTTTGGGTAAACTCTTTATCCAATGGATAACCCTAACTTAACCTTAACCCTTAACCCCTAGGGTAACCATAAGGTCTTCTCGAGCATTTAATGCTTCTTACATCTCCTCTCAACCAACCTTATGTTGACAATTGTCACCATTTCATTGGTGCTAATTGCAAACATGGATTCCCAACTTTCAAACTCAACCCTTGATTGCCTCTTTCAATCCTAACCATCCATTGCCCTATTTTTTCTATAAATAGAGCTCTCATTCCTCCATTTTCAGAATCCAAGTCTTTAGCATCACACTTATACTAAAATCCATTCAAAGCTTTCATATTTCATTTGTGCTAATCATTTAGCCTCTCTTTTAAATAGGAATTAATCTAAATATGCAAATTTAGAGTATGTTCCTTATCATTTAGCTTATTCATAGACTAATATAGTATGCTAGGATAGTCTTGTTTACTAACCTTGTCATCTTATAACTAGTTTATTGCATTTATAGGATCATGCATAGATTAGGATGCATCTCATCTTAAAATCAACAAAAGCATCCCTCGTTCTTGCATTTGTCATCCCTAAACCATTTTGCTCAGCGATCTGAGAGCAAAAACATTGGTTTGAGGGATCGTGCAAGATAGAGAACCATGGAACCAACCTTGGGAAGCTGAGCCATACTTCATGACTCCATAGCTTGCACCAAGAAGTCCTGTGGGTGTGTGAGCAAGGCTCCCTAGAGCTCCATTTTTCACATATTGAGTTCTATCCACCTGCTTTTCCTGCATAGATTTCTGGCACCCACCATGGGGCATCACCCCATATATCGAATTGGTTTTTGAATTTAACCACTTTTGCAGTTCTGCAAGAAATAAGAATCAGCATGTAGGAAGCATTCCCTAGCACATCTAGTTAGCCTAGCGCATCCGGCTTACTGTTTAGCACATTGGATCCATCATCTAGTGCATAAAGTCTTTTCCTTAGCGCATCATAATACTAATATTTTCCTGTAGGTCTCAGTGCGGGAGAAAAATAGAGCAGCACCTTCGGAACACAGAGTAGCGCATCCTGAAAATAGTATAGCGCATCTCTGCCTTCTTTTAGCGCATCTCTGTTATTTTGTAGTGCATCATAGACAAACAGAGACAAGAAAAATAAAATCTATAATCGAGGGTAAAAATTAGACTTGTTGAAGTCCACCAATTATCTAACGTCTTTAACTTGTTATTTTGCAAGGTTCTAACAGTTTTGTGGTAGATAGGAGCTTAGTCTTAAGGTTATAAAGATAGTTAGAGTTTTTACTAACTTAGTTAAGTTAGTTTAAAAATTTGAACTTCTTTTCTTCTTAAAATTGAACTCACTTTTTTTGGGCTATAAAAAGAACCACAAATCAGAAAATTTCTTGCTTTCATAGGAGAAAAACTTTATTTTGGGGCTTTAAAAAGAACAATACGAACTTTCCTTTCTTGCAAAAGTAGCTTTAAAAAAAACCTCACCATCCTTTGGTGTATAAAATGATTCATTTCAAAAATTTTGCAAAGGAAAGAACCTCACCTAAAAGTTGTTGCAATCAAAGAGGGACATTATTCCCCTTTTTACCGATTTCCTTTTGTTGTCCAAATCGAAGTTTTGCTTTGTTGACTCGGTTCTTTTCCTAGATTAGGTAATCACTGATTTGGCAAGATAAAATAAAAACCATGTTTTTTTTTGGAGCAACATCTCCAAGTAGAAGCTAGCAAATCATTGTCTTGAAGCCTAAAAAGAAGATTGTTTGCCTTGTCTTGAAAGTGGAAGGTATATGTTCTCCCCTTAACAGGGTGATCAAAAATCCAGACCACTCTTAAAGCTTTCTATACTTCAAGCATTATACAACTTTTAGTAGGCCTGCCTTCCCGAGGAGTTGGAATCAACTCTTAAAGCCATTTATGGCCTGTGTGAAGGGAACGACCTAAGTGGGGAATGACTTTGACGCCAAGTATTCCAACCCACTATAATCAAAAGTGGAAAGTGACAAAAGTCCTTTTCAACGGTTGTGCGCAGCGATTAGCCTTCCCCCAATATCCTTGAGATGCGTAAAGCCTTTCTTCAAAAGGTTTGGAAGCCTCCTGAGGGAGTTTATCACTAACGGTCAAACAGGAAGCCTGATTACGAACCATAGAAATAGAAACCTTGAGCTGAGTCAGTAACCAGACATTTATAACATCATAGTGCAAGGGTGGGGAAGAATCCGCCCCCAAGATCGCTCACCATATATCTCCCAAGATAACTACTCAATTATGAAGCAATTCACTTTGAGTTAATTTCTGGCAAAAAGAAAAAAAACGGGCGCCCTCTAGGGGGTGACATGACTGTTTGAGCTGACGGAGTATTGAGACTAGTGGGCTATGATGTTATTTATGACCTTTGAATAAAGAGTCTTCTTGGAGTGTATTATTTGTATCCAAACCTATTAAAACATTGGGGATTTGAACACATCCTCGCAGAACATACACTTTTTGTTAGATTAAGGAAAATGGTTGTCCTTTTTGTGTTGTGCTTGCATTTACTACTTCAGAAAATCATCCATCACAACTGAAAAACTCACAACAAAAATCCAAAAATTGCAAAAACTAGCGAAAGGAAAATATTAGGACAGTTTAGCGTGTGAGAGCAACTTCTTAACATGTGTGGTACATTTGTTAGCACATCAGAACATCAAGTTAGTGCGTCCAATTAAAACAGTAGCGTTCTTCCAAAAATTTCAAAACAGTGTTAAACAGTTAGCGCATTCGGAAAACAGCCTAGCACATTGAAGCATCAACTTAGTGCGTAGGAGTCAAACTTCAGCGCATAGAGTTTAACAATTAATGCATAGCAGACCCATATGAGCACATAACTTTTCAAGCCAAACAAAAATATAAATTTCAACAGTCAAAAACTTTAGCGCGTGGCTGGGGGCAGCTTAGCGCGTGTGGTCTTTTATTTAGCATGTGAAGAAATTTTGGTAGTGCATCTTGTCTCTGTTTTAGCGCGTGACCAAAAACCAAAAAAACAGGGGGCAAAACAATGAGGAATTTTGAAAAATTCAAAAACATTATTGGAAACCTCTTTCCATTAGCATCATTTTTCGTCAAAACAGAGTAGCGAAAACAGAGCTTTAAGAACTATTTCTTGAGCAAAATTTGTGTCAAACAAAAGTTGTAAAAATCCAAAACTGATCACATGATAAAACATATCTATCCTATCAAAAACGGGAAACATCATCACAAGTGGCAAAAGGGTCCTTTATCATCTCATGGATTTCATCTCAAAAACACTTGTTTAAAACCTCAGGTTGTCAAATCAAGTTTCCATATCATTTGACATGCTTTGTCGTGAAGGGGCATCTAAACCTTCACTTTGATAAAGTTAAACTTGAGTTTTCAAGGCAAGATCAACTGAATCCAAAACAATTCAAAGGAAACCATCGATCACTTATGCATGACTAATCCCCATATTCTGAGAAGAAAGAATATTTATCGTAACACCATGTTGAAGAAACAACAACCAACTTTTTCCAAATTTATCAAAAGAAACAAATTTTTATACATCAATCATCAACTCTTCAAATCTCATCGAACATTCCTTCATCACGTTAAACTTTATATCCAAAACAAATCTAATGAATTTGACAAAGAGCCTTTGAATACTAGGGCATATTGTCAAAAAATCTGCATTTAATCAAATCATAAACCGTGGAGGAAAGATAAATTTAGCATTCTTGCCCGATGAGTGCATCACTTACAACACACCCCGACTTGAACCACCAACACCCGAGCGACATATCGAAAAGGATTTTGTCCCTTTCATCACAGAAAGTTTCTACTAAAATGCCTGTTACTCGCTCTCAAAACAAACAAAGCGAGGCACAAGCAGAATCTAGTATGAATCGAAGGTTATCAAATCCTTTTGAAGGTCCACACCTAGAGGATACTAAAATTTCTGAAGAGCTTCTTCAAGAATGCCAAGAAAGTGCTTCATTCCAAAAGCTTGTAGAAAGGCTCATGGAAAATGACAAGGAAAAATACTTGCTCATGCTCACAAGCAAAGGAGTCAAACTCCCTGAAGACCTTGACACAGATGTGTTTAGAACAAGACCTTGACACAGATGTGTTTAGAACAAGACCTCAACATTATGAATATCAAGAACGACAATGGGAAGGGGAAGCACGTAACCCTGAACAAGATATCCCTGAGCAAAACATACCAAAACAACATACACCAAGACAAAACATCCCCAAGTAAAACATATCATTCCATACACCGTTTCAACCCAGGATCAATGCAAGGGAAGAACTCTTCCCTCGGCAAAACAATACGCCTTTGGTTGCCCTTACTCAACAAATGCAAATGTTACAAAGACAAATGCAAGACATGCAACTAGGGACGACAGTGCGGTACTCATTAAATGAAATCTGTCCTTATCCTTTTGACAGAAGATTGCACATGATCCCTTTTCCTCCAAACTCAGACGTGCCTAAATTTGACAAATATGATGGAAAAAGTGATCCCCATGATCATGTCAGAGAATTTTGTACCATGAGTCTTGAATTTGCTCATGATGACACCTATCTGATGAGGTTATTCCCCATAAGCTTGGGAGGACAAACAATGGAATGGTTATCCAAAATTACACCTCCTGTCAGATCATTTGATGAATTGGTTATCAAGTTCATAACACAATATTCCTATAACATTCAACATGCTATAACCATGCTAGATGTCTGCAACAACAAATAGAAAAACAATGAAACATTTATGATATTCCTTCAACGTTGGCGACATATGGTTTCATGATATCCTCGAGATATTCCTAAAAAGGAGAAAATGGAAATTTTCATCGACAACTTGAATGGTGAGATGAGTTACTGGCTCAAACTCCAATGCATACTGTCTTTCGCTAAATTGATTGAAAACAACATTCAAGTAGAAGAGGCATGTGTCAAAAAGGGAATGCTCAAATTCTTCAAAGAAGGAACAAATTCATTAAACTACAATAACCAAAACAACAACAACTTAGACAAGTCTAGATTCTGGACTCGAAACAAAAATGAAGGCGGTAATGAATCGCATGATCCAAAATCTAAGCAACCAGTGCTCGCATTATCAAGAAATCCTCAAGCTACAAAGAATCCTAAAGGTGCTAACCCAGACACTAACACATACGCACCGAATACCAATCAAGGTCAACCCAACACAAACAACACCAACGATACTCAAAACAAAACCATAAATCAAGGACCTAATAATAATTTCCAAAAATGTGTCTTCACACCACTGGGACAATCACTAGAATCAGCATTTAGAGAGCTCCTGACAAACAAGATTCTCTCTTTTCCTGCAATCAACAACTACGAACCCCAAATCAAACCACCTTTGTGGAATGATTCACACTATTGTGATTTTCATCGTAACAAAGGTCATCGAATGAACGATTGCATGAGATTGAAAAACATTGTTCAAGACATGATTGATCGAGGTGATTTAATGGTAGATGGTCTCAAAACAAATGGTGACCACGGAGCCTTTAAAAATCCTCTTCCAAACTACAACAAAGATGGAGCTTCAACCTCAAACGATACACGTGGATCTCGTATCAACCACATCTACAATAACACTATCAATCACATATCAACTGAAGACCATCATGTGAATGTCATCACAATCCGAGACCAACATGATCATGAATTTGTCAATATAACAACCAGAGCTCAAAAATATGTCTTGAAGGGACCTACATCACCTACAACCTCTACACCAAAAATCCAATATGATTTAGTCAGCCAACTACGCAAAACTCTTGCTCAAATATCTATACTAGAATTACTAAAATTGTTGCCAAAACATAAAGACATATTCAAACAAGCGCTATTGGAAACCAATGTACCTCAAGATTTGGATGCGGACAAATTTCAAGCCATGGTCACTCATATGATAGGGCCACATAATCTCACCTTCTTAGAGCATGATAATACTTCCTTAAGTCATCTGCATAACACTCCCCTCCATATTGAAGTCATCGTTTATAAACACTGAGTAAAAAGAGTATTGATAGATGGAGGGGCTAGACTTAATATATGTACCTTAAAACTTATCCGTGCATTAGGCTTCTCAAAGGAGTCTATTGATCCACGTAAAAAGATTACCATAAAGGCATATGATGATGAGGAAAGGTCATCTAAAGGAACCATGATGTTACCCATTCAAGTTGGACCAGTGCAAAAGGATACTATGTGTGAGGTCTTAGACATAGACCTCACATACAATATTTTATTAGGTTGACCATGGATACATGAAATGCAAGCAGTGCCTTCTACGTATCACCAGTGTGTCAAATTTCCCTATAATGGACAAGAGGTCTCTATATCTGCTGATCACAATCCATTTCAACATTGTAATGCAATGGGGGCAGCCCAGGACAATTTGGTTCCCCATAATAGGGAAAAACAAAGATCCTCAACATCAGATCTACAGAAGGCAAAGCCCGAATCATTACCTGGAGATTTCAAGTAGAAAATGCAAATCAGAGAACAAGGAATGTGAGAATACTCTTTGGAACCCATGTGTTTGGCCAAATTACCAACATCACCCAGATCTCATGGATTACCCACTACATCAACACATCAGGTAACTCATCCCATCACCAAATTTGATGGTACCTTCATCCAACTAGGCACTCTAGCACATGAATCAGAAGATAAGGACATTCTTAGCTGGTTATACAAAGATGAGGAAGAAGATAACAGAGCAAATGCTCTGGACATAGTTCTACCAACACACCTATATGGAAACGGCTACTTGATCATGCAACAAATGGGATATGATGGTAAAGGACCTATTGGAAAATGCAAAGAAGGAGTCACTGAACCCATAGACCTTTCTTCATAGCCCAGTAGAGACAAAATAGGATTGGGTTGTAAACTAACTTTCCTATTAAGAAAGACACCACGCATAACTCCAAAACCTCAATGGAAAGCAAAGAAGAAGTACAAAGAAGAATCTTGGTAGGAAGCATTGTTTGAGTTAGCAGAAACAATCTGCAAGGCACGTGAGCATCAAGAATAGAAGCAGCGTCAGGAAAAGCTCCTCATTCATACAAAGGCCATATCTACAGTAGTAGCTCATATTCAAACACCAATATCTCAAAAACCAATAGAATCATCTCCTAATACCATTATTCCTCCCCAAGGAGGCACAGTCTATGAACAAATACAAAAGGTAGAAGCAGGATCCGACACTGAATCAACAAAAACTATAAAACTGGTATCCATCATCAAAGATCTATTTTCACCATACAACATACCTATTTACAACACTGATAGAATCTGGGATGATGCCTCAGAGACTAATTCCAACGAATATGAAGGGGGTAGCTACTCAAATGCTACTGGAGATATCACTGACAATACTAGTTCCATATCCCTTTCTCAGGAAGAGCATAATGCAGAAGATAGACCTCTTGAATTTGGACCACAGAATATCTATGACGCCAAGGAAAGCTAACATAGACATTATGAACAAGTCTATATGGAAGATGATACCATTGAAGACCTCGATGAAATCCTTGACTTCTTTACAACCAAATCCAATCATGATGAAACCTCTATCTTGACACTTAGAGTAGCAGAACTTGATCCACCAAACAATTCCTTACCACTTGTCTTTCTCGACCTCATTGACTGGGACGAACCTGAAATACATGATATACCAATTTTCCCAGATGATGAATATATTATCCACTACCTATGTATCGTTAGCCCAGAAACAAGCTCTAATGGTGAACGAAGTAACAATGTCTACAAACCAGGGACTGCCAAGTCTCTTAGTCGCAAAAATGAACCAAATAAAAGATCTAATGCTGAAAACTAGTCAATGGCAGCTCTAGATCACAAAAAAGTAAAAATAAAGGATGCATCTGAGGGTGGAAACCTTTTTAAGGCACCTAAGGATGGGAGACTTGACACTCTTCCTAAACATTTTCATGAGCGATCACCCATATTGATTGAGCCCACTCAATCAATTAACATTGGTACTACAGAAGCAGTCAAAAACATACACCTAGCGGAATCTCTAATAGAGGAGGAAAGATCGACATTTCTCATCTTTTTTAAAGAAAAACAAATTAACTTTGCTTGGTCATATGCAGATATGCCCGGGATTTCTCCACACCTAATCATGCATCACTTGTCCATCTCTCCAGGAGTTAAGCCAGCCAAGCAAAACCTATGAAAGATGAATCCATAGGTGGCACTCATGGTCAAGGTTGAACTGAAGAAACTATTAGATGTCGGATTCATCTGACCCATCGACTATGCAGAATGGATCTCCAACATAGTACTAGTATCAAAACCAGACAGTAGTATCAGGATCTGCACTGATTTCAGAGATGTCAACAAAGCTTCTCCAAAGGATGACTTTACTCTACCCAGTATCGACATAATTGTCGACCTCATAGTAGGCCATGCAATGCTCTCACTAATGGATGGTTTCTCATGCTATAATCAAATAAAAATAGCCCTAGAGGATCAAGATAAAACAACGTTTACCTATCCTTGGGGAATGTACTATTGGAATGTTGTGCCTTTTGGCTTAAAGAATGCAGGAGCTACTTATCAGCGAGCAATGACAACAATCTTTCATGACATGATGCATACCTTCATGGAACACTATGTGGATGATTTACTAGCTAAATTTTTCACTAGAGAAGAACATCTCGACATCCTAACAAAAAATCTTCGATCGATTGGAGAAATTCCAAGTCAAGCTCAACCCTAAGAAGTGTGTCTTCGGGGTTACATCAGGCAAATTACTAGGCTGCATAGTCTCAGCTAAAGGTATTGAAGTGGATCCAACAAAGGTACAATCCATTATGGAGATGCCACCACCAAAGAATATTAGTTAGCTCAGATCTCTACAAGGACGAATCCAATCAATCAGGTGATTCATTGCTCAACTAGCTGATTAAAGTCTACCATTCAATCATTTGCTCCATAAGAATGTACCTTTCAGATGGGAGGCCAAGTGTGCAAAATCTTTTTATCAAATCAAAGAGTATCTTAAGAACCCACAAGTTCTAGTACCACTGGTAGCAGGAAAGCCCCTTATTCTATATATTTCAACAACAGATATATCACTGGGGGCACTGTTGGCACAAAATGATCAACAAGGAAAGGAATGAGCCATATACTATATCAGTAGGACATTGAATGGCTATGAACTCAACTATACATTCATTGAGAAGGCTTGTCTAGCAGTAGTCTTCCCATCTCAAAAGCTCCTACATTATATGCTAGCACACACAATTAAGCTAGTAGAAAAAATTGATCCTCTCAAATATCTACTCAGCAAGGTAGCTCTTACCGACCGGTTGGCTAAATGGGTCATGATTCTCAGTGAATTTGACATCCACTACATAGAACGAAGAGCTATCAAAGGGCAAGCAATTGCAGATCAACTAGCTGAAGCACCGCTACTAGGAAAACAAACTATGGAGATTGAATTTCCAGACAAAGATGTTCTTGCTATTTCTACCACACAATGGACCCTATACTTTGACGAATCCTACACACAACATGGTTCAGGTGCTGGCATTCTATTCATCACTCCTGAAGGGCATACTATACCAAGATTATATCGGCTTATGTTCCCATGCACGAATAATGTGGCTGAATATGAGGCATTGGTTATAGGCATCAAAATGGTCGTAGAGTGAAAATCACAGAGTTAATGGTCTATGGAGATTCACAACTAGTCATCAATCAAATTAACAATGACTATCAGGCAAAGGATGACAAGCTACTACCCTACAAGCGAATGGTGGATGACTTCAAACAATATTTTGTACACATCACCTTCGAGAAAATACCAAGGTTGAACAACAAAGCAACTGATGCCATGGCTACTATCGCTTCATTACTACAAATTCCAGAACAACAGAGTCATTGTGATTTTTTGGTAGAGCAACTGTTCTCCCCGACCTATGACCACTCTGAATCCCATGTTGTCTATGCCTTAACCGGTTCAGATTCTCCTTTGTATGGACTAATATATGATTATCTAAGAACAACATCCTACCCATTGACCAATCTTGTAACAAAAAATTTAATTTTATCTGACAAGTCGCCCGTTATACCCTTACTGCTGATACTTTGTACCGTCAAGGTCTAGATGGTACTCTTCTTCATTGCCTTGATCGAAATGAATTTGATTGCGCTTTACATGAGCTTCATGAAGGTATTTGTGGCACACATTCAAGTGGGACTACTCTTGCTAAAAAGCTTCTAAGGATGGGATACTACTGGCCTACAATGGAAAAGATTCTTACCACTTCGCCAAGAAGTGTCCTAAGTGCCAGATCCATGGCAATCTGATACATGCCCTAGCACAAGAACTGCAGCCATCTACAACATCCTAGCCCTTTTGTCAGTGGGGACTAGACTTGGTCGGCAAAATTCATCCTTCATCTTCAAATGGACACAAGTTTATTATAACTACAACAGAATACTTTACCAAGTGGATAGAAGCAGTCCCCATGACCACAGTAACAGGAAAACAAATTGCGTCTTTTATCCTGAACTATCTAATATGTAGATATGGTATTCTGAGTTCCATCATCATCAATAATGGTTGACCATTCAAAAACCAAGATGTCTGAGAACTATGTGAACAATTCAAAATACAACATCGGTTCTCTATGCAATACTACCCCCAGGGGAATGGTCAAGCAGAAGCATCCAACAAAACAATACTGAAAATCCTCAAGAAAACAGTAAATGATGTAGGCAAAGATTGGCATATACAACTCAATCCAGCACTTTGGGCATACAGAACCAGCATCCATACACCTATAGGAGCCACACCTTTCTCATTGGTTTATGGATCCGAAGCTATTTTACCACTGGAGGTAGAAATTTCGTCTCTCAGAGTCTCTCTAAAAGGCTTAATTCTAGATGAAGAGTATCGAGTCAACCGACTGCAAGAACTGGAACTATTAGATGAAAGACGTCAGCATGCTTACACTCATCTCAAAGCATATCAGCAATGCATGAGCAGAAGCTACAATCACAAGGTCATCCCTCGCAACTTCAAAGTTGGTGATCTAGTCCTCAAAGAAAATCCAAGAAATCAGCAAGATCGAGAAAAGAAAGGGAAATTTGAACCTAACCGGTTGGGTCCCTATGTCGTCATATCAATCTATGGATCAGGTGCTTATCAGCTTAAAACTTCAGAAGGAGATGTTCTTGACAAACCAACTAATAGTATTCATCTGTAGAAATACTACACTTGAGTAGCCTTATGCACGAAAAAGGAAAAACACCAAAAAAAAATCAAAAATCAAGAAAAAGCAAATAAAAAGGTACAATAAAAGCAACTGGTGAAAACCTGGTAACAGGCACTATTGTGAGAGAACAGCTCCTTCATCTATTTCTATACCCTTACAGTAAAGTACTATCGGCAATCACCCAACACTTAGCAAATATCCAATCAGGACATACTTAGCGTAGTCACTATCCTGGTTTATCCATATATCCTTTCACCACATTTTACCATGGCTTGGTAATCACTATACATATTCACATCAAGAAGCACACTCAGCTAGGGGCAATAAATTGTCAAAACTTGCAACACGTTCAAGACATCAAAACTATTTGCAAAACTCAGAAACATCACATCCAACAACCAAAAACTTCACTCCATCACAGAGCAAAACATTGGATCGCTAAAATGAGAAACACAAAAATATGCTAAGATGGATGATTTTCTGAAGTACTAAATGTTGCATTATTGCATAAAGTCTTGACTGTTTTTGCATTTGAACTTTTTAAATTATTGGATTCTCTGCATTTTCTCAACAATGCTTCAAAGCTAGAGATCATGGGAAAACTCCAATATTTTCTTAGTCTTCTGTCTAGGAGGCGATCACTTGTACTGTGTAAATACTTGTCTCGAGATGTGATACATCGAATATCACTGAAGACATGATTCCACTTTACACATATAAATGGTTTAATCTTGTCTGTTTATATGCAATCCACACTCTGGTCATCCTGGTTCAATTATACCTTGACGCTTGTGCTATCTTGCAAAATCAAACATCATGTAAATTTTTCTCAAGTCATTATGGTTCAATTATACCATTATGCTTGTATAAATTTTCAACATATCCCAAACAAAACAATACTCAATGATGATACTTATATCGAAAGCAAATAACATATGGTTATATTGGGATGACAAATATAGAATAAGGATGCTCCAAAAACAAATAGTTGCATATCATTTTACAAATAGTTGCATGTCATTTTAAATCTTTCATTTAAGTTACACATCATTATCATAATCATACATCTCATTTTCAAGATACATCATATCATCTATCTAAGCATTGCATCATCATAAAGTAAAGAAAGAACACATAAAACATGCATCCATAACACATCACATGATCAAAGAAAATGGTGTCATATACATATATATATATATATATATACATATATATATATATATATGTATATATATATATATGTATATATATATATATATATATGTATATATATATGTATATATATATATGTATATATATATATATATATACATATGTATATATATATATATATGTATATATATATGTATATATATATATGTATATATATATGTATATATATATGTATATATATATATATATAATGATCAAAATGTATAAAATTTGTCATGTCTGTGCCCGATACAAACAAAACAATGATCCAAAATATACTAGAGACGTCGTCTCTCAAGTATGACTATCTTCTAAGGGGAATGGTCTCGCAGCTGATGTCCCAGCTCCTGGATCTCCAGGAGGATCCTATCTTGAGGGCCCCGTCACGCCTCTTCTCTCTGACTGTAACCCAGTCTCTCAAGATCGACTCGATCTTGCCTGCATAAAGCTCTACACTCTGCGCTCCCTGGGCATGGCATCCTCATAATGGCATCGATAATACTCTGCCTCCCTCACTCTCGAGGACAGCTCTCTCATGATGTCCCTCATCGGACCACCTGCTACCACTCTCTAAATGCTCCCTACCAGCTCCTCCACTCGACTGCGCCACTCTATCTCCGTATCATGCTCTAGGGTTAGGTGAGTAATCTAACATTGATGCATCAATAGTTGTGCCTACAGTTGTTGTACTGTCAATTGCAGCGTCCTGATCTAGGCATCCTCCACATGTTCCGGGACCCAGACCCATAGGGGCACCTATGAAGGGGTACCCCTATCCCTCTGCCTGTCCTAGGTGCTGGTGGAGGTAACTCATCAGTCCTCCTCCTCTATGCTAGTCGTCTCCACTCATCCGTCCCTCCCATCGCTGCCATCACCTCTCCCACTCTCCCCTCCTCCCCTGCTCTGATCGCCAACCCTCCTCTCCCTCTGTCCATCATATCTCGTCGAACTACTCTCTCCACCCAACCTCCCCCATCTCTACCCCTATCTCCTCTCCTCCCTTGATATCCTCTCCCCCATCGTCCTCCTCCACCTCCATCATTACCATCTCCCCCTACCTCCTCCTCATTGTCATCAAAGGCAAGCCACATCTCCTCAAGATCTGATATCTTGGCCACCGCACGAGCTGCAAACAAACCAGCAAACTCATGTGTCATCTCTGCATCTAGTATCTCAGGAGCATAGTCCCATATCTAACCCACTAAGTTGGAGAACTCCTCTACAGCTACTCCACTATCAATAGTAGGGCCCCAATTTGCTATGTCTTGTCTCTGACATGCATACAAGCAGGTCCCCTATGGTATCCCCTGCTGCTGACCATACTACCACAAAACCCTGCCAGCCTGGAATCTCTCAATCACAAAGGGCGTATGCCCTATCAAAAACTGACTCATGAAAACAAAAGGCATCTCTAGCCCATCCTCAACCCAGACCTCACAATCTATATACGGTCACCAGACGACCGTATCTATATCATCCAACACCCTCCTCCAGTGCTCCAGTTTGCCCAGCTTATGCTGGACAACTAGACCCCTGTAACCATATGCATATGCCTGCCCAGCAGGCCTGTCTCTATCCACCAGTGGCCTCGCTATTGGAATGTGCTCCCAGCACCATACCTGTAAGAGTCTCATGCCAGCTGACAAACTGTCGTAACCCAGATACACAACCTCATGTAGGTCCTTGTACAAGTGAGCTAGCATGGTCGATCCCCAAGCAAACCTGCAGCCCTGGGTCACCATCTCCTCGAGCACCAATCCCCAACCCACGAAGAATCCCTTCAACCTACGGTTGGCACAAAGGAATCCACCAATGAAACCTGCTAGTACTGACAGGAGAGGTGCATAGTCTAGATCCAGGAACTCCTGCCAAGGGATCTAATATCCACAGACTATCTCATCATGAAAAATGCACCGCAGTGCCTTAGTCCCACCCTCCTCGATCTGCCCATATGGAAATAATGCACCTGCTATGGGAATCTGCAATATCTTGTAGCAGTCCTCTGGAGTAACCATCATCTCACCAGTAGCAAAGTGAAAAGTGTTCATATCAATATGCCATCTCTCGGTGAGCGCTGTGAGTAAACCCCGATTCACAGTGAACTGAGGCATATCCAACAAAGATGATAAGTTGCATCTCTCAATGACATCTAGGTCAGCCTGTGCCAACCGTGGTATCAATGCCCAAGGTCTGGGGAATCACTCCCATGACTGAACCACTCCCAATTGCTCCTGTCAAAAAGAAAAACAAGTCCAATATTAGTTTCCACATCAAAACAAAGATATCAAAACCAAAAATCACATCAAAAACATGAAACAATTTGCAAATCTAATCAAGTTCCACATCATATCATTCCATATCAACTTGTAACACAACTCAAGTTTTCAAAAACCATATCGAAACTTGTAAAACAACTCAAGTCTCCACATCACATAAACTTGTAAAACAAATCAAGTTTCCCACCCATATCAGCTTGTAAAACAACTCAAGTTTCCAACCCATATCAGCTTGTAACACAACTCAAGTTTCCAACCCATATCAGCTTGTAACACAAATCAGGCTCCACACATATGAACTTTAAACAGTGCAAATCAAATCATGGTTTGATCAAAACAACACATTAATATCGACATCAATAACTTAAACAATCACAAATTAAACCAAGTTATATCAATACTCATATTGGACAAATTATCAAAAACATGACAAAAGACACAGCAAATAGCAAAAATCCACCTCCCCAGGCAAAACTGACCTTTTCCTATGTAATTTTCTACATTCAAAAATCACTAAATCTTGCAAAACCCGATCCATGCACTAATTAACTTTGGCTATGTGCTAAACTATATCCATGCGCTACCCTATTTTCTCCACGTGCTATTCTATCTACCCTAAGCACTAAAACTGACCCATGCACTAACCTATCCCATGCTTGCGCTACCTATTTTAACCCTATGCGCTAGGTCTAACCTATGCGCTACATTCCCCTACCCATGCGACCCCCTGTGGACCCTATGCGCTAGGTTTAGCCTATGCGCTACCCTATGTCCATCATGCACTAACCTAAAATGTTCATGTGCTAACCTATACATTTTCGGACGCTACCCTAAAATGCTACCCTATGCACTACTAAATTTTTTGTATGCGCTAAACTAAGACTTTTACGCGCTAAAACGTTAAAACTGAATTTCCAAAATAAAAAACTGACCAAAAATGATCAAATAAAAAATCCAAAAGGGGTCAAAAGGGTTGACTTACCGGTGGTCCATACGCGACAAGCCTCCGATGCCTCCGAACGTGCTCGAATCAATGCGTAGAATAGGGAATAGGCATTTTGTCTTCTCTCCAAAAGTCTCTTTCTCCAAAGTCAACAAGCACAAATGAGACAAAACAATGCACTTTTTCCCTTTTATAGGGTAAAATGAAATTAGGGTTAGGATAATGAGCATGTAATTTGCTCGCGAAATCCCTCATACCCTCGCACACATCAATTATCAGGAGATGAATCAATTTAAATATTTCACTTAGCCAAAATTTTACGCACCAAACGCAATTATCAAATCAAATCAACTTTTCCAAAAAAATTTGATTCATCTCCCAACAGGGCATTATCACCATCGTTCATCAAATCTGGAGCATCACACATCAAATATGGGGCACAACATGAAAATTCATAAAAATGACATTGATCGTAAAATCACAACGACACATCATTTTCTTTGAAATAACATGTGCACACATGTCACTTCAAAGAGGGACAAAATGTAGACATATAAAAATGACCATATTCCTAAATGAATATTTTATGTTCATTTCTCTATTTAATTAAATCCAATTTAATTAAATTACCTGTATTGCTCTATTTCATCAAGTAAATTACTCAATTAAATTCACTATACCCATTTAATAGAATAAATTCATTTTATTCAATTAAAGCCCCTATCCACTTTTTAATTAAATTCAAATTTAATTAAAATAGTTATCCTAAATTAAATAAATCTAATTTATTTAATTACAACCAAATAGAAATAAAGCAATTTATTTTAAATTAATTCTATTTTCCCTCACCCACTTGCAAAATCCTACACCTCCCACTTGCATCCTAACCCTCTTTCTAACCTCTTCTAAGATTCTTCTAATCCTTATTAATTAACCCAAACCCATCCATTATCCCTTTTCCCTAAATTTGAGGAGGTCACTTCTCAAATTTGGAGTAAAGTCTTCAAAAGGCATTAAAGCCTTTATCCATTCAACAAGCTAACTTGTTGAATACCCCCAAATTTGGAAGGACTCTTACAAATTTATCCCCAAAGTCTTCATAACCATTAATGGTTAACTCAACCCTCTTACATGGTTAAAGAATTTCCATAAACTCAACCTCCATATAACCCAGGGGTCTCATCAAGAATTTATTGCTTTGACCATGGTTATCCTTAAACCTTTGCACAAGAGTTTATCCTTTGGGTAAACTCTTTATCCAATGGATAACCCTAACTTAACCTTAACCCTTAACCCTTAGGGTAACCATAAGGTCTTCTCAAGCATTTAATGCTTCTTACATCTCCTCTCAGCCAGCCTTATGTTGACAATTGTCACCATTTCATTGGTGCCAATTGCAAACATGGATTCCCAACTTTCAAACTCAACCCTTGATTGCCTCTTTCAATCCTGGCCATCCATTGCCCTATTTTTATTATAAATAGAGCTCTCATTCCTCCATTTTCAGAATCCAAGTCTTTAGCATCACACTTATACTAAAATCCATTCAAAGCTTTCATATTTCATTTGTGCTCATCATTTAGCCTCTCTTTTAAATAGGAATTAATCTAAATATGCAAATTTAGAGTATGTTCCTTATCATTTAGCTTAATCATAGACTAATATAGTATGCTAGGATAGTCTTGTTTACTAACCTTGTCATCTTATAACTAGTTTATTGCATTTATAGGATCATGCATAGCTTAAGATGCATCTCATCTTAAAATCAAGAAAAGCATCCCTCGTTCTTGCATTTGTCATCCCTAAACCATTTTGCTCAATGATCTGAGAGAAAAAACATTGGTTTGAGGGATTGTGCAAGATAGAGAACCATGGAACCAACCCTGGGAAGCTGAGCCATACTTCATGACTCCATAGCTTTCACCAAGAAGTCTTGTGGGTGTGTGAGCAAAGCTCCCTAGAGCTCCGTTTTTCACATATTAAGTTCTATCGACCCACTTTTCCTGCATACACTACCTAATCACTTTAAGGGATGACAAAACCAAAGAAGCAATCCTAAATGGAGGACCATAAATGATGGGAGGAATGGTGGCTTTCATAAAAAACTGGGAGTTGTTAAAAGGTGTGCACCCTTGGTCTCGTTGTGTTGTGCAGCACAAGACTTAGGTTTGGGACATGGCTTAACCACCTCCTATGGATTCTATAATTCTAGTGGTTGTATAAAGCATTAATAGGTCAATCTTTTGGTGCAACGGAAACCACACTTGTAATAAGTGGTATCAGAGCCTGGTCATAGTTTAAAACCCCTTGCTTGCACTAGGGGGGATTGCAAGGTGTGAACCCTTGGTCTCCTTGTATTATGCAACGCAGTGCTCGGGTTCATGACATGGCCTAACTAATTCCTATGGATTCTATAATTCTAGTGGTTGTATTGGGTATTAACAGGTCGATCGTTTGGTGCAACGGTAACTGCACTTGTAATAGGAGTTGAACTTTGACCCTCTAAGAGAAAAAATGGAAGAATTACCAACATGGGTATGCCTTTACAACCTCCCTAGAGAATACTGGGAGGAAGAAACACTGCAACACATAGAGAACAAGCTAGGAGAGTTCATTAAGTTAGATAAAATGGTGGATTCACTTGACTCCAACGTCTACATGAGGATCTATATTCTTTGGAGACCTATTCCCCCTCTACCCCAAGAGTTAGAACTAATCACAAACAAAAGCATTTGGATCCAAAATATAGAAAATGAAACAAATTTAGAGCAGTGTAAACTATGTCGAAGAGAGGGTCATAGAGTGGAGGAATGTTCTAGAGGAGAGAAAGGTAAACAAAAGATCAGTGAAGAAGGATGTTTAGTAGATGTGACCCCAACTACAACAATGAAAGAATACCATTAAAGCACCCTAGAACCCAACAAGTACATAGAGGTACTGACCCAAACCAAGGATGGGGACACTAAAAAAGATAGGGAGAAAGAGGATAAAAATTCAGAGGCAAAAGGTCAAGTATGGAGGCAAATGATGGTGAGCGATTAGACAAAACTACCCCTGCTGATGGAACTGGTGGGGAGGTGTCCAAAGAACATGGCTCTATTGAGAAGGCTCATATATTCCCAAATTATATGCTGGCTAGCTTGGATAGAATGAACAATATGGGGCCGATCATCGCAAATAAGGAGGAAAGGAGTCGATTGGTAGGCACACTTGAGAATGGATACTCTACTAACATTACTCAGACAATGACACCAAACAAAGTGTACCAAAAAAAATTGTATTTGAAATGAAGCAAGTCAAAGATGACAGACTCAAGGAATTTGAGTACAAGAAATACTAGCTCCCTAAGAGAGGAGAGTTTTAATATGGCTTTGAGAGGAGCATCACCTAGAAGGTTGTGCTTTGAGATCCCTCACCATTCTGATCAAGAGGAAGACCCTTTTGATGCAGAGGAGGAAAAAGACATCATTGAAAAGTGAACAATAGAGCAGTCAGAAACATTGATAATAAAACCAAAGAATGGAGAGAAAAAAAGGAAAGGGAAAAATAATAAATGGGAACTCCTCATCATGGTTGGGAGTGTAGTAGGGAAAAGAAACTGAGATCTGGGAAGGGAAGCCCCCTTCTTGGAGAGCAATGAGGGTCCTATCCTGTAATGTCAGGGGCCTCAATGCCCCTAACAAGAGACGCTTGGTCAAGTGGGGCATTGACCAAGCGAAGCCAGACATAGTCATTTTTTAAGAAATTAAATTAAAAAGTAGTGATCTTAAAGGAATGCAATTACCATGGCCAGGTTGGGATGATGTGTTTGTGGAGACAGAGGGTGCTTCAAGTGGACTCTACACTCTTTGGAAAATGCAAATAGTGAAAGGTGAATTGATCTCACAAAACAAGAATTGGTTAATAGTCAAAAGTACTGTAGTGAATGAAAAAAGGTCTTTCTTTCTAGTTAATGTGTATGGACCAATAGCAACCAAAGAAAAATAAGATGTATGGTCTCAGATCTCATAGTTTCTTAATGCATCAAGCAATTAGCCGGTGATTTTGTGCGAAGATTTCAATTCTATTAAAAATCCTATAGAGAAAGTGGGGGGAGTTGGGGGTTTTAATAGGATGTACTTGGTTTTTGAAAGCTTCATTACAAGAAACAATCTCATAGATCTAAACTTCATAAATGGATGTTTTACATGGTCAAACTGACAAAGCAGAACTCAGTGTATCTAAAAGAAGTTGGATGAATTTTTCTTATTAGAAAACCGAAATAACTTACAAATCTCATGGGAAGCATCCATCCTTCCCTTTACTGGATCAGATCACTTCCCTATATCTCTCATCTTACAACATGACTCTGTTCCAATCAGATGTCCATTTAAGTTTCAGATGATGTGGTTGAGAGAGGAGATCATCTACAAATTGATGGAAAAATGGTGGCATGAAGCTCCAATTTTCAGAGAGAATAAAGCTCTCAAAATGGTTAGAAAATTGAAGTTTGTTAAGGAGAAAATCAAGGAGTGGAATAGGGTACATTTTGGCAACATCTTTGCAAGCAAACAGGAAATTGAGAATGAGTTAGAGTAATTAAATGAATTGATACTGAAGAAAGGGATGTCTAGTTGATATTTTCTGTGGGAAAAGGAATTACATTGGAAACTCTCAGAGATCTTAGGTAGGGAAGAAATTCACTAGCGATAGAAATCTAGAGAATGTTGGCTAAAAGATGGAGACTATAACACAAGTTTCTTACACAAATCATGTGAAGGTTAAAAGGAGTATCAATAGAATTATAGAGATCAAGAGAAAAGATGGTTGCCTCCTTACAAATAATGAGAAGATTAATAAGGATGATGTCACCTTCTTCTCTAAACTACTAATAGATGATAGGTCTGGGGAGCAATGGGATGTGGAGAAAAATTTGAACTTTATTCCTAAACTGGTTAGCAACCAATGGAACGAAACCCTCATAAAGAAGATTTCCTTAGAAGAAGTAAGAAAGGTTTTTTTCTCCATGGATGGTGATAAGGCACCGGGGCCAAATGAATTTTTGCTTTATTTCTTCCAACACTTTTGGGAAATTCTAAAGATGGACCCATGGGAGATGGTGGAGGAGACGAGATCAGATAAATATATATCTAAAGACCTAAATAACACTATGATTGTTCTCATCCCAAAGAAGGAGGTTGTGAAAACTTTTGATGACATGAGGCCAATTTTACTATACAATATAAGCTACAAAATCATTGCAAAAGTCATGACCAACCAATTAAAATTCATCCTTCCAACTATTATCTCTGAAGAGTAGAATGGCTTCATGCCTAATTGAACCAACACTAAAGCCATCATAATAGCTCATGAGGATATCCACTCAATGTGGCATGCTAAAACCAATAGGATGATGATCAAAATTTATGTTAACAAGGCTTATGACCACATCAGTGGACCCTTTCTTATTAAGGTGATGGAGAAGTCTGGTTTTCATTCAAATCGGAAAAAATCGATTGGGAGTTGCATGGAGACTCCCTATTTTTCAATCTTGGTCAATGGATCTCCGCAAGTCTTTTTCTCATCCACAAGGGACATCAGACAAGGGGACCCCCTTTCACCCTTTCTCTTTATCATCATGGAAGAGGCTTTAGGAGGCATGATAACCAAGATAAGAGTGGCAAGTCACTGGAAGGGCATCCGCATTGCAAGAGGGACTGAGGCTATTACACACACCCAATTTGTGTATGGCACCCTTCTCATGGGAGAGGCTTCAGTAAGAGAAGCCAATATTATCAAAATAGTACTAGAGAAGTACTATCAAATTTCAGGGAAAGAAGTGAATTCGCACAAATCTAATATATATTGCTTCAATATGCCTAGAGAAGCACAAAGGGACATCTCAATAATGTTGGGTATCAAATTGGCTAGACTGCCTAGAAAGTTCTTAGGCATTCCCCTTTTTGAGGGAGCAACCAAATCTTCATTTTGGAACAAGCTAGTGGATAGTTGTATGAGTAGGATGGAGAGCTAGAAGTGAAAGTGGTTATCTTTAGTAGGTAGAATAATCATATTGAAATTGGTGATATTGACCATCCCTCTATATTTGATGCCATGCTTAAAGATCCTAGCTAAGATAATTAGAGTGGTCAAAAAAGGTATGTGTAGATTTTTCTGGAATGATACTCAAGAGAAATACAAGATCCCTTTGTTAGCTTGGAATAAAATTTGCAGGCCTAAACATGCAAGAGGTGCATGCGTCAGAAGATGGAAACTAGTGAACCTTGCTATGGGTGTTGTAGCATCCTAAAATTGCACCCCTCACAATTTTTGATCACATTTGGGTATTCGCCTTAGTGTTTGTGCCCCTCGGCCTGATCGGAGATATGGTTATGCTCACACGTGTCAAAAACACCATTCAGCTCAATGGTGCACCACATTGCCTCCTTGATCCTGCCCCAAAATAGGGCAGGATCAGGGCATGGTGCCCTAGTCCTCACCAGGAATAGTTCATGGCGTCATGGTCCTCCCTAAAGGGGACCTAAATTGGACCCCTTGACCCATCTCAAATTTAAGCAGGAAACACCCCTCTATGTCGGCTTATGTCAAAAAATTAATTAATTCATCTTATAGACATGTATATAAGAGGGATTTCCCCTCTCATTTGATAGAGAAAGAAAAAAAGGAAAAAAAGGGGAAGAAGAGGAAAATTCAAGAGCAATTGAGCATTTCCAGTCTTCCTTCAAGCTTTGGAGTAGCAATAAAGTCAAGATTTCAAGCATTAAAGAGGAGATCATCATTCTAATTCATGAAGTCATAATTCCATGTGGAGGCAAGTAAAACTTCACAAGGAGGCATAAGCATTTCATTTTCAGTCAAAATCCCCTCAAAGAGGACAAATTTCTACTTTCAGTCATTTCAATTACATTATTTCAGCCACTTGGTTAATTCCAAAACTGGGGTTTGACATAAAGACAAACCCTATTCCCAAGATAGTTCCCTCTCCTTCTGTGTGTAGGAAGCAGGTGCACAGTTGTACCTCTGGAATTAAGCTACATTTGTAGAGACAGAAGAACCCTTTTCGATGCACGAAAAGTTTAGAGGACCAAGAGGGTGGGTGTCTTGGTCCGAACACATGGTCCCTACTACTTTCAACAGATTTCAGAGAGAAGCTATGAATAATCTCAAACTTCTTAGATCTAGGTGCACAACAAAATCTTGAATCTATAGCTCACTATTTTCTCATATTTGTCTTTATTTCCAACACTTAGTTTTAATTCAACTAGTCAACTTACAAAAGAGGGTCAAACATATTCCATTTCAATCAATATACTTAGTATTCAGTCCTAATCTAATTAGTGACTGAATCTAGTGGATTTACCCCCTCCTTTGAATGTAAAGGCTTCATCTCCCCCAAGCAAAAATAGGTGATTTGATGATTTCTCCTTCATTGTTGCAAATTACCAAGTCACCTAATTTTCCCCTTTATAGGTGCAAAGCTAATATGGAATATGTACACTCACCTAATCATAAGTCGGTGAAAATCCTCTCTCATAAGTATCTTGATAAAGATGTAGACAGAATCCTGACAATCAGAAACCCCTACAAAAGATCATCCATACAGAATTTTCTTCTTGATTGTCGATCTATTATTACTTGTCATTTATCTTAGAAGGTGGGAAATGGTTTGTGAGCAAATTTTTGGACTGATTCTTGGGAAGGATTTCCCTTATTAGGCAATGATGAAAGTTTGCAGGCAATCAGGAATGTGGTAGAGTAGTTATGGGGTTCTAAGGTGGTGGACTACCTATCAATTAAAGAGGATCAGGGAGTGTTAAGTGGACTTGGTGCAATACAAGTAAACTCAATCTGGACTCATTGTCTGAAAACAAGTTTAAGGAAGCTTTGGAAAGCAGAACCATTAAGTTGACAATAGAGGAGGACAAATTGATTTGGTGTAGATCCAAGAGTATGAAATACTTTGTCAAACTTGCAAACAAACTTGTGGATGCTGATTTGAGAGATGAGAAATTGCCAACTCATCTATGTTGGAATGCAAACTACCTACCAAAGGTAGGTTCCTTTACATGGTTAGCAATTAGGAGCAGGATACTAACGGGGGATCATTTAAATAAGTTGGGATTCAAGGGACCGTTTAGATGTGCTATGTGTAAACAAGAAGAGGAAACTGTAATACCCTAAAAATGGTCATCTAAACCATGAGCCCCTAATCTTGACAATGTCACCAAGTTCCTAACCAAAGGCAATTAAATAAATCTTGAGCATACAATTAATTTCTAAAATCATCAATGTCACATGGCAAAATTAATCACTCAATATTAATTAAATATGTATTTATTTAATTAAATCATTCCAAGTAAATCATTTTAAATAGTTATCTTATTTATTTTATTAAATATCCTAGCATATTTAATCAAATAAATCAATTTTCCATTAAATCATCAAAAAGAGGAATTAATTTGAAAAATAAATAAAAATTGTCATAAATCTTCAAAAAAGGAAACAAATCAAGGAAGAGGAATTAGAAATTATGAGCACAAATCTTCAAAAAAGGAAATAAATCAAAAAAGGAATTAATTGACAAAAAAAGAATTAATTTTCTCTTTTTTAAAGGAAATTGAACTAAAATTAAGATAAAATCAGGAAAAAAAGCATCTAATCACATCAATTCACCTGGATTCTGCTTCCTCTTGGAAAATTTTGACCGCCCATCATCATTTGATCTCAACCATTGGTTTCTTTCTGAATTTTTTTAAAAATTCAGGCTCTCATCTCTCATTCAGAAATCCTAAAGAATATATTATTATTATGTTGTTTTTTCTCTAGGTTCATTGAGATATTGCATATTAGTTATTTCATATTGCTTAAATCATTTAGCTTAAATATTCATATATTGCTTAAATCATGTTAGATTAATCTTGCATATCTAGCTTAAATCTTGCATCCATTTGGCTCATATTCACGATCATATAGATTTAAAAATTCTTCATTTACATGGTGTCTAGTCACTGGATAGGTTATCAATCTAAGATAAATCTAGAATCACATCTACTAGAAGGCAATGGGTCTCTTTGTAATGGTTTATTATTCATTGATTATTGATTTACTAACCATGCATCTAATGACTTAATTGAAGTGTTGTGTATTCCAGATACAGATACAGGTCCACTTTTCACACACACATCTTTGGCACCCACTGTGGGGATCAAACCCATGACTACAAGATTTCTAATGTTTCTTGAACAAATTTAATGTTTGGTTTTTATAACTAATAAACATGTGTTAAATTTGCAAATAAAAATCTTTCTTTTTGCTTGTTCTTTTGTGACAGCAAAAAATGGTCACTTTTTGGAGAGAATAACTTTTTATTGAATCATTGGATCTAAACCAATTTTTGATATGTTGTTGAAAACCAAATTTTCTACAGTTTCACTGAAGATATTTTCCAAAGAATTTTTGGTTTGAAAGTTAGGAATGACAAAGTGCAGTACTATCATTTTGTTTGTTCTTCTGTGATAGTAAAAAATGGTCTCTTTTTGGAGGGCGTAACTTTTTATTTAACTGTTGGATCTAAACCGATTTTTCATATGTTGTTTAAAACCAAGTGTTATACATGTTCACCAAAGATATTTTCCTAAATATTTCATTTTTGAAAGTTATGAATGACAGAGTGCAGTACTATCATTTTACTTATTCTTCTGTGACAGTCAAAAACGGTCTTTGTTTGGAGGGCATACCTTTTTATTGAACTGTTGGATCAAAACAAAATTTTAATATGTTCTGTAAAACCAAGTTGTCCACATTTCCACCAAATTTATTTTCCGACTTTGCTTTGGTTGAAAAGTTATAAATGACAGAGTGCAGTACTATCAAAAATCTCATAGCTAGGATAGTCATAAAAAATGGAAATTCTTGTTAGATTAGTTTAATTTACAATTTGCATGCTAGAATTTTCTTTTGATGATTTTTTTATGTTATTTTAGAAACTAATTTTGGGCTTTTAATGTTTGTGTGTCCATTTGACAAAGAATTTATCAATCAAACATACGCCTGTCAAAGATTAAAAAAAAACATGACTACTAATGTGTTGGTTTTGCAGGTTGCCTAAAGAGAATCGACCAAACATCGTGTGTTCTTTA